>NC_071466.1:162665501-162975145 GCF_028500815.1 Rissa tridactyla | reverse complement strand
AAAGTAGAGACTTTCTCTTCTGGCAATCTGATTTTTGACCATCTGACAGACCAGAAAGCACCCGGTGACTTAGTTTACCAGTTTACTTTCTGGAGAGGTTGCCCTGAACCTCCTGTCGCCGCCGAGAGTGGTGTGTGACCAGGAGGGCCGCCGATGCCATTTTCTCCTGGCGCTCAGGCGAAGGCAAGCATCATGGCTGTCACTCCCGCACCTGCCCCAGCGCTGCGCCGACGTCCCCCTACTAATCTGCCAGGGAAAAAAAAAAAACTTACAAAAAAACCCCATAAAAAAACCGCAAGGAAAGACCCCAACTCGCCGCCGGGAAGAGCCGGGGGCCACTTCGTCCCCCGGCGGGGCGGACCGCCGCGGCTGCCGTTATTGTCTCCTCAACGCCGTTGCCAACCGCCACGGGGCCCGCGGGCGAGTAGACGAAAGGCCGTATTCTCCAAACCTGGCTACGCGACAGAATCAACGTAAATCCTCTAACCCTCCGCCAAGCCTGCCTGCACAACCCGCGGAAGAATTTTACGCCAAACACATGGGCTCTTCCGGCCCTACGCCGGCCTGCATTACGCAGCTTGCGTACGCCGTGTACTTACGTAACGTACGCCTCGGCCTGGGTTTTCCCTACCGTCTAGAACGCGTTAAGGGGTTTACTCCGTGCGTAGCAGACTTTGAGGAATAGAGAGAGCGTTACTCTCCTCCCTCTCTTCCTCGCGCGGAGGGCTGGCTCAAGTAAAGGACGCTACGTACCTTTCGTACCCTGCCTGCCGCGCGGAGCACTGTTTAGCTAAGCGAGTTCGGGGCGTAGTTGGCTTGCGGGAATAGGAGTAGGTATTTTCGAGGGCCGCAATTTGCGCAGCGCCGGACCGCCCGTAACGTAACTGAAGCGGGTTGGGGTGGCGGCAGCCATTTTGTGCCGGGAGCCCGGAGGAAGAAGACGCTGGTGTCTCCACACTTCACGGGCCCTGGAGCCGACCGAGAGCCCCGCCGTTCCGTCCGCCGACGTCCAGCGGGTCTCTGACCCACTGACCACTTCTCCTTTTGTATCCCACCAAAGAAGCGAGGTGGCGCAAAGCGATTCCTCCGAGACACAGCCGCCCCTGGCTGGACCCTCTCCCCGTACCCCCAGTCCCTCGCCGTCCCCACGGCCGGCGTTCCGTTGCCTTTCTCCCACCCCTCCGGGGGCGATGAGGGGCTTCGGGGACCGGGGCCGCGACCGAGACCGCGGCGGGTAAGGGTGGGGGGGGAAGGGCAGGCCGGGCCGGGCGGAGGGGGCGCGCGGGTGGCGGTGGGTCGACACGGCATGGGGGGCGGTGGAGGGAGCCGTGTCCCCCGCGTTGGTGGGAGGAAGGTCGGGGAGGGGAGTGGGGACAAGGGGGGCGCGTTCAGCTTGTGGTTGGGGGGAGATCTTTTCCCCAAAAATTCTCGTTGGGGGGGTAGGGTGGGGGGGGGAGCTGGAGTCTTTATTAGTACGGTTCTGAAAGCAAAGGGTTGTGGTTTGTTTATTTTATTTTACTTAGCTTTTCCGTCGTTCATATGTAACCGTGTGTGTCTTGCTTGCAGTTTCTCCTCTGCCCTTAATTTATTTTCTGCTATCCCTCATATCCTTGACCCTGCTTCCCCCGCATCGTCCCCTCCCCGCAAGCCACGAAGGTCTTGGTCCTGGTAAGGGTGGTTGGACCGTCTGCCCTTCTGGTTGTCATTGCTCCTTCTGGACTTCCTTAGAAAGATGGCAGTTGGTGAAAGATCTTTCTCAGTTGCACTCCCAGGCTTATCGTGAGAGGAAATGAGATTGAAAACTGCTGCCGTGCAGGGGACTTGCATACTCGGGAGGGTGATCTTGGTAAACATGGCCCTGGATCACACTTAATGAGCATGACCAAGCTTACGTAGCAGTCAAACAGGAGTTGTCTGTGTGGCACTGCAGAGGCCTAGGGCTTGATACTCTTCATTCTGCTATTTCAAGGAAGGTTGGCTTGGAAAAGGTTTTTGCGGGTTTGATTTTTTTTTTTCTTTTTTTTCTTCCGAGGATGGTAGCAATAAATACAATGGCATTATAGTATATAACTAGTTTGAGACTTGGATATTTTCAAGGGTTGAAAGTAATAAGATGTTCATCCCAGGCCTTTTTAAATAGAAAGTTAGAACTAATTTAGGAGAGTGGCATTTTCTGTACTTTAGATCACAAGTAGTTAGGCCTCTACTCTCAAGGATTAACAAGAAACATATCATGTGGGATCCTGTTCTTCTTAATATGGTAGACTAGATCTCAGTTAAGGAATCTTCTCTCCCCCCTTCCTTTTCTCCTTGTTTTCTGTCCTCCCCCGGGAGATTTAGGAATATTTTGTTTATGTGTTGCAACGCATCTTAATATTTAGCTTCTGGTCAGCTGTGGAGGGAGATAGTTGTATCCTTGCTTTATCTTACACACACATTTCACACTCTGAAATTAAAAGATACTTTCATTTTTTTGACAGACAGGAGGGTTCTGGTGTTTTTTCACTATGAGATTTCCAGCTCAGTTTAACACAAGGATATTGGAGTAAATGCTTTGGCAAGCCTGAGATAGTTCAGACCCCAGCTGTTTTTGGAGTTTAGTGAGTGAGTTTGAGTATGCAGATTTATAGTTACTGAAAAGAACACTGTCCAAAGCATTGTCATGACACTTGACATGCCTTAGAATTTGTGTAATTTCATTTTGTGTAAAGACTTTGGTTGTAGACGGATGCTTCTCTCTTAGATCAGGGGTTTTACATAAGTAAAAGGAGAGCCTACATGCTTCTTTGTGAAGTTTTTGGACATTTGCATGGAAAATCGTTTTCTTGGCATATTGTCCTGGAAGCTTTAATGCATCAGGATTCAGTTTGTTACACATGTCTATTTAAGGTGTGAAAATATTTGCAACCACTGACACCCATCATACTTCACAAATAACCTCTATAAAATTTTGGACCACTCAGGATGCTGGTTAAGTGCCATTTGAAAGCTTATCACCTTCTTGGTGCTGATTCTTTTCATAAGCTAAACAAATACAGGCTTTCTGTTTTCCTCCTGTCAGGAATGAGTTATAGGTGACTTACAACGCAAAGTTGTACTTTTTTGCTCTGGAATTTAACAAATTCATGTGGTTCTATCGCAGAAATGATGGCACCAGTAGTGTTGGAGAAGAATGTTTTGGGTCAGTCTGAATTTACACTTGAAAAAAGAACTGTTGGCAAATCAGTGGTATAATCTTGGGTTTAAATCTGTTTAACTGGAATTGGAAACTCGTTTTACTTGTAATCGCAATGTAAAGTGTGAGTTACTGCCAGTTTAGCAGATAAACTTCAGCAGAGGCAGTGTTAAGGGCTGCTGTAGGGCTCGCTTCCTTCAGAACAGCATAGAGCTATGTTGTGTATGTGAATGGAGAACTTAAACTGCGAGACTTCGATGTAAAATGTATTATGTATTGACTGTTCTCTTTGGATAGCTGGGGAGCAAATATTCACAGTACTGAGCTGTTTCAGTCTCCAGTCTTGCAATCAGTTCTTCTGTATGTTTCCTTTCATAAGGAAACTCATTGACCCTTTGAACCTCTGGCTGCTTCAGCAAGACTATGGGGTTTGTTGGAACTACTCGGATACAGAAATAGTTGTTGTTTTGACCTCAAATTAGCATGATCAGTAGCAGACATAGTCAATAAAGGTGAATGTTCCTGTAAATGAAAATCTGTACTACTTTTTTTTACTTCATCATGAAAGAAAATTTAGTGCTAAAATAAATTTTTTGGAGGTGTGTTTCACAGTCTTTTCATATGACAAAAATTGATAATTATGCAGGTCATCTGGGGGATCTGATGGACATACTGGTGAGAAAATAAGGGGTATTTATAGCAGAGGGAAAAGACTTAATGAAACCGTTGCAAGAAAGCAAACATTTTAAAACTTATTTAGCAGGTTTTAAGTTAAATTATATGTACTATACTTAGCTTTTCCAACAGTATAACCCCTTCTTCCTGTTAATATGTTGATTTTGAGTTCTGTATTTTTGGTCTCTTAATCACTGTAATTTGTAGTTTCCATTGGAAAGTGATTTAAAGAACAGAAGTAGTTAGTGACTGAACAGATAGTCTTGTACTGAAGAGAACTGAGAAATTTATTTCAGATCTTTATTTTTTAGCAACTCTCTGCCCCAGTTACTAGTCTAAGGAGGTTGCTTTGGGATTTTTGTTGCTTTTGGTTTGTTGCATTAACAGTTTTTTATTTACTAGTGGACTGCCTGGGTAAGGTGCAGACGCTTTGGATTTTCTGTCTAAATAAAAGTCTTGTTTTAAACGAGCATTTCTCATGAGTTCGTGTCTTGCAAAAAGCTGTAGCTTTATTGACCAAAATCTGAATTAGGACAAAATTTGACCTGATGGCATTTGGAAAAGTACCCTCTGCTGTGTTTGTATGATACTAATGAAAGAGCTATGACTTCTTTTGTGGCATTTTAAAATATGTAATTTATAATACTTACAGTAAATAATCATTTTATGCCACTCAGTTTTCAGTTACTCTTACAGATCATTGCTAGAAGCTCATGTGGTGTCTAATGCATCAGTTGGTCATTACAGTTAGTTCTTAACATTCTCAAGTGTATTAAATTAACTGGGTGAAGAAAATTTACAAGAGAAAGAAGAGTAACTTCTTAGTAGTTCTGCTAGTTAGGAATTTTTTTAGCAGAATAAACATCAGCTTCTTACTCTCTTCAGTTTTTTTCAAAAGCATTTAAGAGAGGAGATGCGATTTTTCCCAGGTACTTTCCCCCTGGGTAGACTCTGGTTTAAAAAGATTTTTCTAGGTTTTTTTTATTTCTTTGATTCCAGAATTACAGATGGACTTGCAGGCTTGGCTGGACTTGCTTACTTTCTGTTCTTCTGTTTTTCATTCGAGGCATACCGCTTGATAAGAGAGAAGACATAGAGGGGGAGACAGTGAAGTAGCTATTTTTGTATAAAACTAACCTTGAGAGAGATAGAAGGAACTTAAAAGTTAGAGATTTTTCTTCTCCCTTTCATCTAACATGTTTTAAGTGTACTGTATGTTTCAAGAACAGATAAGCGCTATAGGTATACCTGCAGCTTTGTCCTGAGGGAGGGAACCTTGAGGTAGACCTGGAGAGAGGGGCTTTAAGGCAGTGACTTAAAAATGGTTGTACTAGAAGGAAACTTTAAGATGGTGTTGGGTTTAGAACTGACTTAGAACAGGTTTATGTTATCTCAAGAAGTTGTACGCCATCATAGTGATTGGGGGATGGAGAGGAGGAGTGACTTTTTCTAGAATGTTGTGTTCATGTGAACTTGGGGAGAAAAAAAAGAGTGGAAAATGCTTAAGAAACCTGCAGATTACAGAGCAATTAAATACTCTTGTTCATAACGAATGTTGACGTTCCCAGGTTTGGAGCAAGTCGTGGAGGTCCTCTTCCTCCAAAGAAATTCGGTAATCCGGGGGAACGTTTACGTAAGAAAAAATGGGATTTAAATGAACTGCCCAAGTTTGAGAAGAATTTTTACGTGGAACATCCGGAAGTGGCCAGGCTTACTCCGGTAAGTGTTTGGACCCTGTCTGTTCCATTTTGTCTACAACAGAAAATGTCACAAGTGGAAAGACTCGTCCTAGGAAGTCTGGGACAGTGCAATAGAACTGTATTTTCATTAAGCTTGTTTGGTATGTGTGTACCCTACGGGATACCGGTTCTGTTTGCCTTTGGTATTTAACATTAGCAAAGGTGGTGCTTCCGCTCTTAGCTGTTTCTATATGAGATATTTTACGTTTGGTCATTTGTAATTCTTCATCATAATGCTTGTCTGGTCTAGCTGTTCATCAGTGCAGATAAAACGTACAGGGCTTGACAGTTGCAGTACTGGGGAGGCCCCGAAAGAACCTAAAATAACGAACTAAGTGGCAGAAATATGAGAGAAACATTTGAAAGGCTATTTTTATGAGAGAAGCATTTGAAAGAATATTTTATGGTAATAATAACTCAGGCTGAAGGAGGCCATGTGGTCTAATCCTCTGCTCAGAGCGGGGCTAACTACAAAACTAGAGGAGGTTGCTTAGTGCCGTGTCCTTTTGAGTTTGAATATCCCAGTGGTGGAGAGAGTTTATATCCTCTCTGGGGGTCTCTCCCAGGGCTTAATGTTTCTCATGGTATTTTTCCCCTCCTAATAATTATTTGCAACATGTTCTCTTTAACAACCCATTGTGAAGTTGAAGGTAGCAGTTAAATTCCCCTGTTAGTCTTCTCTTTTCTAAGCTAAACAAATCTAGTGCTCCCAGTCTTTCTTTGTACCGCCTGTGCTCCAGCCTCTAGCTTTCCCCCCGTAATTGGACATGCCCTGTTAAAACAGTGTCCTCCTTATATTGGGGGCTCAAAACTGGGCAGAACACTTTGTATTTACTCTGTAGATAGAGTAATCTCCCCTTCCTACCCCTCTTGAGTCCAAAGTATTTTTTCCCTCTTTAATGTCTCTTTATATTTAGAAACTAAGAAATTTCATTCTTAACACGAGGAAACAAACAAACAAAACGTTCTTATCCAATTACATAGACTTACAAATCTTCATGTGAAATATTCATAAGCTATTTATAAGGCATAAAGGAGTTGAAGGAGGCACTGGCGTTTTAAAGAGACAACAGCTTGGAACTACTGAACCACAGTTAGCGATAACTGCTGTGGCTGTCTTTGCCTTAACCAACCACAAGGATTTTCACGTTTTTCCCAGGAGTTTTTCTTTTTTTTTTACCTTTTCATTCAAGCTCAAGAGGTTCCCATAATTATTACATTTATTGCTTTAGATAAAGTGCATGTTTGGTGTTGTGTGTTTTCCTGTTGATTTTTAATGAGCGTTAGAATAAGGTCATGAATTGTGGAAGCATGTCGCAAAGTGCAGTTGGATTTGCAAGATAACCTAGACAAAAATAAAACACTTTTTCTAATCCTAAAATTAAGCTTATATCTACACATTTCAGAAATATTTTAGGAAGTTCCATTATTAAAAAAAATTGTGAGGTCTTTGGGTATCGTTATGACATTGCCTGGGCTTCTTCCATGCAGGAAAAAAAAATCTGGTTCTGAAAAGATTCCAAGCAACATTTCTGAGTTGCAAGTTGTCCAGCAAGAGCTCTGTATTTAACCACTTCTGGAATGCGTTAATTGAAGGAGGGGGACTGCCCTGCCTTCTGCTTGTTCATAGTGCATTAGGGCCCATTTATTTTGTTTAGTTCTTAGCACTGCCACATAAAACACGTTTCTTATCTGATTCTCTGTTTCTAATCACTTTTGAAGCTGTTGATCATTTCTGGCCTCTGGAAGAAGAGTGAAATTCTTAAAAATACTATATTGGTACACTTTTCATTAAAAAGGGCTGGTTGGAAGAAGAGAGTGATATTAGTCCTTCTAGACTATAGAAGAGAGCTCATACCTCTGAATATTGCAGAAGCTATGTGATAGCTCAATTTCAAGATAAAATCCTTAAGAAAGCAGTCCTTATTAGATCTCTGTTTCATTTTAGTTCTCTAACGAAGCTCTTATGTAGAGGTGAGGAGTTAATAGTTAGAAGCGCGCAGTTTAAGTCCGTACTGACATTTGACGTTTTTCTTTGCATTATTTTATTTTTTGCCACATAAATAGTATGAAGTTGAAGAGTTGCGAAGAAAGAAAGAGATAACAATTCGAGGAATGGAGGGCTGCCCCAAGCCTGTGTTTGCCTTCCACCAGTGTAGCTTTCCGCGTAAGTATTCTGCCATTATTGAAGATAATGAGGATTACTCAATAACTGTTTAGGCCTGTTCTGTTTTCTAAAAGGTCTTCTGAAGCCTCAGTTATCCTTTAAGAAATTTTTTCTTTTCTTAAATTGTTAAGAGTATGTGATGGATGCCTTGATGGACCAGAACTTCACAGAACCCACTCCAATTCAGTGCCAAGGCTTTCCACTAGCCCTCAGTGGTCGTGATATGGTGGGCATTGCACAGACCGGCTCTGGGAAGACACTAGCAGTATGTATTCTTCCCTTTTATTTATTTGGTTACTTTTCCTCGTTGCTTTGCAGAAATTACCCTTGGCTACGTGTTAGTAATTTTGGGGCTTGTCAGTACTGCAAACATAAAGTGAGATGATTACATGTTTTTAAAGCATGCTTTATTGCATCATGGCTGAGACTTAAGTCTCAACTAGCCTATCTTATTCATAGGCATGTATTTTGTATTCACAGCATACCTTTCTTTTTGGTTGCTTAGTCGCTTCTCTTTGGTCTGTGCTTACACTGTGGTTTAAAAACCAGCATGTGCTCTTTAGCATATTTGTTTTATTAACTGTGCAAGTTAAAGTAAAGAATAAGTAAAGGTTGAGTCTTCAAGGTATAGATTAATTTTATCTGCAGTGGTTAAGAAGGAATTTTATCCTTTATGAGAAGCATTGGTTAGAGACAAGATTGCTGAATTCCACTAACTTGGATTCCAAATTTAAACGAGCCTTTCTTTCAGAGGTGCTGAGCACCTGTGTTTTGTGCTCATGTCAAAGCAGGTATGGCTCGTCAGCAGCTCTGAAAATCTTATGTTCTGTTGGATAACAAGTATCTGATTTTGCATAATCCTGATCACTATATAGCCAAGGTTTCTCGCTGTCTTTCACATGAGGTTTTGGCTTCTTGAAGGGATGTTAGGCTAAGGGGGCTTTTGCTGTGGTCCAGTTGTCACGGCAGATGATCATTGGCACCGAATATTGAAGTCCTCTGTCTTGACTTGAAGTTCTTCTCTTTTAGTACTTGTTGCCTGCAATTGTTCACATCAACCACCAGCCATATTTGGAGAGAGGAGATGGCCCAATTGTAAGTGCTTGTCAGTTCTGTTGCTTTTTTTGTGTGCGGCATGGAGTTGTTAATGAGATGTGTACTTTATTTAATTGGTATGTCTGAATAGTAAGTAGAGAAATGTTTACTATCACAATGTGAACATCCCACTCATTAGTCGAAATGCTGTGCAATTGCTGACATAGTCTAAAGATACTTAAATGTTTTAGCTAATAAAGAGCAGATGGTCCAGCTTTGCTTATGGTATCCATGTGGAGCCCTTAAGTTAGGGATGTACATGCAGCTTGGCTATCCTGAATCGATTCCTTTTGCAGTGTCTGGTTCTAGCACCTACGAGAGAGTTGGCCCAGCAAGTGCAGCAGGTGGCTGATGATTATGGCAAATGTTCAAGACTGAAGAGTACCTGCATATATGGAGGAGCACCCAAAGGTCCCCAGATCAGAGATCTAGAAAGAGGTAATTTTAAAATTGCTGTTGGCAGTTTGAGAAGAGGTTATTTTGAGGAAATGCAGTAGTAGCAAGCGTATTGAAGGATTTTTCGTAAGCTAGATCGCAAGTTTTCTCCACAGGCATGTTCAAATAATCAAACTGGATTTCTGAATGTATAGAAACTTCTTTATGCAGTGGGTTTTCTTGTGTTTTTTTTTTTATTGTTCTTAAGCACTAAGCTCTATTTCTGTTCATGAACCCCATAATGTTCTGTAACTGCCTTTCTGTACATAGCAAGGAGCTGGAGTGGGGAATGATGAGGAACCCTGGTTCTACAGCAAGCACTGTAACACGGTAGTGCTCAGGTGACCTAACTTTCATGTCAAGGGCTAGTTATGTACAATTTCAAATGCGGGAATGTGCTGATGGCTTTCATCTTTACTAGATTAAAAAAATGTAATAGAATTATGTGAAAAGATGAAAGAAGTATTTTCAAGGTAAGCTTTTTATATATATATATATATGTATATATATATATATATATATATACACACACACACACACAAATCAACTCAAGAAACCTGAAAATTTTACTTAGCACTGCGGTTTGCAGAGTCATTATTGAAAACTGCGGTAACGGAATAAAGGTATGCATGGTAGAAGGCTGTGGGATAGCTCTCTTCAAGAAAATGGTAGCGCATTCCAATTCAAAAGTAGCATCTTCAATGGAAGAGTCAAAGGTTACATGAAGAGACCTTGGGAGGATGAGCTTGGTGGGTTTTTTCACACCTTTCTGGAGTGCTGTAAAACAGGTTTTCTCTGGCTTAGGAAGAAAACCATTTGGTTAGAGCATGTGAGCGGGTTCAGTGCTTTCAGTCCTTTCAGGTGTTACTGTCTTTGGATGATTGCTTAGTATTTTCTGCAGCAAAGATTGTTAAATAGCTAAAGTCCAGAAAACGTGGGTTTTTTCTTCTCAATTGTGATTTTTTTTTTTTCAGTATATTTAGTGAATTTACTATGGAGGAGTACATTCTTGACAACAGAAATTGCAGTTTCTTCAGTCTTCCTCGCAGACTAATGGCTCCATTAGAAATCTAATTCTTGCATGAGCTTTATAGAAAGTAAAAGAATGCCCAGCTTTGACAGCTCTGAGGAGTCCAGGTTGATACAGACAAAAAGGTCAGGGTTGCCACGAAATAGTCTGCATCTATCAGTGCAGTATCAAGAACGCTGTTGGGGTTTTGCTCTCTTTCACCTTACTGCTTACCTAAACTTAGCTTCTGTGGACATTTCAGTGACACTGAAGGACTTGTCTGTAAGATTTGTGAATCGGTGGAAACCAATTCCTCTTTTTAAGGAATGTATAAAGCATCATAACTGATCCTAGTTTATGAATACTTGAATTCTGTTTTTACGCTAGTAGATATGGGCAGGATGGTTGTCTGTCACTATTGGTACGTATTTGAAAAAAATGGTGTAAGTGGAAGTAATTTGACCTGTATAGCAAGAGGAGCACTTAATGTTTGCTTAACATAGGGAGTTTAGATGGAGTTTGCTTTTACTTTTCTGCAGAGCTCTTTGGACTGCATAATTCTGGATGTAGGTGGGTCAGGCTTGAGTAGAAGCTTATTTTACTTCTGATTTTTGGACAGGTCTTTGCTGGTGTTTTCTGACAGCAAGCTTTTAGATTCTATACTGCATTTATTATTCTAATGGCACTGTAACAGTAATTTCAGAATGGAAAAAAAATATTGAAACTAGGGCTTCTACTGAAGTGACTCAATCTTGGATACGAATGAGGGTGGTGCTTTTTTTTTTTTTTAACAATTTTGCTCTAGAAGGTGATTCATTCTGACTAAAAATACCAATTGACATTCAAATGAAGAGCCTTACTCTTTTTCCTCATTCTGTTTTGAAGGTGTGGAGATCTGCATTGCTACACCAGGTCGCTTGATTGACTTCCTCGAGGCAGGAAAAACCAACCTTCGACGGTGTACGTACCTGGTGCTGGATGAAGCAGACAGGATGTTGGACATGGGATTTGAACCCCAAATTCGTAAAATTGTGGACCAGATAAGGGTGCGTGAACCTCTTAAAAGGACAGCCTCCTTCGGTTTCCTATTCAAAGTCCTGTGCCTCAAATAAATCTGTTTTCCTTTTTTCTTAGCCTGACAGACAGACTCTGATGTGGAGTGCCACCTGGCCAAAAGAAGTGCGCCAGCTTGCCGAGGACTTCCTGCAGGACTATGTTCAGATCAATGTGGGAAACTTAGAGCTGAGTGCCAACCACAATATCCTGCAGATAGTGGATGTATGCATGGAAAGCGAGAAAGACCACAAGTAAGTTGATTTTCCTACCATTTCATTTTTTTGTTGTGCTTAAAAAATCTACATTGCTTTGAAAGCCAAATATGTGAAGTTACTTGCCGTATTATTTAACCCTTGAATAGTACAAAATAAGTCCTGTAATTAACTAGTCTATGGCATATATTCTAGCCATACTGTCGTACAACACATATAAATTCTGTGTGAGTGACACTGACTTATTTATGGGGAGGCATATTGTGTATGTTCTTAATGTAAATGCTCCTATATTCTTGTATATGTGGATATACATCTTGGCTCTTGTGTCTATTTTAGACTGATACAACTGATGGAAGAAATCATGGCAGAGAAGGAGAACAAGACTATCATCTTTGTGGAGACAAAGAGGAGATGTGATGATCTCACTCGAAGGATGCGCAGAGATGGGTGATTAGCTTCTCCCTCCCTCCCCTTGTTTCTAGTGGGAAACAGAAATTGTAATCAGAAGCAGTAAGGTTTAAATGTTCATGATGCTGTCGTTGGGAACAACTCATCCATTTGTTTCTTGGCTGAATTCAGTCTTAGTTTCCCAGAAGGTTTCAGTCCATCAAAGCATTAGTGCAGGAGAGAGAGAATATTTGTAAGCTTGGCAGCTTTTAGTGTATCGGAGTACTGATCTGCTGATTGGGATTGTGTCAATATAGCAAATGTGATTTGGCTTAGATGGTTGTTGATGTAGGTAGTGGGTTTAACATGCAAGAAACAAACCAGTATACATGCTAGGTAAATACAGGTCATAGGAGGACAGGAAATAAAATATTTCTCAAGTCTTTTTTTTTTTTTTTTTCCTTTTTACTGAAATGCCAATAAAGCTTCCTGTTGCCTTTAATATGTGTACTTTCTGTCTATACTAATGTGCATCTCTGTTTGGCAGTTGGCCAGCTATGTGTATCCATGGAGACAAGAGTCAGCCAGAAAGAGATTGGGTGCTTAATGGTGAGTCCATTGCTGAGGGGAGACTAACTCGGGCTGCTGTATGTAATTTACCAAAACGTGCTTTTGTCCAGTTGTCTTTTTTTTTTTTTTCTTTTTCTCTCTCTGCCTGATAGATACATTTCAAAAGAACTGCCTTTGCACTGTTAATTTCAGTGCTTGTATGTGCCTTGGCTTTGTTTTTTTTTTTTTTTGGGGGGGGATGGGATGACAAGAACACAGTGGGGAAAATTGCTTAAACCAAAGAGCTGGAATTTGAAAAATACTTGACACGTTATATCCTGACTTGCTGGGGTTTCTGAAATTGACTGACCCCTCTTACCTAGATTCTGGAAAATGAGCATTTAGTGTAAATCAAGTTCAGGTAACTTTATCTTTTTGAAAAGTCTTACTTCATAGCATGCTTTGTTTTACAGAGTTTCGTTCTGGAAAGGCTCCTATCCTCATTGCTACCGACGTTGCATCTCGTGGGCTAGGTTTGTACACATAGACCACTCTTGCCTACTGCTGCATATTTTTCTTCTTTGGACTGAAATATGTTTTCTTTTAAAAAAAAAAATTCAAAGCGTGATTTTCCCCCACATGTGAAATACGTTTTTTAACATTAATCTTTTTTTTTTCTTTCATATTCAAAGTCTCTTCCTGCTCCTAATGAACAGGCTTTGGTCTGCAGCAAGGCCTAGGCATGACCAATCGATCGCCAAGAGGGAGAAGAGACGTCCAATTATGCAACCCAACCCTTCCACCACACTCACTTCTTCCCCCAAATCCAGCTTTTGTTGCTGGGTGATAGGGATGGATTGCTCTCAGTTCAGAGCGTGTCAGATAAAGTTCAAGTAGGAAGCTGTGGGAGAGCATTTCAACAGCGAATAGCTAATATTCTCCCCGTATGACACACCACAGATTCGAACATACCAACCCCAGTGTACACGCATGTTTACCCCACAGATGTATTCGCATCTGAGAAAGCACTGCTCCGGATCTCTGGTCTTGACATGTAACCTTCCCTCCTCTGTGTTCCTTCTAGGCAGGACCACTGAGATTATATATGGCCTTTAACATCATGTTACCCAAATGTGTAATTGAATCAAAATTGCACAGCTCTATTCTAGCGGTATGAAAATGATCTGTCTGGATGCATCAGTTGTGCCCCCTTTTTTAATAAGCGTATTTGTATGGTGAAACACTTTGTGCTGAGCACAGTTCTTACACATCTGTCCACTCTAGAAGAGGAGGATGACTTCTGAAGTGCTCTGAGTTTAATAAAGAACGTTGAATATTGCACCCTCCCTGAGTTTGGTAGAGGACAAACTACTTGGGAGTCCGTGTCTCATTGTAGTAAAATTTAGACAAAATGATTGCAAGTCACTACGAAGAAGCTCAGAAAAATCTCCAGCTGTTAAAAAATCTCAGTTGTCTGAGCTCTTTTCGTATGCTGAAAGGGTGGCTGTGCTGTGCATCACATGGTCACTTTAATACAGGCAGACCATTACTAGACTTGGCAGCCTTTGTTCACACAACCTTCACCCCTCCTTCCCCTCCCCCCCTCAAAAAATGTCCAACACTTCCTCAGAGAGGTGATTATATGGACTTCAGTCTCTGCCCTCTAGGGTCATGTCTGGACCTGTGCAGTTAGAACTTGGGCCTGTTGGGAGAAGGGACTGAGGCCTGAAACTAGTTTGTATGAAAGAGAGCTGCTTTCTCTAGCAGCATTTTTTAAACAGGCTTGCTATGTGCTGGTAGCTTCTTTGTGCATCTTGCCTAGACATTTAAAACAACCTCACCCCCCTCAAAAAAACACTCCCCCCCGAAAACTACTCAATTGGATAACACTTCAGAAAACAGTCTCCCCACTTCCTGTCCTCCACTTCACCTGAGCTAAGGGGGAAAGGTACCAGAGTCTGTTTCTTGTTACTGAACAACATCTCTGCTTATTTTGGGGCCCTGAGTTTGCTGCTTCTTAAAATAAGTCACTTAACTGGCAAACTTCTGGACGACTTCCTCCAAGATCCTGGCAAGTGAAGGCTTCTACCTAAATAACATAAAACAGGGGCGCGCGCCTTTTGGCTGAGTCACCAGGGCTTTCCCTCTTCCTAATGGAACATTGGTTTCAAAAAAGCTTCTTCCAGGTAAGTTCTGAGTCCCATAATGACTTCTTTGTGATAATTCCCTGGAGTGAGGTCCTCTCTCTGCACTGATTTTTAATTTTTTTTTTTACTTTATTTTTTTGTTCAGTCTATTAAACTAAAAACATTGAATTTGTTTTGTTTTGTTTTCTTTAACAGAAGCTTTCATATCAGCTGCAGATCATTCTCAGTGCAGGGGTGGGGGCACATCTACATTGATGGTCTCAACAGCTCTCTAGACTAGCATGTTTGCTAGTTTGTATCTCTCCCGATTAATAATCGGAGACTGTGCCATTCTGATGGTCTCACAAAGGGAATGTTTCCCAGGTAGCTGTCAAAAATGAATTACAGTTTCAGTTCTTGATCCTGCTACGTTATCTTCTAAAAGCGCAGGAAGATTGCGAGCGTGCGCAAACGCTTTGGAGCATGCTAGACTGGAGAAGCAGAGTCTTGTACTTGCTCTGGTCTCTCTTCAGCAAGCTTGTGTGCTCTACCAGGACCACTTTCTAGTCTGGAAAACACCCTTGCATTTTCCTCTTCCTGCCTTCCCATTCTTCCCGCTCCTCCCCAGTGAAGTCAGTTCCGCCTACATCGGTAGCTACAATTCCCTGTGCTTTCTGCTGGGAAAGCACGTCCTTGTATCCTCTGTGGTAATTCCAAGTCGCTTTGCTACTGATGGATGCGCAAAACGGGACTGACTGAGGATCATGTAGCCTGCAGCTTGACAGACTAGTTACACCCTGGCTGTGAAGATGCAATCTGTCATACGTACTCCTCTCTTTACTTCACTTTCCCCTTTTTAAAAAAAACCTGTTGCATCAAGGACCCTAGCTGGAGACTCGCGCAGCCCCCTGTGAAACCTGCCTTCTCACTCCCTTTTTTTGGTGTGATTCAGGACTTTGGAGTCAGCAAAGACTGAGGAGCCCCCCCCTTTGCTGTAATAAGAAACAGACATAAAGTCCCCCTCTTGTCACTACATCCCTCTTGTTTTTATTTTTCCTACAACCCCCTTGAAATTGATGCAGTCTGGGCAATAGATGCAGTCTGACCCTTTGGATGTAATTTTTGTATCTTCATTTTTTTGACAATTGCCCCTAAGAACCCCGAATAGGGGACAAAAAGCGTTGGAGGACCTGAAACTTTTACCTGAACCCAGGTTCTCCGGCGCTTCACAACCAAATGGGGCTACAGAGAAGCATCTAAGCCAGTTCACAGAGCGAGCGTGTGTGGGGACTTCTCGCTGCCATGGACCCTTGATGCATGCTCCCCGCGCTCCAGTGGTCCCGTGTCAGAGGGCGGAGTTTTCGAAAGGAGGCCGCCAAAAATAAAAGGCAAAGAGACGGGATCGGCTGCAGCGGTTTCCCACAGGAGGAGGGAGTGTGCATCGGTCTGGTAACAAACAGAGAATGTTTCTCTCTTTAAAACAAAAAAAAAAAAAAGAGGAAAGGAAATCACAAAAATCTGTGTTTTATTTGGGATATTTTCAGAATATTCTTCTTAAAATGCAGATTTTTAATTTTTTTTATGAGCTGTTAGGGTACTTATTGTAATACCATGCTTTTTTAAAATACTGTATACTATAGCAAATAGGTGCTTTTGGTACTTGAGGTGCTTTCACTGAAGTATTACACTAACATTTACTTTAGTTTCTGTCCCATAAGTTTATGAAGTCTTGAGTTCCTGTAAGGCATGCAGTTCTGATATCCTAAGTTTTAATATTATTTTGTATACAAAGCAATTTTGATCATTTCCGTCTGACACTGGAAGTGGGGAATTGTTAATGGATTTCAGGATTGTCCAAATTACAAAAGCTTGACAGAACTGGACGGAACAGCATGGTGAAATGTTAGTGCAATGCATTCTGGTGATAACTACGAAGCTGAGTTAAGATATTCTAGGTCTGAGTAATTTTTAATAAGTTGGCTGAATAATACTAATGTAACTGGAGTATATTAAGCTTTAGGCTAGGGAAAGTAGTTTGCTCTATTTTATTAGGACTGTAAAAGTAAATATTTTTAAGATTGCCTTTTATTTCATGTTACCAAGTGGAAGGTAAGTGATCTCATTACCGTTACTATTTGTTAGACTTCTCCCAACAGAGTAAAAGCTTTACTGTGGCAGTTCTGCCCTTCCTCCACCCTAGTTTGCTCTGTCTGATAACGACATTTTCACTTCCCAGTTTGTGGTGGTTTTTTGTTTTTGGTTTTGTTTTTTTAAAAAAAGATGAAATTCAGTTAGCTCATTCACAAACATCAGTGTCTTTGACACATAAAGACAGAGAAATCATTCCGGGGAGGGTGAATTTGAGTGCAGGGCAAAACTGCTTTAAAATTACCAGCTTTTCAGGACAGCGATCTTTGTTCCTGATAATCTTTAATGTGAGTCTTCTACTCTTTTGGGATGAGTCTGTCTTGTATTTATTCCGTGCAATTACTAACTTTGTATTTTTTTTTCTTATTACTGTCACCTGCATTCGTGCTCCCCACCTTTCGTTGGCACGTCCTCTCTTCTTCTCCCCTTTCCTCAACCCCACCCCTTCACTGTGCTTCGCACCTGGGCACTTCACAAGATGTGGAAGATGTTAAATTTGTGATAAACTACGACTATCCGAACAGCTCTGAAGATTATGTCCACCGTATTGGCCGTACCGCACGTAGTACCAACAAAGGTACTGCCTACACCTTCTTCACACCAGGAAACCTGAAACAAGCCAGGGAGCTTATCAAAGTGTTGGAAGAAGCCAATCAAGCCATCAATCCAAAGCTGATGCAGCTTGTGGACCACAGAGGAGGAGGAGGTGGTGGTGGAGGTAAAGGCACATGGGAAAAGGGCTACACAGGAAATAGGTTCCCTACTTTGAGGGAGGGAAGAGGGCAGGAAGTAGTAAGATAGCAAACAGTAGACTGGTAATAAAGCCGTTTCATAGCTGAGATATCAGTACATTATGTACCTGTAGTATTCCTGTCCGAAAAAGAGGAGTTGACTGTTTTACCTTAGCTATTAGTTTGGTTTTTTTTCTCCTGATAAGGTCCTCACAGAGCTAATTTTGCTTAAATTAATGAATTCCTTGCAGTTCCTACCTGAGCACAGGTAACAGGATGTGTGTGCATACACATGCAAAATTGAAATCACTGAAGGGGATACACTGACTTTACCTTCAGGGGCTTGAAACTATTTTTTCTCTCATTCCCTGAAGGAATAGTAAGTTTCGTTACATTTCCAAGTTGGTCCTGAATTTCTTCAGTTTCTTTAGACTCCAAATACATGCATTAAGAACCCCTTTTGAACTTTGTATTTACACCTTGAACAAAATGAAGAGATGCATGCAGAGCTGTGCAGGGAAGTTAGTCAAGAGAACTTGCTCCTTGTGGGCAAAATTGTGGATGTAGAAGGGGGAGAAAGGGTGGCATAATTGTACCAGAGTTCATTGTTTAAGGCTTGTTCACGGTACTAAATCTTAATATATTCATCGCCAGGAGGTCGTTCTCGTTACCGAACGAGCAGTTCAGTAAACAACCCTAACCTGATGTACCAGGAAGAGTGTGACAGGAGGCTCCGGGGAGTGAAAGAGGGCCGGAGAGACTCGGGTGGCTTCAGAGACCGTGAGCGTGGTGACAGTTATGCCAACGGAGCCAACAAGACCTATGGCAGTGCCTACGGGAGCCCAAATTCTGCTTTTGGGGCAGCACAGAGCCAGTATGGTTACACTCAAGGGAGCTATGGAGCAGCTGCCTATGGCACGAGTGGCTATGGCACTGCAGAGTACAGTGCTAGTGGCTATGGTGCCAGCACCACAGCTGCCACCGCTGGGAGAACCTCACAGAGCACTACCCAACAGCAGTATGCAGGGATGGTGGGGCGCTCGGGCCAGCAGCCACAGCCGCTCATGTCACAACAGTTTCCGCAGCCCCCTGCCACTAACGTGATGGGCTATATGGGACAGACTGCCACCTACCAGTATCCGCCCCCTCCCCCGCCCCCTCCCCCCTCACGCAAATGAGACCATTCACCCGCTGGTGACCAGTGTAGACCTCTTGCATTTAAAGGAACCTTTTCTTTCTCTTCTTTCCCATTGTGATGTCTCTCTCATGCAGGTTAGACTTAGAATTCACCATTTGAATCCCTCGAGCCCAGCAAAAATGACCCCCAGTCCACATTACTGACCCTGTCCTCTTTTTTTCTTTTTTTTTTTTTTTTTTAAGAGATATATATATAGTTGACTGGAAAACTTATTATTTTTTTTGTCTTGCATGTTGAGGAAATCGGAAATTTTATTTTCTCTAAAAGAAATGGGTATAAGGCAGATAGGTCCCAGCTCGATCATCTTGGTGTCTAAGGTTTGTGTGAAAATTCGCTTTTGAGGGGAGGAAGTTTCTATTCTGTAACATGTTAACTTAATTTCAGGAAGTATCAAGAGAGGTGGGAAACTTTGGGGAGCCAAAAAGCACTTCATTTAAAATGATAAATGCAAGGGAGCAATGCTCACTTCTCCTAATCTTAATTATTATTTTTTTTTTAAATAGCTCACTATTACTGCTTGTAATCTATCATAGGTGACATTCTATAGGAAAACTCTGGTCATTTGTCTGAGCTGGGCGGTGTTCAGAGTAATGCCCCAGGTAAAGTGTTGATGTTTTCTGCAGCTCTGGAAGCAGCTGCTCCATCTTCTGGTACCTGTAGCAGCCTGCAGTAGGGAAGCTGGGATTAAAGCCCCAGGGTCAGAAATCAAACCTGCCTTGGATTCGATACCTGAAAACCAGATAGTTGCTGTAGGTACCGCTGCTGTAACGTTTAGCCAAGTAAGTTCTTTCCCTACGATTGTTAAATTGCAGCATCGCAAAAGCGTGGAGTATCCTTAAATTAGTTTCTGCTTTCAAATTCCTATTGTTGAATTTATTGAGAGAAGTCTTATTTGAGAGCCCAGAAACTAAACAGAACCGAGATGATGAGCAGCGTATCTCGTTTGTCTGTCCTTCACCTACAAGCTACCTTTTGCCATGGGGAAGGTTCTGAAGGCCGCTACGCTGAATAAAATGTGACAGAGTTTTCCACACTAAAATTTAAGAGGTGTGAATAGGGTGGGCTGGGGGGAGGGCAAGGGGAGGAGGGGTGGAGGAGGAGATTGCCTGGAATCTCCTTTTCATGAGGTAAGCCGTGAGCTGGTTAGTGCATCTTGATTCTGAAGCTTTATTTCTTTTGTACCTTGCTCTGACTTGCTTTTCCTGGCTTTTGAGTGCATTTCCCTGCTCCATTGGTCCCTTTGAGCTGAGCTCTCGCAGGTAGGTAGCATTTTAGAAAATGTTAGAGAAGAGTGAAATTTTTAGTAAATACGTAAATAAAACTTGTTTATTTTACAGGCTAAGGTGGGTGTGAGGGGGGTTTTCTCTTTAGTAAAGCATGTTGTTGACTTGTTATTTCTAATACCAGACGGTTCAGAGACAGTAGATGATAACAGGAGTTGGCTGCTCTTGATTTCATAATATGACAATGGATACATCTGGTTTCTGAGGCATAATCTTTGCGTTATGAGAGTGCAGGGTTTTGGGTTTTTTTTTCTGTTGGCGTTTTCGCATATGGATGAACAAGGCAGCCCGCTTCTCTTGTAGCAGAGTGGAACTTCTTATAGCCCAGGAAGAGCTTGCTTATACAGAAGTGATTTCTTTTTTAATTTGATTTCTTCCCAGAGTAAAATTTTGAGGCATGGATGCGCATTTTTTTGTGTGCAGTACACAGGTAGGTTGCTGACACAGAGGGAGAAGGGAGAGATGTTCCAGAACTTTGGTTCTCTTGTCCCATCTTCTAATTCCAGTGCTTGGGCAGGAAGTTCCTTTGCTTGTGTTAAGTGAAAGCCAGAAACATTTCGTTTATCCAGGCACTTCTGATTTGTCTTTGGCCTCCCTCGCAAGCAAATGCAGAGCTTTTTTCTTTTTTTTTCTTTTTTTTTTTTTTTAAATTGCGAGTTCGATGCAGAAATGTGTTTAAAGGGTGTAGGAGTAGGACATCTCACTGACTGACTTTAAAAAGGGTCTCTGGGCCGCCAAAGCTGCCTTATAGTCTGCTATAGCTTTTCACTTCTTTTGGGGAGGACTTGTGCACGCGTAAACATCTGTGCCAGGTCTTTCAGTGCTTTATTGCCGTGGAGGTCAGCTGAAGTCCAGGGTCTTGGTTCAGTTCGGAGTGTTAACCAGGCTGTTGAACGCCTAAACGCACCGTGGCATGTGCTGCCCCCGTCCCACCTGGTGCTCGCTGCGCTCTGTTCCATGTACCAGCCGGAGGGCCCTTGTTGATACAAGCATTAGCATCTAGTATTGTTCATGTTGTTTTCAATCTGTAAAAGTTCGTGGGAGGTGTCGAATGAGTTGGGTGTCTCCTCCCCTCCCACTTCCCGAAGCAGTTTGCTGTTTGGACTTCTCTGAACGATGGAAGGGTTAGTGGCTTTGTGTGGGATCAGCGGCTTGTTTCACACGCCTGCTGGTCTCTGAACACATTCCTGTTGTATTAACGAAGACTTGAATTGAGAGATTCATAGATCTGTGGTGTTCAGACACAGGATACTAAAAGCTATGTTACTATTCTTAGTTTGTAAATTGTCCTTTTGATACCATCTTGTTTTCTTTTGTAGGTATAAATAAAAACACTGTTGTCAATAAATTATGAACTTTGTCTTTATTTTTGGAGTGTAAAACTGTCTTTGCCCCCGTTCTTCCCAGTTCTTAAAAAAAAAAAAAAAAAAGTCAAATTCAAGGAGTTGGAAACACCTGTTGGCAACCCACTGAATTTTAATTGAAATTATCCCCTTTGTAGAGTAGGAGGAACTGCTGTCACTGAAAGTAGGGGGGGAAGGATGTTTGAATACCTGTGGAATTGGAAGATTCATGTCATTGGAAGGGAATGTATTTTTCCCAAATGTTATGGGACTTGAATAGAATGGGAGTCAGGCAGAGTTAACTTTCAGGAGGATATTAGTTTATACAGAGTTAAAGTAATAATTTGTAGCGTCTGCTGTGCCAGATGTGGCCGTGTGTGAAATGGGTCAGTGGCCTTTGTGTGTGTTACCAGACTTAATAGTCCCATGTTCCCTTAACCACCGGCACTCGTTAAAGGACCGAAGGACTAAAGGTAGTGACAGTTTCCCTTACACTCCTTGTGCTGTCTTAGGGTCAAGGTGGAGGAGGTGTGTTTTGGAGGTAGATGCTGGGAAGAGCTGGGAGAGAATATTTTGCACTACTTCAGTATTGGCCAGCACTACTTACTAGCACCAAATTCAAGTAAGAAGAAACAAAAAAAAATAAAAAGAGGGAAGGTCTTGTACAGATGAAAGGCGCACCAGCTTCCCGGGCCTCACTGTCTTCCTGGCACAGGAATGAAACTCGTCTGAGCCATCCGTTGGTCAAAAAGGGCCAGGAAAGGAAAGCTGTGATCTTAAGAGCTTCATCTTCAGAATTTCTTGCGTTGTCTGTGGAAATGTCTTCAAACAGGCATGGGAAGACTTAGCTTCTTTCCTTTTAGGACTGTGCAAAGAGAAAGAGAAGGTAATGAAGGAACTTAGGGGGAATTTAAACTGTGTCATTGTTTCAACAAATATTTCTCTGCACTTGCTATTAAGAGAGCTAGATAGATAGCCGTAATTTCATTGCCATTTGCAAATCTGGCAGCCCAATGGGTCACCTTGGGCATCTTCCATGTGCGACTGTAGGCTAGTAGGAATAGAGCCGTGCTGGCTTCGGGTAACCCAGAGAAAAGGGAAGAATTTATGTGATCGTTGATGGGAGGCAACCACTACAAAATTGCTTTGAAGGGGAGAAATGCCCAAAATCTATTTATTCGCCTTTACGCTGAAGGAAAATGTTCTTGTTTTCTCTTTGGTGGTTACTCTTTCTAATGTGTGGACCCTCCAGTGCACAACCCCACACCTCCGCATCTTTTAATAAAGAACATGACCTCAATGAGAGGTCTGTGACCACTGGCCCACCTTATCTGATCTGGAAGCTGGGATGGGAGGCCTCTTGGATATGCCAGGGGCCCACAGGTTTAGATGAGGTGGATGGAGAAGTGTGTGCCCTGGCTGTGTGGTGGTTAGCGGTGTGGAGTCCAGCTGGTGGCCTGGTACTGGTGGTTCACAAACAGTGAAGGACTAGTGGGAGATGTGGTGGTCGAAGGTCGTCTTGGGTTTAGTGGTCACGAAATGGTCAAGTTTTCAATTCATAGTGATGTAAGGAGGGGGGTTAGCAAAACCTCTGCCTTGGACTTCCGGAGGGCGGACTTTGGCTTGTTCAGAACACTGGTTGAGAGAGTCCCTTGGGAGATAGTCCGGAAGGCAAAGGGGTCCAGGAAGGCTGGATGCTCTTCAAGAAGGAAATCTTAAAGGCCCAGGAGCAGGCTGTCCCCAAGTGTCGCAAGTCTAAAGGGCGGGGAAAATGGCCAGTCTGGATGAATAAGGAACTTCTGATGGGACTTAAGAATAAAAGGTGGGTTTACTGCCTTTGGAAGAAGGGACAGGCAACTCAGGAGGAGTACAGAGATCTCGTTAGGTTATACAGAGAGAAAATTAGGAAGGCAAAAGCCTAGCTGGAGCTCAACTTGGCCACTTAAATGAAGGACAACAAAAAAAGCTTTTATAAATACATCAACAAAAAGAGAGCCAGGGAGAATCTCCATCCCTTACTGGATGCGGGGGGGAAAGTTGCAACCAAGGACGAGGAGAAGGCTGAGATACTGAATGCCTTCTTTGCCTCTGTCTTCAATAGTCAGACCAGCTATCCCCAGGGTGTTCAGCCTCCTGAGCTGGAAGATAAGGATGGAGAGCAGAACAACCCACTCATAATCCAGGAGGAAGTAGTCAATGATCTGCTTCTGCACCTAGATGCACATAAGTCTATGGGGCCGGATGGGATTCAGCCAAGAGTACTCAGGGAGCTGGCGGAAGAGCTCACCAAGCCTCCCTCCATCATTTATCAACGATCTTGGTCAACAGGGGAGGTACCAGATGACTGGAGGGTGGCTAATGTGACGCCCATCTACAAGAAGGGTTGGAAGGAGGATCCGGGGAACTACAGGCCTGTCAGCCTGACCTCGATACCAGGAAAGATCATGGAGAGGATCATCTTGAGTGAGCTCTCACGGCAAGCGCAGGGCAGCCAAGGGATCAGGGCCAGCCAGCGTGGGTTTAGGAAAGGGAGGTCCTGCTTAACCAACCTGATCTCTTTCTATGACCATGTGACCCACCTTCTGCATGCGGGGAAGGCTGTGGACGTTGTCTATCTGGACTTTGGTAAGGCCTTTAACACCGTCCCCCGTAGCATTCTCCTGGAGAAGCTGGCGAATTGTGGCATAGACAAGTGTACTCTTCGCTGGGTTAAAAACTGGATGGCTGTGCCCAGAGAGTTGCGATTAATGGGGTGAAATTCTCTTGGCGGCCCGTCACCAGTGATGTCCCTCAGGGCTCAGTTTTGGGGCCAGTTTTGTTTAATATCTTTATCAATGATCTGGATATGAGGGGATTGAGTGCACCCTCAGTAAGTTTGCAGATGACACCAAAGTAGGTAGGAGTGTTGATCTGCTTGAGGGTAGGAAGGCTCTACAGAGGGACCTGGACAGGCTGGATCCATGGGCCAAGGCCAAGTGTATGGGGTTTAATAAGGCCAAGTGCCGGGTCCTGCATTTCGGTCACAACAACCCAAAGCAACGCTGCAGGCTTGGGGAAGAGTGGCTGGAAAGCTGCCCAGCAGAAAAGGACCTGGGGGTGCTGGTGGACGCCCAGCTTAACATGAGCCAGCAGTGTGCCCAGGTGGCCAAGAAGGCCAACAGCATTCTGGCTTGTATCAGGAATAGCGTGACCAGCAGCAGTAGGGAAGTGATCGTCCCTCTGTACTTGGCACTGGTGAGGCCCCACCTTGAGTACTGTGTTCAGTTCTGGCCCCCTCTGTGCAAGAGGGACATTGAAGCGCTGGAGCGTGTCCAGAGGAGAGCCACCAGGCTGGTGAGGGGTCTGGAGACCAGGTCATATGAGGAGAGGCTGAGGGAGCTGGGCATGTTTAGCTTGGAGAAGAGGAGGCTGAGAGGAGACCTCATTGCCCTCTACAACTACCTGAAAGGAGGTTGGAGAGAGGTGGGTGTTGGCCTCTTCTCCCAAGTGAATAATGACAGGACCAGAGGAAATGGTCTGAAGTCGCGGCAGGGGAGGTTTAGATTAGATATTAGGAAGAATTACTTTACTGAAAGAGTGGTCAGGCACTGGAACAGCCTGCCCAGGGAGGTGGCTGAGTCACCATCCCTAGAGGTGTTTAAGAAACACCTTAAGTGTAGATGTGGCACTTCAGGGCATGCTCTAGTGGCAGAGATTGTAGGTGGTTTTTTGTGTGTGTATGGTTGTACTCGGTGATCTCAAAGGTCCTTTCCAACCATGAAGATTCTATGATGCTATTCTATGATGTTTACCCTTGAGGTGGGAACTGGGGCCAGTACTGCTCAAGGTCTTTGGTGTCTGAGGAAAGGGCAGAACATGCCCTCAGTGATTTGCTGATGATGCGCAACAAAGGGGAGTGGCTGATAACACCAGATGGGGTCAGAGGGACCGTGACAGGCCAGAGAAAAGGGCTTGACAGGGTCCTCATGAAAGTCAGCAAAGGGAAATTCTACATCCTGCTCCTGGAGCAGAGTGCTCCCATGTACCAGTATGTGCTGGGGGCTGCCCAGCTGGGAAGCGGCTTGGCAGAAAAGGCCCTGGGTGTGCTGGTGGACACGGAGTTGACCATGAGCCACCACTGTGCCCTTGTGGCAAAGAATGCAAACAGCCTCCTGAGCTGGGAGGGAGGTGGTCCTTCCTCTCTTCTTGGCCCTGGTGAGGCCACAGCTGGAGTGATGGGTCCAGCTCTGGGCTCCCCACTCCAAGAGATGGGGACATACTGGAGCAATCCCAGAACGACCACGAGGATGATGAAGGGACTGGGACATCTGATGTAAGAGCACAGGCTGAGATCTGAGACTGCTCAGCCTGGAGAAGGCTGGGGGGGATCTTCTCCGTGTGTATAAATGCCCGATGTGGGGGGCAAAGGAGGCAGAGCCAGACTCTGCTCAGTGGTGCCCAGTGACGGGGCAATGGGAAATAAATAAGAAAAAAAAAAAATCACAATTTTTTACTGAGGGTGGTCAGACACCAGCCCAGGTTGCTCAGTGAGGCTGTGGTGCCTCCATCCTGGAGATACTCGAAACCTGACTGGACAGGACCTTGAACAACCTGCTCTAGGTGACCCTGCTGGGAGCAGGATTAGATGATTTTGTCCCCCCCCAGTTACTCCCAACCTCAGCCCTTCTGTGAAATGCAAGCTTTTGGGAGCTGAAAGCTTCCGCGGAATGTCTTTCAGGTCCTTGTGTTAAAGAGAAAGGAGCTCGTCTAGTTTTGAAAACAAGATAAAGAGAAGTTGCATTCTATAAAAATCCCTTTGCGATGCTCCGGTGTAGGCTCTGAAGTGTTATTAAATACATTTCTTTATATAACACCTCTTCGCTTTTTTTTTTGCTTTTTTTTTTTCAGCATGGCTGCCCTTTTGTCTGAGCTCTTCTGTGTTAGAAATATTTTGAAAAGATGGGTTTTTTTTTTTTTGCGAGAGCGTGAGAGAGATGCGACCTGCTATGATATTGCTGGTTTTCATAAATGACTGCAAAGCATTTGCATATCTTCGGTCACCTTTTCAGAACATTTGTGCAAAAGAAAAAAAAAAAAGGCAATTCTCTTCCTGCTGTGATGTCCCAGGGACAAACGTTTTTTCTTCTGCCTCCTGTATTGTCTAAATTTTGCAGTTATATCACTAGCAATGTGAGACTGAAAGCCAGCAGTTGTTTTTTTTTCCCCCCTTTTTGTTCCACCATCCGCAAACACAAAGGGTACGGATTTCTCACAAAATAGAGAAGGACACGGGATGCATGAATTGAGTGAAGCTAAAATGGGAATTAGTTTAAAAAAAAAAAAAAAAAAAGCAATTGACGTGGAGCACCTTGATGGCCGTTTTACAAAGTACTTTTCTGGCTCCAAAAATGTTTTAATGACAGAAGGAAATCTTAATCTGCCCAGGCCAGCCACCCGCTCAGTGCTCCTGTCACCTCTCTATCAGCAGGTATATTGCATGAAGCTACCAGAGATCCAGCCCTTGAAACATCAAATGCCGGGCCGTCGCTCCTGCTTTCGGCAGACTGCTTTGGGAATGTGAAGGAGGAAGAAAATATCTGTTCCCTCAGCTAGATTTCACCAAATTCCATCCTCCCCAACAGAAAAGTGTTTTAGATCGTCATCAAACCGTAGCAAGTTCTACCAGATTTTATGCCCTTGATGCACTTGTTGGCTCTGGTTCACAGCTGTTTACCAAAAGCACGGCCCTGAAGTGGAGGGGATTTTGGGGAACAGAAAGGGATGTCTTGTCCGCGCAGATGCCTGTCTTCCTACGGAATCAGTTCTTGGGAACGTTACGTCTTTTCCATCAAAAGAAAAAGTAGGCTTAATAATCTTTCCATATGTTGCTTCTCAGGTGCATTGTCTGCCTACAGCTATTTCCCCCCCCCCCCCCTCAGAATTTTTTTGCGTGATTCATAATCTTTCAAAATGCATGTAGAATTGAATATACCTCAATTGTTAACTTTGCGAGGTGGGGTTAGGCCAGGCTTAGCTCTGGTTTAACTTCTGCTTTGTTTCACTTGCACATCTAGAGCCTTGTGAGCAGAGATGCCCACTTGCGTTCAACAGATACCTTTTTTTAAACTGGGTTTTAGGTGGACAGTGTGCATCGCAGATACAGCAAAGAATAAAGTCATGTTAAGGATTAACACAAGGCAAGCTGCAGCTCCACGGTACGTTGGATGAGTGCCGAATAAACGATTCGGATTTATACCAACCCCTTTACCTACCTTTGGTAACGTAGAGATAGAAGAAGTCGCAGTAGAAGATGGTTTGTACCACCCCGGAAACTACAGCGATCTGGTCGTAGAAGTTCTCGGTGTAGTAGCGCCAGACCCAGTTGGCAATGTAGAGGGCGCGGTAGAGGCCCAGGAAGAAAAGGTAGTGGGTCGTGATGGTCTCCGCTTCCCCCGTCTTGCTGATCATGAAGAGCTGAGGAAGGATAGCCACGGACTCCAGGTAGATGGAGAAGGTCCAGAGTATCTGTGAGATGCGAAACAAAGGCAGTGGAGAGTCTTGGTGCTGATTTATACGCGTTAAGAGCCAAAGCTTTAATTTTGCAGAGCATTGATATGCGAGAGTGGGGGGTGGATAGTGCTGCTGGAGTTGGAGAAAATGAGCCTGCTCTGCTGGGACTGAGAGGACACAGCACTGAGCTGCCCTATAGATGGTAGGGTCTTCAAGGCCTGCCAACCTTGCCTTTCCTGCCAGCTTTTGCTGTTAAAAATCTCAGCTATTCAATGTGCTGCGAACTCTGCTGCCTGGTGTCAGGCAGCTGCTTCCCCTCCCCTTTCCTGCCTCAGGTTTTCCTTACCTCCAAGGGGGTGAAGCTGTGGTTCTCCAGAAACGACAGCCCTGTGACGGGGACCAGCAGGAACTCGAGGCGAAAGGAGTCATTCTCGCTGTCAAAGGTTTTCCGGAATTTCACATAGATCATGTACACGGTGACGTAGGCACATATCAAAAAAATGACCTGGGGGAGGGAAGGGAAACGGCAAGACCTTATCTGTGATTACACCTTCTGTGCTTGAAGAGAGGATGGCTTTGCCAAAGTCAAGATCTTTTGACCCGGTTCTAGTAGGGCTGTGCCAGGGCGAGATAGTGGTAATCACTTTTTCTGCGCCGGCTTCTGGATTGACTTCTGCTGGAGATACTCCAGCGGTCAACTAAAGATGGCCCCACCATGAGGATCACACTTGCTTGAGCCCTCTAGGGCTCTGTGTGAAGGGGTTGGCTTGGTGGCAGCTGTCTCTTAATGCTCCTGCTGTGCAAGGGCACCCAGGCTTGATTCATGATCTCTCGTTCTGGTTTTGGTGGTACTAAATGTGTCAGGCTCAGCTCACTCACTGACTGTGGTGGTGGGTTTTTTGGTCAATGGAGGGCCAGTGACACCAAAGGAAGCATCTTTATCCTGTGTATAACCCCCTGTAGCATTGGTGACAAGTGAAGAAGATGGAATTGCCCCTTCTTCCCTCTGTCTGAAAACCTTATTGACCGTGCACGCTCGCTTCCCTGAGAACCTGTGGTGAGGTGAGGGGAACCTCTGCTTTTGCACTGCGCCCTCCTTACCTTCATCACGGTGTTATAGGCAGAGATGAAGGTGGTGAACAGGTCCAGATAGCGGGTTGTGAAGACGAGGGCGAAAAGAATCTGACTCTTCCCAGAGATACCTGCATGGTAGGGAGAAGAAAGGAAGGTAAGGCGGATGAGAGGAAGGACCCTTAATGGTGGTTTCCCCTTATAACTTTTTGGAAAGGGTTGTATAGATGCGTGTCGCTTTGTGAGCCTGGTCTGGCATGGAGGTGCTGTGGTAGCTCTAGATCTATCCCAGGACTGGCTGGAGCCTCTCAGGTGACAGGGCAGGATCCTGCTGATGCCCCTGAGCCCTGCCTTGGGTCACAGGGACCGGGCACGTTCACTGCTTTGTCCAATTCAGTCCTTACTGTCATCAAAATGCCTTTCTCTTCCCTCCCTCGCCCTCTTCGCCTGCCCACCTCGCCGGGGGGTTGTGTGATGTGACATCTGCCGCACCAGGGAAGAGCTGCGGGATCAGGGACCAGCCCAGGGACGCTGGTGGAGCTTAATCACCGCTGGCGGGGAGAGGGAGAGAGACCCTCCCCATTTCTCTACCTGTGATGATGGCCGCAGTGCTGCAGCCCAGCCCCAAAGTCTCCTGAGGAGGGAACCATGAACTCCGAGCAAAATCCTCCTGCGGGAAGCTGCTGCCCTGACTTCCTTGCCCAGGGATGGGGCAGCCTCTGGTACCCGCCTGCCCGCAGGTACGTCCTCTGACCTAAAGCAGCTTTCTCTTGAGGTCATCTGTTTTGGTGCCGCCACAACTTTTCGTACTCATTTTCGACCTCCTTCCTGCCTTTCTGCCCTCCCCTTCGCTTCACCACCCAGACACTAACACCTGCCTGAGGCCCTGCGCCTTGCCACATCACATCCTTCCAATGCAGCCTTCTCCTTCTGGCAGGGACACCTCCTGGAGAGGGTTGACTTCCCTCAAAGAGTCCACCAGGGAGGGCTGCCAGCTTGCATGGGCTATCGCTAGCCTTTTTGGTACCCGTTTTCCTCACACCCCTCACTGAGCCGCCCTCCAAGAAGGATCCCCCTCCTTCCTCGGGGCATGGGAGCACTCACCGGCGCAGGACTTGGACTTGTGGATCTTCACCAGGAGGATGATGATGGCCAGCAAGTGGGAGATATCCCCCAGGATGCGGAAGATGTTCATGGCGCCGGGGGGGGCTCCTCCGAGGCGAAGGGAGTGGAGCACTTTCTGCAGGCGGAGTGGGCGAAGGCAGGGAGGCTTTTTCCCCCCAAGCTTCAGCCGAGCAAACGCTCTCCTCCGGCTCAACTTTCCTTTTTCCCTCAGTACGGAGCCCTCTCTTCTGGCGGAGAAAAGTTCAGGCTCCTCTCTCTCCTGGCCGCGAGCGCCTTTCCGCTGCCAGGCGCCCAAGCTGGACGTCTCCCTTGCTTACTTTTCCCCTCAAGGTGGATTTTCTCTCTTCCCCCTGCCCAGGGCCTTCCTCTCCCTGCTCCAGGCAGAAAGTTGGGGTTTGTCCCTTGGAGAGCCCCCGGCCGAGCCTGCTGAGCAGCCCCGAAGCCAGCGCTGGGTGACGGTGACGTGGCTCCTGGCTGGCCAGGGAGGAGAGGGAGGAGGAGGAGGCGGCGGAGGCGGGAATAACTGCGCTATTTTTCCCTTTTTTTTTTTTTTTTCCCTTCCTCTTTTTTTCTTCCCTAACTTGTCTCGAGTTACACGCGGAAGTGTCGTTTAAGGGGAAAAGGCAGAGGGAAAGGGATCCCCATCCTCTGGCCTTGGGGACGCAGCCTCCGGTGAGGGCCGGGCTTTCCAGGAACATTCCCAGCGGGTGCATTAACCTCTGTCCTGCTCCCAGCCGGCAGCCTCCTGCCCTCTGCCCTTCCCAGCCCCGTCCTGCCTCCAGCGCCTTCTCCTTGGTGCTTCACCTCGTCTCCTGGAGCAAAAGAAGAAGCGGGGAGAGATCTGAATTATCGGGCCGCTGCTGGTGCATGTCACATCCCACCCGGATCCCCTCCCTCCCGTGCCCCCCACCAGCCACCCCCACCTTCAGGTGTCCTGTATGGAGCGATGGGGATCCCAGAGCCCAGCCCTGGAGTTAAAAAAAAAGATCTCCCCAAGGGCTGGTTTGAAATAAATTTTGCTGAAAATATTACTCCTGGATTCCTGCAAGTGGATTTTAAACAGCGTAATACATGTGCTGCGTGAAAGAAGAACATAGGTACTGCCATTTTTATAGATTTAACAGAAATTGGCTTAGTAGCGATTGATAATAAAGTTTTAATATATTCAGAGGCAGCCGCAGGTGACCAGCCTGGTTGGGACAAACCTTGTCCTTGCAGCTGCTGTTACGCAGGGAGGTGTCGGGGCAGCGCGAGGGGACCTCCACATCCAGACAGGACCATTAGGTATTCATTATCTAATCGCTAATGTAAAGCTGCTTTAATACAACCAAATGGATGTTTTAATTTGTCACCTCATCCCCACACAAATCGCATCTGGCCGTGGGTCTAATTTGGTTACTGAAGGGTTGCGCGACCCTGCCTGCTCTTGCCCCGGGGCCAGCTCTGGCTGCCACCCTCCCTGTCCCCAGCCATCACCCGCGGCCATCTCCTCTGTGGCTCCCTCCATCGGCACGTCCTGGTGGGCTCGCTTGGAGTAAAATCCTTAATGATTAAAGCCTAAAAATATTATTCCTGGTGCTTACGGAGAGGACTAACAAGTCTATTAGCATCACCGGCTTCCTTTCTGAATACATTTGCATACATTTCCTCTCTGCCCATTAGGCTGGCTGCCGTGTTTTCCCTCTCTGCTGCTCCAGCACCTGCCACACCAGGCTTTTCCAGCCGCATTCCCAGGCTGGGTTGGAAAACACCCCTAAAACTGGGGGAGGGCCCTGCCGGCCCCCCCAGCCAGGGCACGGAGGCAGAGGTCGGTGTGGTGGGAGAAGAGCAGGTGAGACCAAAGGAGAGCGTCGGCAAAGGAGCGACAGGATAGGGACCGGCTGAAATTGGATTTCCAGCCGTCAGAGCAGAGCTGCCTGCGGTTTCAGCAGGGCTCTGCAAGGCCATGTAGGTGCTGGTGAAGTCCAAGCCCCAGAGCTGGTGGCCCAGCAGGTCCCTGGCATCCCAGGTCCTTTTGCAGGTGGGCAGAGAGAGGTTTGAGCCATGGGGCGGGGATGGGAGGTTTTGGAGGAACATATTTCATAGAATCATAGAATGGTTTGGGTTGGAAGGGACCTTAAAGATCATCTAGTTCCAACCCCCCTGCCATGGGCAGGGACACCTCCCACTGGACCAGGCTGCTCAAAGGCCCATCCAGCCTGGCCTTGAACACTTCCAGGGATGGGGTAGCCACAGGTTCCCTGGGCAACCTGTTACAGTGCCTCACCACCCTCACAGTGAAGAATTTCTTCCTAGGTTCTTCTTCTAGGGTCCTCTATGCTGACGGATCCCCTTCCAAACCCCTGGGACTTAATGTCTGAGAGCCCTCATCATCCTCCAGTCCCTCCGCTTCTTTTCACAGCTTCTTGTCCCACCCAGGGGATGAAGCTTCCTGAGGAAGGATAGGACTGTCGTGGCTGGCAAAAGTTTATTCTTTTCATCTTGCTCCTTCCCAAGAAGAGCTGATCAGCCCCAAGCCACGGTGTTATCTCCTGCTGTGATGCCAGGAACCGCCATGTGAGGTGACCATCAGAGGGACTTCGTGGAAGCAGCCCAGCTGAGTTCATCCAGCCGTGATGTGGCAGTGGGGCTGGGGTCTCCTCATGCAGGGAGCACCCCTGTGCGGCATGCGGGAGGCCTGTGGGAAGGCTACCGGGAGGGCGAGGGGCGCCTGGACACTTAGAGAAGGAAAAACTGGCACACAAAGTGGGAGCAAGTGAAAATAAACCTTCCCTCCTTGCCACAACATGAAGTGCCTTGCACTGGGTGTCTCCCTGCCTCCCAAAATCATGCCGGGCGCTGCCACCGCCCCACACGGTGATGCTCTCTCCATGCCTCCTGTTTCCATGGCGACCGCAAGGAATGTCGCCAGGGTGACAGGGAGGCGAGCGAGCTGGGATTTGGCATTAAAACCAGGAATTTGGGGTTGTTTGGTTTCTTTTTCTTTTTTCTTTTTTTTCTTTTTTTTCTGTCTTTAGTTCTATTTTTGGGTTTCCCTCTCTGCCTTTGCTGGTCTGGGAGGCTCCTTCTCCTGCAGAGCCCCTGGGCCAGGCAGTGGCAGCAGCTCTGCTGAGGGCCCTTCCCCACCTCTGCCTGTCCTGCACAATGGCATGAAAAGATGGGAGAAGGGGATTTCCTTCTCACTGAAGCATTACTTTCCTGCCACCAGGAAGGCTTCTGTGCTTTCGCCCCCGGAGGTTGTTGGCTGGGAGTCCCCCTCCATGTCTGCCGCAGGCTGTGGCTCAGGCCACATCCAGAGGGTGGGCAGACCCCAGGATTCATCCCAGAGCAGGCCTGGAGAGGGAAGTGATTCAGCATTCCCAGAGGGTCTGAGGAACATGGTGGGGTTGAGCACTGTGGGCCACCTCCGTCTCTCACCATCTCTGCCTCCGTGACCGGAACAGCTCGGTCAGGGCAGTCCTGGAGCACTGGGGACGGAGATGGGACAGTCGGAGGAGGATGGCAGAAGGAGCCTGGCAGGTGCTAAGGAATCTAAAACCCAATTGTCTGGTTTAAACCCTCAAAGTCAGACGTGCCCAGGGCAGAGAGGGCTTGAGGGCTCGTGCTGGCTTAGCTGGTGTTGCAGGAAAGCGGGACCATATGTGCCCACACAGGGGCTGCTGGCAGGGAGGTTGCACTTGTCTTCATAGGAAGTTCCATCTAAACATGAGGAGGAACTTCTTTACTTTGAGGGTGGCAGAGCACTGGAACAGGCTGTCCAGAGAGGTGGTGGAGTCTCCGTCTCTGGAGACATTCAAAATCTACCTGGACGCGTTCCTGTGCAACCTGCTCTAGGTGACCCTGCTCTGGCAGGGGGGGTTAGACTAGATGATCTCCAGAGGTCCCTTCCAACCCCTGCCATTCTGTGATTCTCCCTGACGGGAGAAGCGTCAAGCAGTGCTTGCTCACCTCTCCAGGAGCTCCTGCTTCCCCCTCCATCCTTCACCCCTCTCCATCCATCCCTCCATCCACCCTTCCATCCCTCTATCCATCCTTCCATCCATCTATCCTTCCATCCACCCCTCTACCTCTCCATCCATCCCTCCAAACATTCTCCATCCATCCCTCCACCCCTCTTTTCCTCCTTTCCTCCATCCCTCCATCCATACCCCCACCCTTCCATCCCTCCGTCCCTCTGCCTCCCCCATCCCCACAGCAGCATCGGGAAAGGTTGGCGGAGTGGGGCTATTTTTGGGAGCGTCTCCCTGGCAACGGCTGCCACCACCGTCTGTGGTGGCTTTTCCATAGGTGCTAAAATATTCCACGCTTCTTATTAAAGACGGTGCCGGTGGAGACAGGCGGGGGTGGCGAGTGTGAGCCACCCTGCTCCCGGGGCCGGCGAGCCTGGGGGGCGGCTGGGGCATGGCACCCCGGGGGCACAAGGACAGCGAGGGGCTGGTGGTATCCTTGATGTAACATCCCCAAGTATCTCCTGATGACACCGGCTGTGCCGGCTGCGTCTGGGCCATGCCAGGGTGCCGCGCCATGCACAAGGTAGAGCTATTTATCCTCTTGCTGCCCAGGTGGAGGGAAACACGGCGAGGTCGCGGGGGGAGCCGGCGATGAGGAGCGAAAGGCAGAGAGGGCGAAACCCAGCCTGAAGCCAAGGGGGCTGCAGGGGTGTGCGGGTGCCTGACGTCTTTGCCTGCCCAGGGAAGGAGCAAGATGTTTCAGCAGCATCGTCATCCCTTTGCACAGGGATGTTGTGGTGCCAGAGGGCCGGTACCCTCCCTGGTGGGCACCCATGCAGCACCCAGGCAGCAGCTCTTGGGATGCAGATCCATGGGCCCTGGAGATGGGTCTTTTGCGAAAGCAATTCCCTCCCTGAACCTGAACAAGTCCCCGCAGAGAGGGCTGCAGAGGGGGTGGAGGGAGCAGGCTGGTCCTGCTCCATCTGGGCATCATGGCTCCCTGGGAGCCCCAGTTCGAGCGGTGGGGAGCAGCTGTGGTTGGGCCAGGGCGAGCTGGCCAGTGCAGGAGGCTGCCGTGCTCCCCGTTTTCAGCCGCTCGTCTGCATGGAGAGCTGCTAAAAATCCCCTCTGCTCCCCCTGGGGTGGCTTTGCCGGGTGAGAACGGGCTGCCCTCGCCGTGGCGGTGCTCACTGGTGCTGGCAGGGGACGGCGGTCCCTGCAGCGCGTTGTGCCAGGGGGCCTCCATGTGCCAGCAGATCTTGGGATGATCTGGGGACAGAGGGTCACGATTGTTGCAGGATTGGGACCCAGAAGGCACTCAAAAAGTGGCTTTTTGATCTTTTTTGACTTTCCAGCAGAGGCCTTAATGTTGGAGACGGCAGAGGAGACACTGAGATGGAAACTGTGCCCATGGACCCCGCTGGCCTGATGCAGGGCTGTCCCTGGAGCTTGTGCCTAAGGCCGCTGCCTGTGGGGTCAGGGCTGTCTTCAGCCTCCAGCTTCCCTCCTGCACAGAAGAGGCAGCTTCGCTACCATGGGGTCCCCTCCCCTTGCCACCAAGAAGTGACCTCCTCAAAGCCCCTGAGATGCTGCCAGCCACGGAGACCCAGGGGAGGTTTCCAGGTTGGATTTGCCGGTGGGGTGTCTGTGCACCATCCTGGAGCCCCAAGGACTGGTCCCTCCTTGCCTGTGCTCCTGTCCCCAGCGTCACTTATCCCAGCAAGCCAGCCCCAGCACTGCAGGGTGGGGAGGCCGGGCCGTGGATGCGGGGAGGTGATGCCCCGCAGCAAACTATCTGCACCAGCCGGGAGAGCCGGGTCCTTCCTCAGGGCGAGGTGTCAGCCCAGCACCCCAAATCCAGGTGGGAAAAAAAAACCCACCCTGAGAGTGGATATTTCAACCCCTTGCGCCAGCCCGGCGGGAGGATTCGCCTCCCCGGGGGCACCTGGCGTCCCCGCCGTCCCCTTCCCGCTGCCGATGGTTGCGCTCTGGTCTCCCCCATGGCAGCTCCGCAGCGGTGCCTCCGCGGCTCTGAGCTCACACGCGAGGATGGGCTAAAGTAGCGGAAAGCTGTTGGATCCTACCACGGAGTTACTGACTTCTCAGCTACAGATTGCATAGCAATCAGCGAGGGGGAGAGGCAGCCAGGGAAAGGGAGCGGAGCGCAAAGGGAGGAAGAGTGGAAGGGAGAAGGGGGGATTTGGGGACCAGGGCAGGGTGTTAGCAAGGGGCGCGGGTGAGCAACGCCAGGGGACAAGGGAGACAGGCAGCGAGGGGAGACCTGAACCCATCGCCGAGCCGCCAAGGCACATCAGATCTCCGTGGGATGGACACTCCCGGGAGCAAAACATGCTGAGGAGAGGCAGAGGCAGGAGGAGAGCGCTGGCGTGGGCAGGGCAGAGTTAGGAGAGGAGCAGGTCGCAGCGGAGAAGTAGCTCCTCATTGCAGGGGGGGTGGGAAATAAACCAAGCCAGAGGCAAGCAAGGGCTGCAGACAGACGTCCCCAATTCCTCCGGTCCGGCTGAGACGTTTCATGGTGAGATGGAGAAACCGGCCGCTTTCCCCGTCCTCTGATGTTGGCTCGGCACGGCTGGAGCAGGCGGCAGCCCTCGGCAGGACCCGGGTAAGAGGCGGTGCCGGGGTGCGCTGTTCCCCTCACCGGCATGAGACCGGGAAAGGGTTGGTTTGTTGGGATTTTTTTGTTTGGTTTTTTTTTTTTTTTTCCCTTAGGAAAATAATGTATTGTTTCATCTGCGCTCGCTCTGAGGAGCAGCTATAAATATAACTCAGGGAGAGATGCGTGGCTTCATGTGAGCGTGCCAGTGAATAATAAAGTTGCCTGTGTGCACGGCGTATGCACACACGGCTGCCGGGGTGGCCGCGGGCCGAGGGGCAGGGGTGGGTACCTGCCTGCAAACCTCCCCAACTTCCCTCCCCTCCCCTTGCCGCCTCGACATCGGTCGCTTTGCAGGTAACGTCTTCATTTTTTCGGCTCCCCATGTTCCCTGAACACCTTCTCGCCCAGGGCTGGATCTCTCTCGCTGTTTGTTTCTCCTGCTCTGTGCGGGCGATGGTCCCGGCCGGTTCCCTAAGGCAGCCCGGAGAAGAATGGAGCTGGGCACCTGTTCTCCAAGTGCTTGGGTGCAACCAGGGCTGAAGTGGCCACATTGGCTCTCCCACTGCCTTTGGAGCTTTTTGGGCTCCAGACCTATCCCTCCCTCTCCCTCGCCTTCCAGCTCTTCTAGCCCCAGCACGGCTGATTCTGCTGGTGGTGGTCCAACATCCCCCAGACAGGCCTGGTGCAAAGTGTCTTCTGGATACTGGGTTTGGGTGAAGGAGCTCAGGAGGAAGCCATGAGCAAAATGACAGAGAAACTCTGCCTTTGCTCCCAGTTGGCAAGGCTGACATCCTTGTCAGGACAGGAGCGGGCGGGCAGGTTTGCATGGTGCAGGCAGGTCACCTTGGATATCCCTGGTGCCACCTTCAGTCCTCAATACCTTCCCTCATGGACAAATTGCCTGGAGACAACCAAGTACCTCTGCCAAGAGCCTGGAGTCTCCCATCCCCACCTCCCATCCCCGGATCCACCCATGGTGAAGTGAATGGCGGGTCCGGGACCTCTCCCTTCTGCCCTTCTTCCCTTCGTGCCTGCCGGGGTGTGTGCTGCGAAGGGCAGACGGTGAGAGCACATGCGGGGGACGCGTGGTAGAGGTGACATGGCTCCAAGACTACCCCCAACCCCCACTCCGTGCCCTCCTTGGCTTCTCAGGAGGAGGCATCCACAGGAGGTGGGAGGTGTGGAGAGGGACCTGGGGCTCGGGGTCACCCAGCGCTTGGGAGGGGATGGGGGGGTGCACAGGGAGCATGTCTCGCCAAAGACATGGGGACGTGCCCCCTCTCCATTCGCCATCGGAAGTGGCGCCCACAGATGCCTGAGTCAGCCCGGCATGTGGCCACCCCTGTTTGTAGCCACTGACAATAATAATAACTTCAGGGGGAATATGTGCCTTAGGAGGGAAACGTGAGCCTGGTGGGGACAGGGGGTGGCAGGGAAGAGGAGGGATGTTGAGGATGGCCATGGAGGGGATGAGCTGGAGAGGGCTATTCCAGAGAGAAGCGCTCCCTCTCCTCCACCTTTCTCCTCCTCCATCTCTCCCCCTCCTTGGGTGCCAAAACCAAGTGCCATGATGTGTGCTGCTGGCAGGGGGTTGGCAGTAGTCCTTGCCCCTCACAGGCCCCTACCATGGTTTGCAAGGAAGGCTGGGAAGCAAGGACGTGGCTGGGGAATTAGCCCGCAGAACAGGTCCCCACTGGCCCCTCCGGCTGCTTGGCCACCCTGAGCTCGGCGACCGGCCACCGCCATGGGAGCAGCCGTTTTCTTGGGGTGGTATCCCTGGTGGGAGGGTGCCAAACAAGGGGGAGGAGGACATGGTGATGGATACCTGCGCCCGCCGCGCACTGACATCAGTGCAGACGCAGAGCGGAGCGGTTAATGGCAATCTGCCCTCAGCAAGTTCCCACTGTCCTGTCTCGTTATTGCGCTGGGCTGGCTCAACCCGACAGCGCAGCCGGGGATCAATAGATGGATGCTGGCGTCTTAGCGATCGATCCCTTACTCACACACGCGCGGCTCCCCAGCCTCCCGCTGGCGCTCGCTTTTCTGTGAATGGCGAGGACCAAGTGAATCCGCCTGCGCTCCCCTTGCAGCGCTGCGAAACCATGTCGGGAAACATTCGTCTTCCTCAACGGCGCTGGAGGGGCCTCGTGTGGAGCCCCCAGAGGCACTGGCACTGGTTTCCCTCCTCAGACAAAGTGGCTTGACTGGGGGTTGTTGGTCTTGAAGCCCCTTCTCAGGAGAGACGCTGATCTGGTAGTGGAGGCTCAGGAAGAGCAGGGGCCGCCTTAGAGCTGGTTCTCGCCTTTGGACCTCTCAAGCTTGTTCTCCAGCAGTAAAGGTGATGCCGTGGCCTGGGTAGACGCCTGATGAGAGCCGTCTGCAGGGCAGCCCTGTCCCAAGAGCCCCCGAGACCTGTGCACCTCCATGCCCATCCTCTGGGGAGCCTGGTGGCAGGCAGCCTGCCTGCAGGGGTGGCTTCAGCATTGACCCACTGGTGAATTTAGGGAGGAGATGCCACCTGGGGCTGGCACCGGCCACACTGGCATGTTAGCACCACTGCTGCTCTCACCAGAGGTGAGGGAGCAGAGGATGGGGGACAAGGTATCCTCCAGCCTGGCACTGCCCCATGCCACCGGTCGGGGACTCATGCCACCACCCTGCCTGTGCCTGCACCAGCCCCTGCCACCACGGCGGCAGGCCTGCCCCTCGCAATCTGGACGGCTGTTTTATTTCTATGGCAACATTTCTCCTGAAACACTTCAGAGGGAGCCTGGTGCTGTGTGAAAACGAGGGAGGCAGCGTCCCCCAATCTGTCCCCTGCGAAAGCCTTGGAGGAAAGACCCCGACACCTCTCCTGCATCCCTCCTCTACCTCCTTCCCTTCCTCCCTCCCCGGCGAGCAGCGCCAGCACTGATGCAATGAGCTGCCGGCCTCGTCCGGTCTGCCTCTCCGCTGCCTGTTTCCCCTTCCCCTGCCTTTGTCTTTGCCCCCCCCTCTCCTCTCGCCCGCTCCCTGTCTGTGCCAGGCCACAGCATTTGCCAGCAGCCTGCGCAGAGGGGCCGGCTGAAAAGAGACTTCTAGAAAGAGGACGTCAAAAGTGACTCCACTATAGAGGAGGGTAAAGCAGCCCTATGGCCCGATGAGAGCTGTATAGATTGTCCCGGCCAGCAGCATGGTGAGCGCGGGGGCTGAAGGGCACCGGGGATCCCAGAGGCTGGACAGGCAGGCGCTTCATCCCTCCGAAAAGCTCGATGGCATTACGAAAAGGCGGTGCCTGCCACGGGACTGGACCCAGCTGCCCCAGAAGTCCTCTCCTCTCCCGTCCTCGCCCCTTTCCCAACCAAGAAAGAGACTCCTGTCTGCGTGGAGGTGACCAGGCAGAAGCTGTGGGCAGCACTGAGTGCCGGCAGGCGAGAGGCAGGTGAGCAGGCAGGGCACCTATGGGAGCCAGCATCGCAGCCCGGGGGAGCAGGGATGCGGCAGGAACCCGTAGCGATGGCGGGGGGAATATCGCAGGTGGAGCAGCCTTCGAACGCGGCTGCCCTGTCCCGCTTTGTGCCCGAGCCTGACCCCCCACCGCGTCGGGGAGCCGGGGGGCAGGCAGGAGTTGGGGGGGACTGTCCGCCGTACCGCGGGCATCGGGCAGCACTTGGGCTTGATGTCTTTTGGGCGCGTTTGTTAAACTGGTCTGAGCAAGCTGCGGCCAGCAGGCTTGTAGGGGAACAGTGGATCCTCTCCGTGCGGGAGCGCAGTTTTGCGGCTCACCTGGGGTGCTCCCTCAGCTCTGTCTCTGAAGCCCAGCGGGCAGGACTGAAAGGGGAGAAGCTGAGACCACCTCGGGAGGCTGGTGGCTCCGCTGGCCTCCTTGTTAGAGCGGTGACAAGGGATTTGGGGGGTAACTTATTTTTTTTCCCCTATGACTGATGGGTTAGCGCTGAGCAGCCGGGCCAGGCTGGGAGCTCAGCCCTCCTGCAGCAGCCAGGTGCGGAGCAGCGGCTGCAGCCTCTCTCGGTGGGGGGCTCGGTGCAGAGCAGGCTTTGCCCCGGCTATTGCTCGCCCTTTGCTGTTGTTGCTGTTGTTACCATCGTTCAGAACCCATTCGCAGGCGCCTGCCTTGCCGGGAGTTTTGCAGAGGCACCGGCAAGACAGTCCCTGCCCTGTCAGGAGTGCAATGGCAGCAGGCAGGTGACGTTGGCCACTCTTACCCCCCTTTTCCTGAGCACCGATAACGATCCTTGTCCCTGACTAGCCAAAAGCCATCTAGAGACCATGCGTGGGCAGTCCTCCTGGCCAGGCCGGCACGGGCTCAGCAGGGGCTCTGCGCTGGAGAGATGCCGAGGTGCAGGGACACTGCTGGGGACGGCCTTTTGGCAAGGGTCCTGCAGGGCAGGATGCTCAGCGAAGGGACCTCCTGGGGTGGGGGGGTCAGGGGAGATGCCCTTTTCACTGGTGCAGTCGTGCTGGGAAGCTGGAGGAGGTGACCTGAGCACACCACAGCCACCCAGGAACTGGGGACCTCGGGAATACCCCAGCGCCTTTGTTTTTTCAGCTCTTGCGGGTTTTGCACCGACCCTTCAGGGTCTAGTCCATGGTTTTGGCAGGACGGCTGCCGGGGCGGACGTCAGCCCCAGCACTTCCTCGTGAGCAGATGGGACACGGTCTGCGCCCTGGCTGCTGCAAAAGCCCGGCTCCTGTTCGGCCAAGAACACCAACCAGAGAAGGCCAGGGGCCTTCTGAGCATTTAATTTTCCCTGCGATGCCAGCCACAAAGAATAACACCCACCTACCTCACTCGGCAAGAAAAAGTGGGCACTTTTCCCCAGCCCCTGCCCCACCAGCATACTCTCCTTACCCTCCTGCTCGGCCACCCCCAGCCCCTGCCTCTTGTCCCCCCAGCCCCATTTCGGTCAGAGGAGAGCGGGTGAGTGCCCGTGCCAGTCCCACCAGTCCTGCTGTGGGATCCCCCTGCTCCCAGCCGGGATCCCGAGGAGCGGGTGGCCCCTCTGGCAGCGCCGTTGCCCGGCTGGTGCAGCCGGAGCAGGGATCGCCGGGGCGGTGTGGGAGCAGGCAGGAGGTGATGCTGTCACCTTTCCGTGCCTCTTCCCGACTTTGTCATCCCGGAGACCTTTGTGTGGATCCCATTTTTATCTGTGTTTTCTCCCTCTCTCTCTTTCTCTCCTTCTCTCTTGCTTTCTTCTCTCCCCCTCCCGTCAGTATGTGGGCTGATCACTGCTCAAACTTTTAATTCAGATGGTAATTGGAATAATAATACGGGCAGAATCCTTCTGGCTCCGTTGCTGCAGCTGGCTTCAGGGAGCTATGAATAGCTCTGAGTCACACACTGAGATGGTTTAACTTCAAATCATTTTGTTTTGTTTTCATATTACCCATCCTCAGGCTCCAGGGCTTCACAGGGGGAGAAAAAAATCCCCCCGCTCTCACTCCACCCCAAAATATAAACGGGGCAGAGGCACGTTGATAAAATCCTCTTTTGGAGAGAGAAACTGGTCAGCGGATCGTGCCTTGCGGGGCAGATGGGGACTGTTGGCACTTACTCGATCTATTTATAATTATTGAACGAAAAAGCAGAAGTGTGTATATAAAAATGGTATAGAGTTGATTACAGCTTCCTCCCCTCACCTTCCATATGTCACTTGCCTTTTTAATATGGTAAAACTCTCCCGCGCGGTGACTTGTGCCATGGCGCGTGTTCGTACAGCGCCTAGCACCCAGCCCTGCCGCCACGCAGGAGCGAGAGCTTGGCCGCTGCCTCTCACAGTGGGGCAACCCCACGGCACTGAGCCGCCCTCTGAGCCCCGGGATTATTTGTGAGGAAGAGGATATACGAGATGGAGCGACAAAGAGGACGGAGAGGACAAACCGAATGCCGTGGGTCTGCGGGGCTCTGCAAAAAGCCACAGGGGTCCCCTCTCTGCTGCGGGTGTTTCCGCCCTGACCCCCCACTGGGCGAGAAGATGTCCATCATGTCACCATGCCCGAGTTGTCAGGATGGGTCTGCAGATGCCGACCTCAAAACCAGAGGGTGCTACCCCGTCGGTAAGAGGAATAAAGGCATGAAGCGTGGCACAACCAGCGGCTGTGGTATTGACCACAGACAGGAGGGAAGCATTTGCCAGACGACTCCAGATAAAGCAAAGACTAAGAGTGTAAAAATACCCTGGGATTTTTCCATCGTCGTCGTTCACGGTGTACATCCCAGAGCACCAGATATGGTTGTTATAAAAAGAGAAGTGGGGGAGTGCTTCGGCGTGGACTTTTCTGTTCTGTTTCATGAGACTCTTCCACTGCAAATTTAAGGAAGGATTGTCAAATATGATCCGCTCTGGCAGGGGCTGGAGAAAGCCTGGGATGTGCGAGGCACTGCACCACGTACTGGGATGGAGCGATGGAGGCATGGCATCAGCACCACGCGCCCTGATGTTATTATTATCCTGCAGGTCCCTCGGAAAGCGATGGCAGCAGCCTGGCCCCACATGTCTGCTCAGGGTCAGAGCAGCGCCGGGGTGGCAGCGTGGGCTGGTGCAATGGCTTGTGCCGCTGGAGAGCGGTGTCACCTGGGATGGCGGAAATGACTGCAGCATGGCGCTGATGTCCTCAGCATCGCTCAATCCAGGGCGCAGGAGGGGGAAAGTGTTTGGGAAGGAGGGAAGGGCAGCCCAGGCTGAAGGGCTGGAGGTGGCTGTTGGCCCCTGGAGACCCACCTGGCTGACAGCTTCAATGCTGCAAGACAGCAGCTGCGATGCCCATGCTGCAGAGGCTTCCCGAAGTGCTGGGGGGCTTCCTCAGGCCATGAAATACGTGGGTGTTCATGTAAGATGGGGACAGGGCAGCAGAGGGGTGGAGAGGCATCTCTCCAGACCGCAGCCTCCTGCCTAGTATCTCCCAGGGTGTCCCATGCTGCACCCACTGGTGGGGTTTCATCCCACCCCCCAGGAGTTGCCACTGACCCCCTGGTTTTCCTCTCCACATGTGGGTTCTAGGAGGCAGAGCAAGCTCCAAGAAAGGTCCTTGGGATTAGGGATTCACATTTCTGTCCTTGGCCAGCCTTTCCTCCCCCTTGTTGATGGGACAGGCAAGTGCCTGTTCGGGACATGAATGTCATCCCTTTTTGCTGGAGGCATCTCTGACCCTTCCCCCTTCATCCCATTAGTGTTTCAGGTTTCCAAGGAGCAATGAGACTGTTTCATACTGTTTGAACCGTGTTTGCATAGGGTTCGGGCTCCTAGTATGGCCCCTGGCCTTGCCAAGCTGGTGGCATCCATTTTGCAGGCCTGGGCCACCAGCTGCTGAGGAGAGACGGTGGCTACATCACCTCCTGGTGAGGCATCTCTGGGGGCCCAATGTGAATGCCAGCCGAATGCGATGGCAGTCCCCAGCCCAGGGCTTTTCACCTGCCTGTCTGTCTTTCCCATGGCGGCACCGCGCGCTGTGGGGGTGTGTTGGGGTGGAAGTGGTAAGTGGGTTTATTTTCGTTCGTCTCCTGGCTCGTGCCGCTCCAAGCTTGTGGCGCCTGGTATTACTAACGCTTCCCTGCGCCAGCTGGCAGCAGGGGATGAATCAGATCGGCAGCACCACAGTGTGGACCCCTTGCCGGCCAGCTGCCTTGGGGCAATGACTCTGGCCAAAGCGCTGGTGATGTCTCCTGCCTCTGCCCAGGGTGAGCCATGGCACCAAAATGCCAGCAGCTTGATCTTGCTGCTGGAGTTGTCTCAGTAGCCTGTGGAGCAGGGTTGTCCCCTCTATGCCATGCTGCCTGACTGGGGACGGCCGGTCCCTGTCCCCCGTGCATGCTGGAGGTCTCAGGTGGCTTCATGAGCTCCTCTCTGCCCACTGGCAGCATCCCCGAGCTGGGGTCAGCTCTGCAGCCATGAAGAAGCTTATCCTCCTGCTGCCAAAAAGGCATTTTTGCAGTTGATCGGTTCCTCTTCCCCCGGTCATGACCTCACAACAGGCAGTGAAGTCACACGATGACATCACAGCCCTTGGGGATTCCTGTTCTCCCCATAGCAAAGACACAGAGACGCCTAGTGCTCCTCTCCAGTCCCTCCCGAACAACCTGGTGATTTTAAATGGAGGGAATTCGGTAACTGCCTCTTCCCCTACCAGTGTTGCTGAGGCTGCAGCAGTTGGCACACTCCTTGTTAGTGTCACCTGCCTGCGTGACCTGGGATAATTTGGATCCTCCTGCTTGCTGCAGCCCAAAGCATCCTGAAAAATGTCATGTCTGCTTGGCAGCTCTGGGACAATGGAAAGGGTCTGCCCAGAATCTCAAGGCTTGGAAGATGATGATGATGACAAGGATGATGAATTCAGCTACTTTTGCCACTCCACACGTCCTCCACTCCGGTGCAAGAGCTCTGACAGCTCAGGTGACAGTCAGGGTGAGGATCTGGGAGAACCCATCCCATTTTCCCTAAATCCCAGGCACTCTTACATGTTAAAAGACAAAGGATTGAAAAATAGGACATATGCCAAGAGGTTGCCCAAACATGCACTGGAGCTTGAGGAGGAAGCTCAGGAGTTTCAGGAACCATTTTACAGAGGCACAGAAATGCCTGGCAGCTTGTCCGAAGGTGAGGACCACAGATGGACCTATCACCTTCCTGTCCATCAAAGGTCATGTGTTCTCCGAACTGCCAGTATGGCACCGTGCGGCGCCTACAACTCTTTCCAATATAGTGTGGGCAAGCACTTGGGGGTGGATGCCTGTGCCCCATGGGCCCATGCCAGTGACCCTTACCTGGGGAACTCAGAGCACACCAGGGGAGCAGAGCCCCCCATGCTGCGTGAGGAGGCCATCGGGGACAGAGAGTTCCCTTCCCCACAGATGACCTACGACATGCTCAAGGAGGAGAACACCATGCTCAGGAGGGTGGTCAGCAACATGAAGAGCTCCTTGGAGAGCCAGGTGTGCATGGTGCAGAGGCTGGAGAGGCAGCTGGCCAAAGACAAGAGGGAAGCCCGAGAGCTACAATCCTTTGTCCAGCAGACTAAGTGGAGTCTCCAGCTAATGACCCAGCGGGCTCTGGAGGCAGAAAGCAACGTGGAGAAGCTGAAGCAGGAGATCTCTATTCTCCAGGGAGAGCTGGAAAGCTCCAAGGTGGAGAATGAAAACCTGAAAGCAGGCCAAACAACTGACCTGGGGGCAGTGAAGCACAACATAGACTTCGCCTTGCAGAACCTCCACAAGATAATAATGGGTGCAAATTGGTCCGTCAGACAGCTTACCTTGGGAGTGGAGTCGTTGCATTTTGTTGCTGAGGTCCTCGAATCTACTGGCAAAATTTCTGAAGTTGAAGCAGAAAAAGAGCTATGAACTCAATTCTGTGTGGGTCCTACAGATGCATGTATGGACCAAGACCACAGGTCTCCCACTTAAAGGCTATACTAAAACCATTTGTTCTCATGTGCTCAAATGTGTGCGTTCAAATTTGTAGCCTTTATTCCTCATGGAAATACTTTTCTTGTGATCAAGTACAAATTGCAGGTAGCGATGTAGTTTTAGCTGCCGACGCTCTGGTCTGGCACTGCGGAGCCAGGAGCAAACGTTTCCCAGGCTCTGAGCTGCAAGATCCATCCATGGTGGGTTCTGCACAAGAGGCCATGCCACAGCTCCGGCTGACTTGAGCTCCCATGTGGGAGCCAGGAGGAAGCACAGCAGCGCAAGTTGCAGCTCACTGTGCCCATCCCTCCCCTTAGCTGTGCCGGCTAGAGATGAACACAGCCCTTGCAGTACTTGCATTTCATCTGCTTCCTTTGCCCCTTCTTGGTGAGGTGGGGAAGGTTAGGAGCAGAGATCTGGGTGCTGCTGCACATAATTTCAGTGGGCAGAAGCTCCTTAGGTCCTCCTTCCTCTTCTTTTGCAGGCGGCCACCACCTGGGCCAAAAATCTGAAGTCTCCAGAAGTCGTATGCCCACTCCTGCAGCTGGGGAAAGGGAGGGAGGTGGTGGTCAGAAACATTTAGGAAGTTGTGAAGTATCCATACGTGAGCTGGGGCAGTGCCTTTCGTCCAGCACCAGTGTCAGTGCTGGCTCAGGATGAGCTTGGCCTACCCAGGCTGGCTAAGGAAGGCAGGTTGGAGAGGAGGCCCTTCCTTTCCTGGCTGGAGCCGGCACAGAGGGTTATACCTAATTTGCCCACCTTTGCCACCTCCTAAAGACCTGTGGGACCCTGCAATCCAAACTCACCATGTAATCTCTGAAGATAAGTCTTAGCTTTATCCTACCGGGACCACCTATGGGCATGAAGTGACCTTTCCTCATCAAGTGATCATCCCTCAACAATTCGAATGAATTTAGGTTACCGACCCCAGTTTCTGCTGTAGGTTTACCTAACTGCACAACAAAATTTCCTGTACCTGGCCAAATTGACCCTCTTTAAAGACTTGAATGCTGTAGGGGAGGTGAGGGAGTGGGTGCTGGCAGAGTTCAGTGCCAAAGGGCTTTTTGCTGATGGGAATTTTCGGGCAACTGTTCACTTTTACCACTATATGGTGAGTTGTGGACTACAAGGTTGCTGTCTTCTCCCGGTCCCATAATATCCTTAGTCTGTACAACGACGTTTGTGTTGCCATAGGGCTTAAAATGCCTCAGTATCCTTGGCCTCTGGAGGAGAGACTGCTGGTTAATCTTCATGCCAGACATGATGACGACAGTGCTTGCAAAGCAGAGGTGATGTCTGGAGATCCTTACTTGCTGCTTTCTAGTCTGTGCTCCTAACTGGGGAAAGCTGGTTGTCACCCTTAGCCACAGGAAGCCCCGTTCTGCAACACTGATGATGAGACAAGGGTGGTTCTCACCAGCTTTTCTGTCCCTGACAACATCTCTTGCTGTTCTTCTCTCCTGTCTGTGCATGATCACTTGCAAGCAGCTCTAAACCTTGGATTTGACCCAGAAATCCTTGGATTTGTCCCAGATATGGCCACCACTGGCTGCTTGCCGGTGAGGCTGGGAGGAAGTGAACTAGCTGGCTGTATCTGCGTCCGGCGCTCCGCACTGGCTGCTGTAATCCAAAGGTTACAGTGCAGGATTAGCATGGGTCTACAAAGCCCTTCCTAATCTATGAGTCATTACCCCCTCACTGCATTTCACTTCCCAGCAGTTCTGGGCAGGCGGGATAGGTCGGCTCTTGAGTCTTCAGTTTCCCCGTTCTTCAGTTCAGGGAGGACCAAGTTGGGACGTGACATCTGCTGGACATCCTTCCCAGGGCTCTGCTGCTGAGCCGCTCCTTGGATGCTGTACACAGGGCACGTCGCAAGGTCTGTTGGCTCTAACCGGCTTCTCCTTGGCTACCCCTAAGCCCTTTCTTTCCATCGGTTCTCCCTTTCGGCTCTAACCATCGCTTTTCTTCTCCTCTTTGAAACAGGGAGGGGGGGGATGATTTGCCCCTCCCTGGAGATAAATCCCCTGTGGGTCAGGCTGGGCTGATGGGGATCCCTGGGGGCTGCCGTGCATGTCTGTGCTCCATTAGTCCTTGTGTGTGAGGTATTTAGCCTGTCTGAGCTCTCGTCCTACTGTAAGCTATGATATTAATATAATGGCTCAGGGCAAGGGCCCTGCAAGCTGCTCAGTCGTTGTGCCCTTGATCTGAGGAGCAGTGACCGGCCAGCCCTGCACCGCTCCCCTTGGTAGATGCCATGGAGAGCGGGGGCTGCGGGCCCTGCAACCTGGTCTGCATCCATCAGCTCCTCACCTGCCGGAGCCAGGCTGCGGCACAGTGCCCCTTGGACACCTCCAGACCCCTCCTGAGCAAAAGGCTGGGAGCCCTGTGTCCCCCTCCGCCCTAGGACTGGGAAGGGTGCTGTCAGGGAAGGCTCTGACTGGGTTTTGCTTTGTCCTTTTCCGCAAGGCGCATGCCCAGGAGCAATCACGATGGCAGCGCAGGTCCCAGCTTGCCAGAGGTGAAACCCAGAGCCACCTGGTCCCATGTGAGTTCTGCTGAATGAGATCCCGTGCCCTCCCAGCTCCCGCCGCCCCCTGACACCCGATGATACAGCGAGCCATGGGCAGCGTCCGAGTCAACCGGTGAGTAACCCCCTTCTCAAGGACTGCTGCTGCCCAGGGTGGCCTGGTCCTCCTCATCTGTCCCCTCAGGCCCTACCTTCAGCCTGCCTTTTGGTATATTCTTCTCAAATTATCTGCCAGGGACTTTCCTGCTCCAAGGTATGGCTCCTCGTTCCTTCTCCAAGGTGAGACACGCCATACATGGGGGCAGTGCTCAGAGGTGGAGTGCTACAGAGAAGCAAAGCTCTGTGTGGTTCCGGACCCACAATTATAGGTGCAAGCAGTGCTGCAGAAGCCCCCTGTCCCCAGGAGTCCCCAGGAGTCCCAATTCCAGCCTCTTCCCACGAGAGGAAGAGGATGGTCATGGAGCCCATGCTGGAGGGCTCCAGCTGACTTGTCAACTCCATGGGGTGGGAGGGCGGCACTGCCAGCCTGACAGGTCCTGGGAAGCCAGGGCTCAGGAGTCACGAGGGCAGAGTGGTCTTGGTGGGTCAGTGCACTCCCTTGATTTCCTTTGTGGTCAGAGGATCTGCCACATCTTTAAGGGGTATCTGCAAACGTAGACCCAGCAGCACACATAAGGGGCAGCAGTGGTGCCACCTGCGAGGGAGGGGAGCTGGAGGGGCAAACGTCTCCCAGAAATTGTGTGGGGAGCTTCTCCCAGGGAAATCTGCCAGTACTTTGGCTGTTGATCTCCAAATTACACCTTTGGCTTCCGATGTGGGATGCTGGGAGCTACGCATGTTGCTGTGGCAACAGAATTGTCCTGAGCGCAGGAAGTGTATAAACACTGTCACCGACGCACCATGAAATCAGTGAGGAGAGTGGAGGAGAAAATAGAAACTCATGGCCTTATATAATGTCAGTACCAAAATGTGGCCAGACCATGGGTGCTTGCTCCCAGGCTGACCAGCTGTCCCAGGTTTTGAAGCCTTGAGTCCCTCTTCACCACAAAGGCTGGAAGGAAGCACAACGCTACAAGCTTCTCCTGCTTTGCTGGCCTGTCAGGACTTTGCTAGATACAACCTCATGGCAGCAAGACTCGGCAAATATTGCAGCCGAGCACCACCTATTTGGTCAGGGTGGCACCACAGTGCAATAACCAGAGAAATATGCGCTTGGTATCGTAGCCCTGTGAACCACCTACGTGTCTCCTGCCCTCGCTTCTCTCGGTGGTTGCTGTTGTTCTTCATGCATATTTTCCTGGAAATGCATGTTTCTTTTCTTCCAGGTACAGCATCGTCTCAACTGAAGAGGATGGGCACAAGGTTTCCTCGCTGGGCAGCGTGAACGGGCACAGCCGGAACGGGAAGGGACATGCCCCCCGGCGGAAGCACCGCAACCGCTTTGTGAAGAAGAACGGCCAGTGCAATGTCTACTTTGCCAACCTCAGCAACAAGTCTCAGCGCTACATGGCAGACATCTTCACCACCTGTGTGGACACACGCTGGCGGTACATGCTTATGATCTTCTCCGCCGCCTTCCTGGTCTCCTGGCTCTTTTTTGGCTTCCTTTTCTGGTGCATCGCTTTCTTCCATGGTGACCTCAATGCACCGGTGGTGGGAGGTGGTCCCTCTCTTCTCAAGCCCTGCATCATGCATGTGAACAGCTTCCTAGGGGCTTTTCTTTTCTCAGTGGAGACACAAACAACCATTGGGTACGGCTTCCGCTGCGTGACTGAGGAGTGCCCGCTGGCTATCATGGCAGTTGTAGTCCAGTCCATAGTGGGCTGCGTTATTGACTCCTTCATGATTGGCACCATCATGGCCAAGATGGCAAGGCCCAAGAAGCGGGCCCAGACCCTCCTCTTCAGTCACCATGCGGTCATCTCTGTGCGGGATGGCAAACTGTGCCTCATGTGGCGGGTGGGCAACCTGAGGAGGAGCCACATTGTGGAGGCCCATGTCCGAGCCCAGCTCATCAAACCCTATATGACAGAGGAAGGGGAATACCTCCCCCTGGACCAGCGGGACCTCAATGTGGGCTATGATGTGGGCCTTGACCGTATATTTTTGGTCTCACCCATTATTATTGTTCATGAGATCGATGAGGAGAGCCCACTTTATGGGATTGGCAAGGAGGAGCTGGAGACGGAGAACTTTGAGATTGTTGTTATCCTAGAGGGCATGGTGGAAGCTACAGCCATGACCACACAGGCACGAAGTTCTTACCTCGCTAGTGAAATCCTTTGGGGTCACCGTTTTGAACCAGTTGTGTTTGAGGAGAAGAATCACTATAAAGTGGATTATTCGCGTTTTCACAAGACCTATGAGGTAGCCGGCACACCTTGCTGCTCAGCCCGGGAGCTGCAAGAAAGCAAGATGACTATCCTACCTTCTCCCCCACCTCCCAGTGCCTTCTGCTATGAGAACGAGCTGGCTCTTGTCAGTCAAGATGAAGATGAAGATGATGATGAAGTGGGTGTGGTGTTAGGGGGCAACACTAAAGAAGAGGGAGGAGTCATCCAGATGATGGATTTTGGAAGCCACCTGGACCTCGAGCGGCTCCAGGCAACTCTGCCCCTAGATACAATCTCATACCGCAGGGAGTCGGCCATCTAACTCCTCCAGCCTCCCCATTTAACACCCGTCACCTACCGTCTCCTCCTCCGTTCTGCACCCATACATAGCTGGATAAGTCCCTTGCCCACCAAAAAATGCCTCCCGTGACTGCCTCTCAGTCCCTGAGTACATCAAGGCCTGGAGCTGCTCTGATATATTCTCTTTCCCGTGAAGTCATATTGCCTGGGAGAGGAGCGAGGATACACTACTCTTCCAGTGTGTGCAGCTTGTGCCAGGATCCCTTTCCTGCCCAGAGACAGGAGAGCAGCATGCCTGGTTTCTCATCTCTGGAGAGGAGACAGGAGTCCGTGCCCTCAAGGGACAGACCAGGACCCACAGCAGGTGTTTCTGCTGCTGAGGCAACAACAAACTTTCGGTTCCCTCTTGGCGTGGGTAGGCCCCGTGGCTGTGAAGAGTCATGACCAACACTAGGAGAGGAGTGATACCTAAGCACTGATATGAGGATGGACGGGAGAGTTAAGGACTCTTGGAGGGAGTGGGGAAGGATCTCAAGGGAGCGGTTTACTTGCATGTTTCTTGCTTGTTGCACATGACTCTTTCTTTGTATATAAAACAGAACGAGAACTGAAATCCATATTCTTCCACTCTAAATGCCAAGCTAGGAGATAAGGACGCTCTACGTGTCTACTCTGCACTCTCCTTGGCTTTTGGCATCTGTCACCTCCAGAAGCAGCTCGGCTCCATGGACTCAGACCCAGTTCTCCCAGTCCTCTTGGAAAACACATCCTGCTCCTCTCCTGAGATGCCTGGCAGAGGAGGCAGGGCCCTGTGCTTGCACACTCAGACTGTTCCCTGGCACAGTGTGGCCGGGATGACAGACAAATGACCTGACTGGACAGCAGACCCTCGACTTGCTCCTTTCACCTCCTCTGTTCTCCCTGCTGCCATCAGCTGTAAAACTGAATTTGTAACTATTTATTTTTAATAAAGTCTAATATCCCAGGGGGAGGTTTGGAAGCAAAGGAGAGACCCCAGGGCTGCAGCCCCCTATAGAGACTGATGAGAGTTATTAGCGCTGGTGTTTGCTGTTTGGATGGCATTGATGCCTGGAAGTTCCACCACAAAGGCTCCCCTGTTCTGGGCCTCGCTGGTAAAGACCTACAATAAGAGGCTCAGAGAATTTCCCTGGGGAGAAGATCATACAAAATGTATGTATGGAGGGAAGCATTTGCACTAAAATTAGCAGTAGGATAGGTCAAACAATCCTGCCTGCTTTGGAGATAGAGAGAGTTTTGCCCCGGGAAGGGTTATAGATATGCTTGATGAAGAGGCAGAGACGTGCGAGATGCTGCTGCAGATGTAATGCTCAAAAAACCCCAAAACCCAAAAAACAAGAACCCAAGCCCTCTGGTTTTGCTAGAGGCAAGTAAGAACTAGAGGAAATGAGGGAGGGCATCAACCAGAGCTAGACCTGTAACATCACTTTGCTGTCATTTCACAAAAGATGCGAAAACCTAGCGAGCCTTTTCCTTTAGGAGCAGCAGAATCACTCCTTCGAAACTGTAGATGATATGAGGACAGAAAGACAAACAGGTAGCTCAGGAAGCTGCTCTGGGCACCAACAGTTGTGCTATGGGGGGAATGACCGAAGAAATGATGTCCCACCCAATCTCTGATGCACAAAGCAGAAAAATAGCATCTAGACACCAATTTGGAATTCATTCAAGAAGCAAGAGGACGGGGGGAAAAAGCAGAATGGGAAGAAAGGAAATAGCAGGAGTGAGAGGAAGGAGCAGGCACAGGAGGCAGGCTGGAGGAGGAGGAGGAGGAGGAGGAGGAAGGGAAAAAGAAGAGAAAGTGAGGTAATATGGCAGTGCACTGGAGAAAGAGCTGAGTAGACTAACAAGATGGGTCTAGACCTAGACATGGCCATTTCTCGTCCTGGTGCGCAGGTTCTGCGGGGGACACAGCTGCCGTGCATGGGTTTGCTCTGCACCCAAGCAGTGAGCTGACGCCTTTGGGAAGCCTCGCCAAGAAGGGAATAAGAGCTGGCGGGAGGATGAGTGAAGAGCAAACAGGTGACAACCGAGCACCAGGAGAAGTGAGGGTGAAGGAAAGGCTTCATTCCTGATGCCTCCCTCTCCTGCCGTTGTGCACAGAGTGGGAACAGCAGCTTGTGGATCCTGCCTTTTCCCATGTACGGCTTGATACGTAGCCTCATTTTTCCATGTGGGTCCCTGTCCCACCTCTCCTCCCTATTGCTAATTAACGAAGTCCTTCCCTCCCTCCTTTTATTATTTATTTATTTTCCCCAGAGGGAATAAGCAGGGCCTGGTATTGACCTGGCTTTTAATACAGCTTTCAGAGCTGGGTGCCTGCCACTGGCCATGGCAGTGGAAACAACCTAATGGACCGAGAGAGAACAACTCTGTGTGAGAGGACACGGGGCATCCAGGACACAGACTGAGGTGGTGGCCTCCAGGAGGGGGGGAACCCCCATGTCTGGGCACTTTCCCCCTGAGGTACAGCATCCTTCAGGGGCAGATGGCAGCGCATGGTGGGGATGAAGTGCCCACAGCCTGTTAGCTCTTGGGAGGCTCATCTCCAAGGAGCAAGGGCCCAGGGAGCCCCAGCAAGGATAGGACAGCTGAGCTGCACAAGGGCCACGGGGATGGACAGGCAGGGCAGTGGAGGCAGCACACAGACCAGCACTGCCACCCCTCGCTTGAGACGATGTGACTCTTGGGGGAAAAAACGGGAAAAGGTTGCAATAATGCTGAGGAACAAGCATCACGCAGCCACGCTGGGATCCCAGCCCGCTCCGTACTTTTGAACCTGCTGGTCCTTTTCATGTCGTGTTTGGCACCGTGGTGGAAAAGACGCTGAGGCGTTGAGGAAAACCCAGCTAAATGCCTGCTGTTCGCAATAGAATTGGGAGAAAGCTGGCAACACTGTCACATTGTTAGAGAGGGGAGACAGCCTAGGAGGAGCCAAGGGAGAAAAGGGGGCTGAGGGGAGGGGGCAGAGGGATGGCGAGGAACAGCCGGAGAGCAGCAGAACAGAGGGGATGGGCAAACCTCTGCCCGTCAGTTGCACCTCCCGCAGCTGTGTTTGTGTTGGCCAAACGGCACGTTCCCTGGGCACACGTAGCCCATCTGACGGCACGGTGAGGTCACTCCTCACAGTAAAAAGTGCTCTTCTGGCTCTGCAAGCTGCACACACGCCCACAGGCTTTGCTGATACACAGTGGTATGTACATCCTTCTGCATGGGTACTTCTGTTCCTGCACAGTCGAATCACAGGATACTTGTGCCCAAGTACACACTGCACGTACTTACACGCGTATGCCACTCATGGGGGCATAACCCGTCCTATACCACAATTTCATTCCATAAACGCCCAAGGATGTACACACGAAGTGCCATGCGACAGCAGCATCCATCTCAACAAGCGCCTCTCCAGCTGTAGGCTGGAGACTCCTTTACGCAGCCCAAGAAAGGCCACCACGAGAATCCACCTCAGAAGGCTGTTTGCTATAAAGAAGACTGGCCATTTTTAAGGAGTCTGCAAATCAGCTCTTCAAGCCACTCACAACTGTAAACACACCTTTTATTTTGGCCGTAGCATACAATATGTGTAGCATCGCCTTTCAGGTAGGTGACACTTTGTTGTCTTGTGCTCTCCAGAGAAGACATCTCTATTGCACAGCAGGGCATGACGTCCCCAGACTCCCTCCCTCGTCCAGGATCTGATGGAGGGACTGCTTCCCCAAGACCTGCCACTAATCCCGAAGGGCTGGCAGTTTGCTTTTCAGGAGGAAGACACTGCTGCTTTGTTTATCTGCCCACAACCTATATTTCTCTCCTGTCTTAATTCTAAATGATTTCCTTGGCTTGTTATTGAAAGCTATTCAAATACCAGAAAGATAATGGGGAGAGGAAGGACTTTTTCCCTGTGAATAAGATCCAGGCACTGGTTCAGATCCTCCACCCCATGACAAGTAACTATGCTGCTGTCAGTCTTGCCAACTTTCAGATGAATGTTGCTGTTGTTTTAAATGACACTTGAGAAACTTGGTTCATGTTTTATTTTTGTGACACTTTTGGATAACTCTTTTGGAAAGAAACCATTATTGGCACCTTTCAACTCACCCATAACTTGCTCAGCAAAACATTTTGATACACACTGCGACTAAAAATATTTTCAAGAAACACAGCAATAATCTCAAATGGGGAGAAAATGGGTTTGGATTTCTGTGATCAGGAAATGGTGTTGAAAATGTCCGTGCTGCTGAACAAATGCGTTCCTTTTCAACCAGCTCGGTTTCAACCAGGTTTTGCCCAGGAGCAGAGCAGGGCACACGGCGCTACCCCAGCAGCTGCACCTTGTGACCTCTGCGTGGCAAAATGCCCCCTCTGCTCGCTTTGAGCTTTAACAGCCTTTCCTTGCCTTTGCAGGAGGGCCTGAGGTCTCTCCCAGCTTTTGGACAGGCAATCCGAAGTGACCATGGTTTTAAATGTCACAGAAAAAAAAAACACAAACAAACAAAAAACAACAGAAAAAAAAAAAAAGCCTTACCTTCCCAGGCCATTAAGGGCTTGCACTTGCCCCTGTGAAGTCAATGGGACTTTTGCCATTGCCGGTGGTAAGAGCAGAGCTGGGCCCTAATGGAGTGGCACTATTGGAAAACCCCGGAGGCATCGGCCCTGTGCTAAATCCGCAAAGCCGGGACGGACTATTGCCGGCTGCACAGGAGGGGGAGAGGAGGGAAGGCAGCCTGCTGGGATGCTGCAAGCGTGGGGCAGCGTAGGGCCAGCCGTGGCGGCCCCGCTGGGGCAGGTAAAGGGGGACAGCAGAGGGATGGGGAGGCAGGAGACGCAGGGGAGGCAGTCTGTCCATGTAGTTGCCTGTGGCACGGTATCCCACGGCCGGAGGATGCCACAGCAGAAGGAGATAAGACGGTAGCAGATTTTTGGAGGGGTTACACTGGCTTCTCCTCCTGCCGTGGTCAGCAGGGTGGGAGTCTTGCCCTCCCCAACCCGGGTGTGCTCCCGCCGGCAGGACGCAGCGCAGGGGCGCCGAGCGGCGCGGCACGAACTGCAGCAGCCCGGCCGTTGCCCGGCCTCAGAGCACCATCTAGAGATGAAAGCAAGGCTGGCATCCCCGCGGGTCCCGGCATCCCCGCGGGTCCCGGCATCCCTGTAAATCCCGGCGTGCCCGCAGGTCCCGGCCCTCCGGGCTGGCCCGGCGCTGGCGTGGCACCGCGGGGCTGGCTTGGGGCTGGCTCCCCGGGCAGTGCCCTGGGTCAGAGCTGGGGGTTGGGGGTAGAAGTGTTTGATCCTGAGGGAAGGCAGGGTCCGAGAGGAGCAGCATCCACTGCCAACGCTGCACCCATACGCTGCAGTAAAGGTCAGCCCCCCCTGACAGCCAGGATGGGGCTTTCACAGGGAGGCCACTGGCTCTGGGAGCAGTTCAGTTATCTGCTAGCGCTTTGATTTCTTCTTGGGGAGAAGCCTGCAAAGCCGCTCCAGCCCTGGGAAGTTAGGCAGAGACAATCTGGGTTTGGAGTCAGGTCCTTCTAGTTACCGCTTTGCTGCCTGCCTGCCCTGCTGCTGCCTCACGTCCCTGCCTGGTTGCACGTGCTCAGCATGTGAGATTCGCTCCCTTTTTCTTATTATTTGGTCCCTTGATGTGATACACACAACTTACGGCTGTAGCAGGGTGCTGCTGCCTGTTCGCCACCACAGGTGGCTGGCCAGCATGCTCCCATGGCATCAGGGGGGCACTGAAAATGCATGGACGTGGAGAAATGCCCTGCTCAAACCTGTCCTCGCCAGCGTGAGACCTCTCAGATAGAGGGTTTGCAATGCCCTGAAAGGTCTTCTGACAACCAGCCTTTCATACCCCCTCAGGACAATAGATAATGACAGCCTGCCTTGCAAACTGTACAGAGTCTCGGCTCCTGGGCTTCTTCCAGTTCCTGGGGAAAGCAATACCAGCAGGGCTGTCAGTGGGCCATTAGTGTATTTGTTTACCTTTGACCACATCCCCTCCAGAAGGAAGCATCTAGTGGAGGCAATGTCTCTGCTCCCCAGGAGACCCCAAGAGACTGGCTGCCAACGTCAGGTCAGCGTGGAAAGAGGAAACGCGTGTTGCTAAGCAGAACGATGTGATTTCACTGCCCTCAAAAGAAGTTCGGGATGGACACAAACACCATCCTGAAATAGTCTGTGAAGCACTGGATATTTGAGCTTTAAAAGTTTTTTTTGGCCTCTGAAATTAGCAGGATTATTTTGGTGCTGGCCCTAGATTTGAAATAGCACGTCTTGAAACCTGGGACCTGGTAATATTTGGGTGCCTGGCTCTAGTGCATTGATAGAGTTGTTTGAATGTCCCAGCACTACAGTCACTGGAAGCGTGGGCTGAAGGCCTGTACAATACAAAGCCTCGTTACAGAAGACGTGCGGCCTGAGGATAAGGAGCTTGAAATTGCTCCTGACAGGTGATTAGATGCTCACCCAGCAACAGACTCTGCCTGTCTGCCGGGGACCCGACACAGGCCTGCGCACCATTCCTGGGGTATGGAACAGAAGAGGATGAGCTGACGCAGGAACTCCAGAGAAGAATTTGAAGATATATATAACATGACCTGCAGCCTGCACGTGCTTCTCTCAGGGATAAAATAATGAATCAGTTGGAGAGTGGGTGCGAGCACATGACAGGTGATGCAGACCTATAGCAGAACACTTGGTACGACACAGAAGGAGCTGATTAAATGTAAGCAAAGTGGAGCCATCATTTAGCTCCGGGCTGCTGGGTTACACCATGTGCCTTTTGCTCTCCAGGACAGTTTTGTGCTCATTAGCAACCAGGCTGCCTTGAATAGAGAAACTTAGGCGACCCATCCAGTGCTGCATGAGGCTGTGGGGGAAGCGGGGAAGAGCTGTGACAAAAACCAGCTCTGGAGAGGAGAGCTGCAGGCACAGGGTGACTGGCTGCACCCAGGGTGCCAGGGTTAAGTAATTGGGAGCCCTGGAATGGTCAAGGAGCCAGCAGTGCTCAGTGAGATGGTAGGGACCAGTGGGACAGAGCAGTCTGAGGTCAGCGGAGGAGGGAAGTCAGGGTGAGAGCAGCTGGCAGCGGTTGCTGCAGAGGAGGTACAAGGTGCGTTGGTGGAGTTGTACTGGCTGGATGAAGCTGCATGCTCCCAGCTGCTCTGTTTGAGACACATCTCTCATGCAGCAGTCAGATGGTCTCATGAGCTTGAAACGCACTGTCAGCTGTTAAAATGCAAGAGCAATTTGTGAAAAACATGGGATTTTCTGAGCTACTGTAATTATTTGATAATTTGTCCACGGAGAAGCCTCCAGAGCCCTCAGGTCCTCAATGGCCCTGTTGTGCTTGCTCCTGCAGTCACAAGAGAAAGGGCAGCTCCTGTTCTTGGCCACAAAGAAAGGGAAGGGGGACAGAAGTGGCTGACAGCAAGGCAAAGTGACTCGCCCAACACCACAAAGCAGTCAGTAGCATGAGGAGGAATTTAACCTGCCACTGAGGGTTTAACCTGTCACCTCTCTGCACAGCTGGGGACTTTGTGAGTGATAAATGAACCAGGAGTGGTTCCCAGAATAGCGCTCTGCCTGTCCTGCATCCACAGCTGCAGTGGAGCCGTGGCCAGGATGTTGCACCTCTCTAGGTATGTACATAACGCCCATCACCTTCTTACCACTGCCTACAACTCCAAGTGCAGTGCATATTCCCAACTCAGACACCCTCGGCCTCCAGACATCCAGGTGTAGGAACTGGGAACTGTCAGACCACAGTGCTTCCCCCAAAATAGCCTATATTTGGCCTTACAGGTACAAATCAGTGCTTTCCAGTCACACACAGAAGTGAACAGGAGGCCACGGCAGGCTCAGACGAGCACATCCAGAGGTCCCTGGTGAGCAACAGCATGATGCAAAGCAGAAACGAAAATCCACAACCTCAGTTCTTGCAGAGAACAAGTCCCCAGCTGCCTCTCGCCCTTCGCTGCGTGGGACGGGTGGTGAGATGGCCTTTTGTTAATCGGTGCCCTGCGCCTGGTGTTCAGCTGCCGAGGACAGGCTGTCCCTTCCAGAGAAACCCCTTGCATAAGAATTAAAGAGGAGCTGGGCTGAGATGCTGAACTAATCCACCAGGGCATGCCGGGAAGCTGCATTTTAAGCCATTCTCCCTGCCCTCCCGTCTCCCTGCGCGTTGTTTATCTCTCCCGTCCCTCCCACAGCAGTACGTGAATTATCCTGACTGGGCAAGCTGGTTTCATAACCGCCTGCGCTACGTTGAGTCCCCCCACCCCCCGAGTCCGCATGGGAGATGCTTGTACACGGGAGGCTTTTTAGCTACCACCGGTTTGCGCTGCTGTGAATAACAAGCCCACACAAACGCCGCTCTCCCCCCGCTCCACGCGCGCAGTATCGGCACACTGCGCACGCATTTCGCTGCTATGGCCACATGTTCACTCCCCTGGCGCGCACGCACACATGCTCCCACCGCACGCTTACATTGCAAGCTCCCTGCAAGCCCGCCTGGCACGCGTGTGATGCTGGGCGAGCTCACCGGTACGTGTGAAACCGGCACGCTTGTCACAGGAGTTCAGGGCTACTGCCCCAGCTGCTCCCCTGCCACGGTGTGCTCCTCACCCACCGCCCGAGGTGTGACACCTCATCCTCCTTCAGCTGCACCCTTCACGTGGGACTCGTACCACAGGCTTGCAGCTCACCCTTGCCACGGACACACACGTGTGGCACATACGTACCTGGCACACACCAAACACACGCCATACACACGCCGTACGCAAATGGGGCACTGCGCATCATAGGATCGTAGGATAATTCAGGTTGAGAGGCCTCAGGACAGCTCTTGTCCTGCCTCCTGCTCAAAGCAGGGTCAGTAAAGAGGTCAAATGAGGTCGCTCAGAGCTTTATCTGGTCTTGTAAACCTCTAAGGATGGAGACTGCACAGACTCTCTGGGCAACCTTTTCCCACGCTTGACTGTCTTTGGGGACAGAAAGATCTTCCTTGTATTCAAACTGGACCTCTCTTGTTTCAACTTAAACTCATTGTCTCTCATCCTCCCACCATGCACCACTGTGAAGATCTTGTCTCTGACTTTTACCAAGACTCCCAGGTCCTTTCCCCCAGAGCTGTTCTCCATCTGGCAGGTTCCCAGCCTGTATTGTGGCCAGGGCCTCTTCCTTCATGGCTGTAGGGCTGTGCATTTGCCCTTGGGTGAACTTGCAGTGTTCCTGCAGACCCAACCCTCCAGCCCGCTTATGGCCCTCTGATGGCAGCCCTGCCCTTAGGCATGTTGACTTGTTCCCCCTCCAACTAGGTGTCACTGGCAAGCTTGGTGGAAGTGTACTTCATCACCTCCTCCAGGTCACCAATAACCATGCTAAACAGGACAAGTCCCAGCACAGCCCCCTGAGGCACCCTGCTTGGTACCAGCCTCTAGGTAGAGTACAACCCATTAACAACTGCTCCCCGAGCCCGACCAGTTATTTACCCATCTGCTTGTCCAACTACTGAGACCACAACACCTTTACTTGGATATCAGAACATTGTGGGAGATGATGTTGAAAGCCTGGCTGAATTTAGAATCATAGAATCATAGAACTGTCTAGGTTGGAAGGGACCTTGCAGATCAGAGAGTCCAATTTGAGATAAACAACTTCCCCTACTCTCCCCTCACCCACAAATACAGTCATTTTATCAAAGGTGGCAATCAGGTTATTCAGGCATGATTTACCCTTGGTAAATCCACACTGACAGTCGCAAGTCACCTTCTTCTCTTTCACACGCTCAGAAGTGTGTTCCAAGAGGACACACTCCAGGGCCCAAAGGAATCTGACCAGCCTGTAGTTGCCAGGATCGACCTTTTAGCCTTTTTTGAAGAAGAATGCAGTATTTGCCTTTCTCCAGTCACAGGAGACCTCCTCTGATCTGTACTGTATCCAGCTTCTTCTTCCATTAGCCTCCCAAACACAACTCATTTCACAGCTGCATTGCCTGACCAGTCCTATGCTTCATTCAGTCTGACCTGCAAATCTTCCTACAGGGGCAAATGTGGCTTCTCCATTCTCCGTTGCTTTGCTCCCGCTGTTCCTAAGACAGAGAGAGGGCTGTGCCTCTGAGCCCCAGGCTTGTTTCTCTTCTCCTTGGGCTGCACCTCCTCTCACTGGAGGTTTTAAGAAGTTCACACTGCTGCCAAAAGCCAACCCCGGTGCCATGCAGAAAGGGAGGGGGGAGCAGAGCAGCCTGATCCCACCCGTCCAGGAAACTGGGATGGGGCTGTCCCAGCTGATGGCTCTGCCACAGGTCATGGCCATGGGGCAAAAGCCCAAACAGAGACAGTGACCAGTTCAGCTCCTTTTCTCCAAAAAATACGAGGATTGGAGTTTCTTTGAGGGAGAAGTGCTGCTTTCAAGGTGAGGAGGAATCCACAAGACTTGTCAAGGCAGAGGTGGTGCCTCCCTGCATCTTGCCTAGGCTGCTGGGCCAGGTTCTTCCACCATCACCTAGGCACTCAGATGCCTTGGTGCCCAGGTTGCACTCAGCATGCAGCCGAGGAGGGCCAAGTTACAAGCGAGATCCTGCTGATTCAACCTTGAGTCCAGCTCCTCCCAAGGAACCTTGTCCCTGTCCTGTGGTCCTCTGCTATGTCTGCCCTGGCCTGACAGAGCTCTGAGGATTCACCATTATATTCCTGTTTGTTTTTTTTTCCATTAGGTCTTCTTTTTTTTACCAAAGAAAGCCAGTGTGGGTGTAATAAGGAGAGTCAGTTGCAAACTGACAGAAGCTGGGAGTACCACAAGGATAAAAAAGGCGAGGTGTATGGAAAAAAGCAATAAAGGCCCTTAATTACAGGTGTGGCCAGGAGCAGCTTCTATTATTAAGGTTGCCAGCACTTCCCCTTTTAAGACCCTGTTTTCACTTGCTTATAACTTTGTCAAAGTTTCACCACGGGAGAAGAAATTTTCCATAGAAAGTGATTGTCTCAGCTTGAATCGGGCACTTTTATTTAGTTCTTTTTGAAAATGTTGGCCCACCCTAGGTTTCCCGGGCTGGAAGAAGTATATAGATGGCCCAGGGGATGAAAGCTGTGGATCTTCTGGGCTTTCAGGCAAGGGCTTAGCCTTGGGCGGGACGTCAGTTTTTCTGTCATGGAGGCTGTGTTTTGCCTGCTCCATGAAACACCGCTGCTCTCCCCCACCGGCATGGACAAATTACACGGTTTTGTTAAACATGGGAGGAAGATTTGTCACAGCTTCACAGCTACAAAGACCTCAGCCTCTGCTAACGTGCCCAACCCAGCTTCTGAGGCTGCTGTGACGGCATATGGGCTTCCCCACAGAGGAGCAGGGCTGAAGGAAACCAGGAGGGCTTTCCCTTCCAGGGCAGCACCCTGCTGCTCTGCATCAGACACTGGGCTGAATCCCTCTGTGCTTCCCTCTGCCCTGTGCTCCCAGTCACCTGTCTTTTGGCTTCTGGGAAGCCCAGTGGAGGAAAGCCCCTGATTTGAACAGAGAAGGAAAGAAACTCAAAGGGAAAGGACCAAAATCTGGGGAAAAGCAAATGTGACTGGGAGGCAGATGAGACTGAGAGCTGCAGGGAGATGCCAGGGCCGGTTGGGCAAGGGGCTATTGGCCGGGAGCTGCTGGAGTGACTTGGGCTGGCTGCGGAGGGAAAAGGGGGGAGCAGAAAGCAGGGCTGGCCGGCGCAGTGACAGGGGGAATGGGAAGAGTAGAGGCACGGTGATTAGAGATGGGGAATGGGAATGTAAGAAAGGCGGGTATTGCTTTTGCAGAGGAGAAAAGCTGTTTCCATCAGAGGTGACATGATAAGGGAATGACTAAGACAAAGGGGCTCCAGCAAAGGCTTGTAGAACATCTCTTATCACACAGACAAAAGGACAAACTGATTCATACTGGATTAGTGTCTAGAAGGGTAGTCAAACATTTAACCAGGGCTAATGACACTGAGCAATTTTTTACCAAAAAGGAAAGAAATAAACTGTTAGATAATCCCTTTAGGTGTAGCATAAAGAGAAGTAAACAGAGGCAAGACATCCAGGAAGAATTTTAGGCGCCTCGGACAGACTGTGAACCCTGGAGTACCTAACCAATGGGAAACAGGGGAGGGAAAAATTCGGCCAGGATTAGGAAATAAAAAGGTGTGTTTCAAGAACTGAAAGTGTGCCTACTAGCTAGGTCACCCACTCTTCCAAGAACGTGAATAAAAATGTGCTTCACAGAGGATTCTGCCTGAGCCTATTTCATTTGGACCAGAACTTATTTCTCACAGGAAGAGCAGAGGACAGGTGGGCAGGGGGGATAGAAGCACTCCGACCATTTGCCTGTGGAGTGGGGGTGACATTCCCTGGGGATGGAGGGGAGTTGTCACCAACCGACCGCCCAGGAAGGCTTGGACTGGTGACGGGGAGCAGCTTGGGTGGAGGGCGACAGCATGTGGTGGGAAGGCTGGGACTGACTGGTCAAGGACACATAGCTGTGCTGGACTGGTACTGTCTGGGCAGGACACCGGGCCCATGGGTGCGTTGGGGAAGAGACAGGGAAGGCCAGGTGAGGTGGACCTGGGAGGGGGCAATGTCCAAGCCTCGAGCCCAGGGCTCTCTGACAAGACTGAAGAAGGGAAGCCCAAAGTGGGAAAGCTTGGAGGGGAGAAAGGGAACAGGGAGGACAGCCATATCAGCTTGTGTTTCTGAGACCACAAATTTCTAGAGAGCCCGAACAAGAGTCTTCTCCCAAGTTTTCTTCCCAAGTCCTCCTGCTCCTGTGCTGCTACCCCAAGTGCTACCCAACACTGCGTCTCACGTCTCACTGGCTCTGCTCCTCACTGAGGACAACAGATCACTGCTGCTATCTGTTATATCGGAGCACACATTTCTCATCACTGAGAAATGGCAGCACCAAGGCTGGCTGCACAACTGCCCTTCAATGTCCTCCTGCATATGAATTACGGTTGAGCCTTTAATTATGTGGCCACAGATTTATTTTCCACAGGACACCTGCAGCACGCAGGTTAGGTGGCGCTCTGGATGAGTCTGGGCTGTGTCATGAAGAAGGCTCTTTGCAGGGACTCAGCATCATCTCTCTTTTTTTTCCCTAGAAGTGTGAAGAAAAAGGAGTGACTCATTGCCGAGACAGTTGTGTGTTGGCCTGGATCCCTGCCCCTGCCATGGATTTCCTACCTGATGCTGAGCCGAGTCACTCACAGCAACCTTTTCAGAGGTAGCTATTAGCTATGTTTTATTTATTTTGGCGTTTTGCTTTGTTTTTAGCCTTGTGCTATCCTGGGATGCTGATGTCTCATTTGCAGGAGTATTTATTGCTCCCTGCTGCATGTGAATGGGGACTTGCACTTGACTGTAAAAAAGGCCTTAAAATGCAGAGCGCTCTGGCAAAGAGCTCAGATCAGCATCCCCACCTTGCAGGCTGCATTTGACCTTCCCTCCAGGAATGCTTGCTCTTCTCAAAAACGCTATTCTCTTGCTTGGTATGAGTATTGAAAAGGCAAATCCATTATTATCTGGGAAGTGCTAAGAAAGTAGAGCTGTAAAAAAGACCCTGTGAACATTAATCATTGTTTTTTGAGTGGGGGGCTGCATGTTCTGAATAAACTGTGAGTTAATGCTTCGAACAACTCTGTTGGATGTGTCAAGCCACAGGTACCTGCCTCTTTGGGAACCTCTTGAATTGCAGGTGGAAATGCATTTTTTTCTCACTTCTCATCTTTTCTTGCTTTCACTGGCCTTGAAGAAGTAGCACTTTAGTAAAGAGTCAAAGTGTTCGCCGCCGCTTCCCTGATTCCTCATGCTTTCCTAGCACAGGCAAGCCTCTCTGTGAAGAAGTGGCTTTGGTTTTCAAAGCAGCATGTCCCTCTCCGGATAGTGGGTGAAATGGGATTCTGTTCACAGTGGATCAGGCAGAGCTGCCAAATGCGACCTGGCATTTCTCTGAGGTCTGCTAGGTCACTGGAGCTCAGCTTTCCCGCAAGTTTTACTAGGTGCTATGAATATCATATATGGTGACACTGGAAGGACACCCAGCAGTGACACTGTGAATAAACAGAGCAACTCTAGTCCTTCTGCTCCTTTCCTACCTGAGGAATGACAGGACAGGCAGTGGTGAGGCTGGGTGGGTGTCCAGTGAGGTATAGCCCCCTTGGATACACCAGCCCACAAGACTCAGCCCAAGACACATTGCCATGGGCTCCTTCTACGGCGCTGCAGTGTGAGCACTGGAGACTGCCCGAGGACCTTCCCGACAGCAGCCAAAAAGCCTGCAAGCAGAGGCAGCCCATGTAGCACATCTTCTCCTTACCTGCCTTCAGCAGCAGCACTCCCTGGATCATCTAGGGATACTTTGGCCATGTCTGAATGCTGTGAAATATAGACATGAGGTGTCCCAGATGCAAGTCCCCCATTTGCTGAGCTAAGGGGCTTGGCTGGAGCCTTGACTCCCTTCCATGTTCTGCACCCAAAGATCCTCCCTAGGCAAACGAGGGAGAAGGGATGAGGTGATGCCTCCTTGGGGTCTCATCCTGGCATGGGGTCACAAGTGCAGCAGTGGGAGGTCAGACGGCCTTCCAGCTGCTGGAGTTTAACCAAAGCCTTAATGCGCTTTTGTAGTTGTATTCTGGTGTCTAATACAGGGCTAGACCTGAGGGGATGTTCATTTTTTGGAGAGGTGCAGAGAGAGGAAAAGATGCTTGTGGCTACCACTGCACACCAGTTTGGTAACCGGAGAGGAATGGAGGTGACTGTGAGCATGGATTCTGCCTGTCCCTCAAATTTCTTCCCTTCCCAATACAACCCCAGCCTCTCTAGTCAGGGTCCTGCTGCTTGTGTTATATAGAACACCTTTTTTTAGGCACTGGGGCAGGAGCTACCTGTTGTACCACTGGAGCACTGACAGTCCTGATGGAGACAGGGTCCCCCACGGTACTGTCTGCTACGGACATAGCCAAAACCAGCACCCCTGGGCCCAGGCTCCCTAATACAAATCCCTCCATACAAAAAGGTGTAACTAGGCAATGCTTGGAGGGAGGAAGGTGGGTGTTATTAGATCACATGGTTAGCCAGGCTAACAGCACTAAAAGTTTGACTACAATTCAATTAAGGGAACGTTTCTAATTAAAGAGTTCTTATTTTAAGCCCTAAATGATTAAAATAAAGGTAGCTGAAGTGTCCGTACACACGTTCTGATTTCATCCCCCAAGGGCTGTGTCTACATTCGGGATTTCTTCCAAGTTCCCTCCTGCCACCTCAGCCAGCAGCAGGGGGAGAGCTGGGGCGGCCACTGTCTCCCCAGACCCTACACCTGCCTGCCAGCCAGTGTCACCCCAAACCCTGCTCCCATCAGCCATGCCGAGAGCTGACTCTCCAGGGATCCGGTTCGGATCCATCCTTCCAGGAGCCCTCTTCATCAGAGCCCATCTCCCTCAGTGCCTGTATGGGCCTCCCTCCTGCAGCACAGTCGTGAGCGGCAGTGTTGGGATCCAGTAAATTCCCTCTCAGCTGATGTGCACCCACCAGGGCACGAGGAGGGCAAGCCCTCGGCTGGATTCGGCAGCAGTGGCGTGTTTTATTACCTGCCTTCCCATCTGTTCGCTGTTGCGTAAGCTGGGAAACAACGGAGGTTCAACGGAGCACGGGTAAGGAAATGTCACTGCTACCAAAAACTCAATTAAATTTTAACTTCTTGGAGTGGAGACAAAGTTTTGCGATAAAAATGGCCCGGCAGTGACAGGGGGAAATGGCGCTGGTTCCCAAAGGGTTGCATAAAACAAACAGGAACTATTCCCAGGTCCCAATGACCCATCAACTCAGCGCAGGCGCTGCCTGGTGACACGCAGGAGGGAGGCAGCGGGATTCAGAGCATTGTGGACCACCATCTTGGTATGGCTTGAAGCAACGACTGCTTTCTGCGCCGCACAGTGCCAGCGGGGTTGCAACTTGGGCCTCTTGGTGCCAACAGCTCGTGCTTATGTTGTGTGTTTGGAAGTTGACATGGAGGTCCTGGCCTTGATGCACCCAGGGGGTGGCCTGGTATGGTGGCTCTTGGGTTTTCCCCCATCACACTTATCTCCTCCACCTTTTCCTGACTGCAGGAACGGGCAGTTCTTGACTTTGGGATGACTGCGCCCAAGCAGCTCCTCCCTAACGAGGCATCCCGATGCCTGTGAAGCTCAGCAGTGCCTGGCTTTTGCTCCATGGTACCCACCACTGTCCCCTTCCCACTCACCCTATGCTGGCCTCCAGCCTCCCCCCACATTCCTGCTCCTGGAGCTCCCCATGGCACCTCGCTCCTCCTTTGCCCCATCCAGCCCCAACCTCCCACCTCCTGGGAGCCCCCAAACCCTTCCCCAGCCTGGGCTCCACTCCTGCACCCCTATGTGGGTCTGATACACCCTGGCTGCCTCCCACCCCCCGACTCAGCTGGCTCTTCCTGAGCTGCTCTGGGGCTTGCTGTGGCACATGGTGGCCACCTGGCCCCCAAACACCCCGGGGGTACCCCCAGCTTCGCCCCTATCTGCTGGTAGGCACCCGTGGGCTGCTGTCCCTCCATGTTAGGGTTTCGGTGTGTGTGCTGACATTTGTGCGGGTTTGCTGGTGTGTCACCCAAGGGGTGGCCCCCAGCTCCTGAGGGGCATGAGCCAAGGAGCCCTGACCCTCTCTGTGGGATTGGGGCAGCTCTGACACCTCGCGGGCCTTCCTGGCTGGGCATGCCCCCTTGGCATCCGCCACCATCGCGGTGGGACCCAGCGCGCTTGTGTGAGGATCCCCCAGTGGGACCAGGAGATGAGGATCCCCAAGCGGTACCATGCAACGGCGCCATATTGGGGCTGCCCCACTGCTGCCCCCCGCTGCTGTGGGGTGCCACGGGTGGGCTGTTGCCCCACTCCCCCTCCCCCGAAAAAGGAAAAACCTTCAGCGGGGACCCCGGGGGCCGCTGAGGGGAAACGTCCCCCCAAAACCCACCCTCTGTGTGTGTGGGGAAGGGGGAGTGGGCCACCCCCTGTCCGGGGCTGAGGGGGGACGCCGGGCGGGCGGCGGGAACGGCGGCGGGTGGTTGCGCCTTTAACGTCGGGCGAAGGAGGAGGAGGAGGAGGAGGGCTGGGGCTGCGTTGGGTGACATCAGTGGGTTTGGCTCCGGGGCTCAATGGAAACTGGGTGAGCGCCGGGCTGTGCCGAGCACACGCCGGCTGGAGGGGACGGCGAGCGGGCGGGAGGCGGCAGGCAGCGCCGCGCCGCGCTGAGCCGAGCCGAAGGAGGAGGAGGGACGCGCCGGGCACGGCCGCCACCAGCCCTCCCCAATCCTCCGTCATCCTTCCCGCCGCGGCCGCCGGGCCCCCTGACAGCCGGCGGAGCAGCAGCCCCACACGGCCCCCTTCCCGCCAGGGTGGGTATGGGGGGCGCCCGCCTCCATCTTGGGGCGCAAACCCCGGGGGAAAGGCGGCCCCTCCGGCTCTTTGTGTGCGCGGAGGGAGGGGGAGGGGGCGGGGGAGGGGAGGGCAGGGCGCGATGCGACGGGCCGGAGGGGGGTGGGGGGTGAACCGGGGGGGGGGACAGCGGGGGACAAAAGCCCCTTTGTGGGGGCGCGGGGAGGGGGTCGCCCCATCCGGCGGCGGATTTTGGTGGGGGGGGGGGCTCCCCCATCTTCTTCCCCTTGTCCCCCTGTCCGGGCCCTGCCGGCGGGGCCGAGGCGAGCGGGAAGGGGGCTGCCGCGCCGTTCTCCGTGGGGGGCTGCGGGGGTCCATGCCCCCCCCCCCCCCAGTGTGATTTAACCCCCCAACTCACTGATGCTCCCCGCCTCCCTTCCCCAGCCCCCGATATCGCCTGTTTCGGGGGGATGTGTCCTGCTTTTTTTTTGTGTGTGTGTGTGGGGTGTCGGTGTTTCCTTTTCGGGGGGGCGGTGAGGGCGGGGGTCGGCGGCCGGAGCCGGGTTGGGGGGTGGGGGACGACGCACACGGGGAGAAGTTCAGCGCCGTTCCCGGGGGTGGCTGCTTTTTGTTACCTACCCGGAAAAATAACAGCCCGGGTAAGGCTGTCTTCGCGTAGTGTTTTGCCTGTAGGGGGTGGGGGTGTAAGGGACATATTTATTATTATTTTATTTTTTGTGTGTCCCCCCCCTCCCCCCCCCCCCCATCCCCTTGTTTTCCTGTTGTGGCTATTTCTTCCTCAAATGTAGTCCAAATGCTCTGTACGTGGGGTTTCTCTCCCTCCTCCCCCCCCCCCCCATCTTATTTGTCGCTAGATCCTCTCCTTTTTGTAAGTGTGAAAGGGTCTGGAGGGGTTTGATGTTTTGCATTTCAATCAAAATGTAATTTTTTTTCTCTTATGTTTTTTTTTTTTTTTTCTTCCTTCCCATTTTTTAAACCGGTTCGAATTATTGTTTTGCCAGCCTCTTCCTTTATTCCCTTCGCACACACGCACACAAAAAGCCATGTAAAGCCTTTATGGTCTATGGGCAAAGCAGCCCCCGCTCCCCACACTTCCCCAGAAAGCTGGAGCGGTGCTGGGCTCGGCAGCCTCCATTATGGAGCCCTGGGTTTGGTTTTGCGTGTGGCTTTTGCTAGCCAGGGCATCTTCTTGCTCCCGATCCCCGCAGGTGGGATCAAGGTGGCCCTCCTGTCGTGTGTCCACCCCCCCCCCCAAGATTGTCCCCGCATCTTTAGTCGCCATCGGTGCTGGCACAGCGGAGCGAGATCAACTCTTATCGTGTGTTTATATAATGGCCTTTGTGCCTGTATGTGGGTATTTTATATTATATAAAAGGGGATTGGTGCAAAATGGTGTGTGTGGGGAAGCAGCGCTGGCGGCTGGATAGTAATTTGTTTTTTTTATTTTTTTTTGAGGCCGTGTAGTATATTGTAGGTGTCTGTGTAATGTTGGGTATGCACGTATGCAGACGCTCCTGCAGAGCACACACTCGCTTTGAGGTTGTATGTGTGTTAATCCCGTATGGAAAACTAAATGGTTTAACTAAATGATTGCCCTGCAGCCCCTGGGAGCGCTGCCTTGGCTGGAGAGCTCAGGGAGGGTGGTAGGGCAGGGGGGGTTAAGCCTGCTGGGAGGGAGGGACGGCTTTTTAAATTTTACACATATGGACAATATATAGAGAGTAATATAAATTTCATATATAATAATATAAATTTTATATGTAAAATTTTCTTCTTCTTGTAATAGTAGGCCTGAAGATCAGATGATAAGAGCGGAAGCTGTAGATGGTGGGGGTGTGTGTGTGAAGTAGAAGGAAATGTGGTAGATGTTTGAGCTCCTGGAGCAGTTGTTTGGGAGGGGGGAATGGGTGGGATGTGTGTGTCCTGCCCGCTCCCCTTACTGTAAATCCAGGCTGTTGCTCTCTGGCTGTCCTCCACCCAGGTTTTTCCAATCACACTTGTGTGTGTGTTGTGGGGGGATGGAGATAAGGCGAAATGACAGCTGTGTGAGACCCATGATTTTTCACTCCCATTATCCTGCTTCCCCGCTTCCACCCCCTCGCCCTGGAGCATTTTTCAGATTCCCCTTTGGAGCCTGTTGCTTAATCAGCTAGAAGGGCTGCTGCCTGGTTGTGCGAGAAACCCTTCTTAACCTGGCTCCTGCCTGTCCCAGAAGGGTGGGACCAAATTTTGGCTTGTGACTGTGGTGTTGCGGGAGCAGTAACCCCTGTGCCCTGGTGCCGAGGGGACCTCGCCGAGACCTGTTGCCCGGCCTCTGCGGCTTTCTCGGCTGTGCTTACCCTGGCTGGGAGTTGGATCCAAGTGGAAGTGCTCAGGGTCCGCAGGCCTGGGGCGAACGTGGCCACGAAGGAAGGAAGTTTGAGAGCCTGTCTCCCTGACAGTGGTGTGACGGGTTCCCGGGGACACGGACCTTTGATCGCTTATTGGAGTAGGAGTGTAAGCAAGTCAGATGTATGTTAATGTGGTTAGACAGAACAGCAGGCAGCGGATAAAAATCATGTCTGTTTGCTGCGCCCTCACCCAGGTACGCCTGCCTCCTGGTTCGGTTCCCAAGGCTCTGCCTACATTCCTTGTAGTAAGAAAGTCAGAAATAGCCACAGGGTTTTGTAGACTTTAGACGCACAGAAACCCACATGCATAAGTAAATACTAGGTGAGGGGACTCCACCTCTAAGTGTTTTGTGTGTGGTTTCTAGTGATTGGAGCTCTGCTTTCAGGGTTCACAATGTCCCCTGAATGCTTTGATAGGATTATTTCCCCGTACATCTCCGCAGCCCGTCCATTCCTCTTTCTGTAATCCCGTCTCCTGGGGCAGGAGAAGCAGCTCTGGGTTTATAGTATGCCCAGAATCCTGTAGCTGGGATTATATTTTTTTGTGCTTGTGTCTCACAAGGCCGTTCCTCCCTCCTTTCCTTCAGTGATGCTTTCTTCCCACTGAGCTCTAGCAAGGGAAAGTTCCTCTCACCTACTTGTGAAAACATGAATCATTCCTCACCTTTCCTGTCCCCAACAGGCTCTGTGTCTGCATTTTGTACGCTAATAATGTGGCAGTGCATAAATTAGGAGTGTGGCAAATCCCTCTAAAAGGAACCGCGTTGGCTATCTTGGGAAGAGCCGCGGTTTCTAGAATAAGTTGGTGGCCTTGGAAGGGGCGAGGGAAAAGGGGCTGTTAAGGGGGGAGCTGCTGGAACTGTGTTCGGCTGAGGTGTTTGTAGCAGAAGTTGAGGTTGGCAGGGAGAGCAAACTCTGTGGCTGTGGTCCTTCCACCTAGTTGGTTTTCTGTGGAAGGTGAGTAGGCTAAGCCTGGGCATGTTGATGGGGTATAGCAGGTCAAAGGGTTAGCTAATCACCTCAGGTAAAGGGATGAGGAAAGGCCTGAGCTGCTAAAAACAAACAGCCAGCACACCTAGGTAGGCAGCAGAGGCGGAGAGGCTCAGGTAGACCAAAGGAGGCTGTGATCCCATCAGCAGAAGTGCGTGGAGATAAGCAAATGACGTTCCTAGTCAGTGTGCACCTTGCAGGGTTCAGTTCAGCGAGATGCCTCCTCCCTGTCCCCTGTGCTGGCCCCTGCCTAGGGGCAATGGAGTCGCTCCTGGCAGTCTGTCTGTCTCTCAAAGCCCTTGGGTCCTGTCCTTCACCGCCACCAAGGTGCTGGTCTAAGGCTGGGCCAGAGAGCGCTCCTTCTCATGGGGTTTATTTTGCATGTCCTGTCTGGTGCCTCCTGTGGTTATCACTGTCTAGGTGCCAGGTACTGTAGGTTACAAGGGGCAGTATCATTTCTCTTCACAGTAGTGTGAAGTGATCACCCACTGAAATCTTCTTAGGAGGGATGTCCTGCCCCCCCCAGTCTCTGAACAAAATGGTGGGGAAGAGATTCAACCCTTCTTCATTCCCATAATGGGAACATGGAGAACATACTTGAAAAGGGTCATGTTCGGGCAGCATTTCTAGCTCATGCTGCCTCTGGACATCCAGGAGGTCAGGAGCGGTGATAGGGGCCATGTAGTAAGTGAAATATTTCAGGATTAAAAACTGTACCCAGCCTGTGGGTGAAGTGGGGAGGTCTCTTCTGTAGTCTTACATGATTCACTTCCTGTTTCTGCTCTGACACTGCGTTTTCTGTGCTTCTTTTCTCAGCACGACTGAACCATGGAGCTTCGAGTGGGGAACAAATACCGTCTGGGCAGAAAGATTGGCAGTGGTTCGTTTGGAGACATTTACCTAGGTGAGTGTGAGCCTCTGTCCTTCCACATGCAAGATTGTTTTTCTCAGTTGCGTCATTGTTCTGGGGTTGTTTTTCTTGCCTGTTGATATTTGTGGGCACCATGTAAGGTTGGAGGTGGTGGAGACAAAAAGAGCTTCAAGGAATACTGCTGGTTGCTGACGGTCTTTTGATGGCAAAGAAAGTGGGATGAGCTCAGTTTTGCCTCGCAGGTATTGGAGAGACAGCAATGTTTGATCAGACTGATTTAGATTTGGACTGTTCAGAGCATATTTGTCATACACCCTACTCCAGCTCTCTTACTTCCTTTTCTTGAGCTTGGGTGTGTGTGGGTGGTGGAAGTGGCTGTTCCTTCAGGGTAAACGGAATAAAGTTTTGGGAAGATTGGTAGTGGAAGAGGTGGTCCGTCACCTGTGAGAGAGGTCTGAGACTAAGAGATGTAAAACGGGTCAGAGAGGCTGGCCTGGTTAAAGTCCTGGGGCCTAGATCTGTTGGATCTGTAATGGGATTTAGAGTTAATGTCTGGAATGACCTGAGCTGGGAGCTCAATGGACAGAGCCCATGAGATGCTGGGTTTCCTGTTATCGCAGCAGGTCACTTGGGGAGAAGCTCTTCCAAGGCAGTATGCTGATGTGTAGATATGTTCCCCGATGCTTTGCCTGCTGATGTTTTTATTGGCTCATACTATGTGGGGCCAGAGTGGTGAGACTACCCAGTAGCCTGATTGATCACTCCGTGAGAGCTGGTGTGGCTTTACCTGTCGTCTAGTTCTCACCGCTACCTGTTTAGCTGTAGCCCTGCAAGCCAGCAGAATGATTGTCCTCTCCCTTCTTGGTGTTTGCACCCTTTGGGTACTTACAGATGGTCGTCATGTGCTCCTTGACTGTTAATTTGCTCGGTTGAGTTGTAGTTTGCTTCTCAGTACATCTACCACTCCTTGCTCTTGCTGCTCCTTCATTTTTTCCCAGTTTGTCCATCTGCTGAGCAGCTTGGAGCCTACACAGCATTCGAGGTGTGGCATTTCCAGTGCCTGGCAGTGAAGGGCTACCCTTGAGTGATCTGTAACGTGATGCCTCTGCATAGACTGCTTTGGATCTCCTTGGCTTCCCCCATCACCAACACCCTATCAGGTTGCAGAGTTGGCCTTAGCGCACTGTCAGCTGTATTGTAGATCTCTTCTAGGTTCTGCAACATCTTCCCATCCCTTCCTGAGTTCCTTTCATTGAATACCTCTTGTTCAGATTACTTTTCCCTGTGTTTGTATATCACCTGTTTTCTCCCTCTGGCTTTTATCTCCAGTTCCCTCTTGCTTTATTATTCTCTCTTGGTTGGTGTTAGCAGCCTCTCTTGATGAAGTATCCTGTGGGAATCATCAGTAACAGGCTTTGCCACCTTTATCCAGAGCATGAACAAAGATGATAAATAATGGATCTGGGATCCCAATTCCACCATGTGCTGCCTTTACTGCAGCCTACTCCTGTATGTCACTCCTCTGTGGTCCTCCAGCCAGTTAGTGTCTCAGGTGACAGTGCTTTTAATTCCCAGGTGCTAGGGATTGAGGGATGATAGCCCAGACACAGCATTTTCCACCTATACTAGAGCTTGAAGCCTTCCAGACTCTCTCTAGGACAGTATAAATTGTTGGGATCTTGCAAAACATCTGGAGTACACGTGGAGAAAGAAGGGAGGAACTGAATGGAGAAGCCTGATACTGTATTCCTCTGCACCACGGAACAGGTCATCCACCTGTGCAAAGGGGGCATGGAAAACAGGCTCTGGTGAAGGGGTTGTGCCCACAGTGCCTGTAACCAAACAGCACGAGAGGTAGAGGAAGCCCCATCGCCCTGATGTGGTGAGCACAGCAGGATCCTCCAACTGCCGAGTTCAGCCAAGTTACTTGAATGCAGTATCAAAGCCCTTGTGATGTTCATTGAGGTGCAAGCCAGCGTGTTTTGAAGCAGTGATAGCGAGACTTCTTGGAGCCTGGGTGACTCCCCAGCCTGGAGGGATCGGGCATGTAGTCTCTGATGGTGCGTCTGGAGGACGCTTGTACTTACGCTATCCTCTCATGGTCTGCTCTGCAGACAGAGGGACTCATTCACAAGGACTTCTGTCCTGCACCAGATTCACCTCATAGTTCTCCCTCTTGATAATGGTGTGTGTCGTGGTTTGGGCCTCAAACCAGGACAGTGTGGAGACAGTGCAGAGACAGACAAGCCTTGTCTGTCTCTGAAGGCAAGCGTGGCTGAGCTGGATTTGTCCCCAGCTTCTCTCTTTCAGGATGTTAGCACCTTCACCCACTCTGTGACCAGTGGGTACTACTACGTGCTGTGCTCTTTGGGATTTGTTTTTGGGTTTTCCTTTCAGAAGGAAACTTGAATTTCTACATGGGCAGACACAAAGGATGGACTCCTGTTAATCCTCAGCTGGGGCTTAAAGCACAATGCCTTGCTTCCATGCCCTGTCTTGGGGGATATTCTCCCCACGTCGGCTTGGGAGGGCGGGAGGTGAGATCGGGCTGCCCATGGGACTTGGCTAGCCCATTTGCCTCTAAAAAAGCTCACTCAGGATAGCAAAACCCAGTTTGCAGAGGAATTGCCGAGACCTTTGGGCTGTCAGGAGAGGTGCTTTGTCAGAGGTGTTGGCCGAGAGGCAGGGCAGGGTTGCTGGATGTGGTAGGAATCGCCAGGCTGGGATGCACTGGAGGGGACATGGGTGGTGGAGAGGAGCTGGGCAGACAAAGCATGCTGGGACCTGCATTGGCTGGGGACAGTTCCTGGTGGCAGGCTCCTCCCTTGCTGGGAGGGAGTGCCTTCCCTTTGTTTCCTGGCCTGTTAACTCTCTCTCGCCCTATCTGACTTCTTCCATCTGTTCCCAGCCCTCCTTTTCTTCCCCTGGCAAGCTAGTGAGAGGGAACAGGGGGGCCGTGCCTGTCGGCTTGCCTGATGCGCAGGGAGGGCGGCGTTTATTGTATCAGACTTGCAGTAAAGCTTCCACTCCGAAAAGATCCTGTTTAAAAAGGTCCTGTTTAGCCGGTGACATCCTCTGTCCCCGGGGCCCCGTTTCAAACAGCTCGTGATGAATGAGTTGAATTTGTGCAGCCCCCACAGCGGAGCGAGACTGGGGGTGGATGTTAGGAATTATCCCCAGTCCTACATACGTCTCTCTCGAGTGGCTGAAGGCTCTGCTGCGTTTTTCTGAAAGGGAAAGGGAGCAGAGAACTGTTGCTTTTGTATCTGTATCTTTAAAAAAAGATGGTGGTTAAAGCGTGGAACAAAGGATCAGAGGGACTCCTGCCCTTAAATTCCCTCCTCACTTTAGGTGGTCTAGGTCTGGGTAGATCTCTATCCAGGAAATGGTAGAGGGAGGATCCTGAAGACATAGGGTGGTTTGGGGAGGGGACGAGCCTAAAGTGTTCAGTTGGTGACCCCCTCAGCGAAGACTAATTCCTCATTAGGTCTGATCCATCTTATTTTTGCTGTTCCAGACCACAGGGTTGTTTCTTCTTTTTCTAAGAGCCTAACACCTGTGTTTAGCCTATGGAAAGTGTGGGGCTGAAAGCCACGTTGATCATTTGAATGGCATATTCACATCTTGCAGAATCTAAGTTTTCTTGATGCTTACCCCTCCTTTCCTTTTTCCTGCTTTACATGCTCACAGATAGCACTCCCCACCTGCAGACAGCCTAGTAGATGGATGCATCATCATCTTCCTAAACACACGGTGTAATGTGGAGACGAGAACTCATTCATCTTACCACTGTTCAACTTCGGGGAGTAGGGTTCATTCAGAATGCTAATGCTACCACTGCCAAAAGTTAGCAAGACTTATCATTGTGTGTTTGTCAGCAGATGGACTAGGAAAGGGAAGAATTCCCCCAGGGAACAGACACGGGAGATGGTGCAGAACATTTGGAGGAAAGTCTTCACAAAGGCAGGGGAAATAGAGAAGAGAAGGAAGCGCTCATATCTTTTTTGATGTCCTGGGTGTTTCCATGCTGAATGAGGGCCAGTGATTGAACGCTAATTTAAAAGGTAGATGCTAGTTCAGGGCCATGTTCTTACTGGTCTTTTCCTTCTTGCACTCCTGATGCTTGTAAGAAGGGTCCTGTGGTGGAGTGAAGGGAATGTAGAGACTTGTTTTGCTGGCCAGCAGTTTTTAAGTGGAAAATGCCATCATCTTCCCAAAAGTAACCATTGGTCAAATGGCTCTAGCTCTCAGGATGGCTTTTTCCCTTTCCCTTCTCCTACATCTTGAGTAAAATCCCTTATTAAATTCATCCCATTGCTCCTCCTTCCCCTCCCTTGGAGCACCCTAAATAATTCCTCTCCCTCCTTAGTGTTTACAGCCTTCAAATATTTGCAGACTGTTGTCATGTCCCATTCTTTCTCCCCACCCTTCTTCGTTGTATCTCTCGTCTATGTTACATATTTAGCTCTTTTAATCTTTCTTAGTAAATCAATCCCCCTAGGCCCCAATCATTTTTGTTCCTCTCTTACAAATTCCTAGCAGCTTGTCTGTCTTGACCTGGCGCTGTAGTATCTAGATGACGTCTTTTTGCTAACAGGCAGCTCTTGGCTAACTTTGTGTACAAGCCAGAACTCTTCAACAGGAGATGGATATCCTTAGGATCCAGAGGGAAAAGGGATCCAGTTGTGTGAACATTTCCTTTTTCTCTTTGGTCCTTGGCTCTGGAGGTGGTGTGTGAAAAAGGATGGGTGGAGAGTCCTGTCTGCAGCTGTCCTTGTGGACTCTGAAAGTAATCACATGGATCGAGAGGCACGAATTAACCAGACCTACCAAACTAGCTATGGGATATCTACAAAACATCGCCTTTGACTCCAGCTTATGTTTAGCATGCATGTTCTGGAGTAGGTTATTTTATGACAGTGTTGATAAGCTGATCGTGGTCAGAGCTGCTCTCTGATTTGTGTTTGAGTACAATTTTTAATAGTTCCGGATATGAGGAAGGGCTTGTCTCTGTGTGTGTGTGTGTGAGGCAGGCATGGGGCGGGGGGGGGGTAGAGAGAAGCAAGTCTTGAGTGTCATTCCCGTGACCTGTGTACAGATCTTCACCCTTTCCATTTTAGGATGATGTGAAACATCTGGAATCCTCTTGGCTAGTATGAGATAAAGACCAGCCTGTTGCTCCTTTGACAGCGCACTTTGGGACCAGAGTGCTGGCTTTCGTGGCTGGCAGCTCAGTTCTTTTCAGAAAGAAGCGCATGGGGTGGTCGGTTTGTGTCATCTCAATCTAGCAATACCTTCAACAAAGGCATCTGAGTAGCTTAATTCGGTACCGGATTTGGTTTACTTCTTCATGCTTCTAAATTAGGATATAGCCAATGTTTCTGTGTTGGCAAAAGATAAAGGTATTATTAAAGCCCTCAGGAGAGGGAGAAGCTGGAAATTTGGGAATTGTCTGTATTGAGCAGGTCAGGGCTGTGGAGAAACCAGAGGTAGCTGGGAATGTTAGCAATGTCTCCTCCTGAACTAATTGGCTCTGTTGAAACAATGTACCTAAGGTAACCAGTAATTTTGCTCAGGAAGAGGTACTCCATATCACTGCCTGGGGGGGCTGGCTTGGGTTCAGGGGCTAGGTATATATATCATCAGGGACAGCTAAAGCTTCCACTCGGTTTAGGTACTGCTGATACATAGAGATTGACCTCCTTAAGTCTGGTGCTTTTTGAGATAAGGAGGCAGTTAACACATTGTAGGACTACTGTTCTGGCCTGGCTGCAGGATCAGAGCTGGTTTTCTGTTCGTGTGCCTTCCTCTGGGCTTGCCTTTGCAAATGGCAGCGCTGGAAACTGTATGAAGTGGCTGAGTCTCATTGCTGTCACACAGGATAAATTTCAGGGCAAATCTTACGGTTTTACCATCTGTACGGGCCTTGTTAAAATTGTTTAGCTTCAGCGGAAGCTTGCACAATCTTTATTTCACCCTCATTTCCCTGCAGGAGCCAATATTGCGACTGGTGAAGAGGTGGCCATCAAACTGGAATGTGTCAAAACCAAGCATCCCCAGCTCCACATTGAAAGCAAGTTCTACAAGATGATGCAGGGAGGAGGTGAGATGGGGAGGAAAGGATGGGGCCGGGGGAGTGGTTGAAGAAGGAAATTATTCTGGAGGGCCTTAGAAAGGAAAGGATTTGGTGTTACATGTGATCTTCTCAGCAGGGGATGCAGCAGTTTTCCTCTGTTCCGTGGGCTTAATCTTTCTCTTTCCCCAGTGGGTATCCCCTCCATTAAGTGGTGTGGAGCAGAGGGGGACTACAATGTGATGGTGATGGAGCTCTTGGGGCCCAGCCTGGAAGATCTCTTCAACTTCTGTTCCCGCAAATTTAGTCTCAAGACAGTTCTGCTCCTGGCAGACCAGATGGTGAGTTTCCTCTGAAGCATTTGTGCCTACTCTCCTTTTCCATGCCTCTTTTTTTTTTTTCTTTATTTTTTCTTTTCTTCTCTCCTATCCCCTCTGCTCAAGAACTGCTATATCCCAGGCTTTTTTCATTTAGCAGCAAGTGGCTGCCAGGTTTCTATTTCTTGATGAAGCTGGGGGCCTGGAACCTGGGCACTGCTGGCTTTTCTTGATCTCCACGCCGGCTGCTCACCCTGTGTTAACATTGGGTGCATTAGCTTTTGCCTGTGTGATGAATGACTGGCATCACTGTTTATGTCGACTCAATTGCCTATGTCCTAGGTTTAAGACCCTTGGTTGTTCTGGACTCTCTCCTTTCCCAGCCTGGCTAAGTTTTAAAGTTGACTTGTGTCAATACTGAAGCTCAAAGTTTTAGTCTGTATGAACTTGCTTTCCATCCTTCCTTGTGGTGCTAACGGTGACTTCCCCAGATGGAGGACTGGGATGGCGTGCAGGGTTGAATTCCATCTCCATTCTTCATTTCAAGATCCTTCTGCCTCCAGAGGGTGTCTTTTTTCCTTGACTGTCATCTGTGATATTCTCTGCAAAATGTCCCTTTCCCTGCTCTGACAGGCCACTCTCCTGGACAGGGTACTTTTTTTAACAGATGCAGTTAGGGTGAGTTACCTTCTCACTTGTCTCACTATTTGTTTATTTATTCCCTCTCTCCAGATCAGCCGTATTGAGTACATTCATTCCAAGAACTTCATCCACCGGGATGTGAAGCCAGACAACTTCCTTATGGGCCTCGGCAAAAAAGGCAACCTAGTATACATCATTGATTTTGGTTTGGCCAAGAAGTACCGAGATGCCCGGACCCACCAGCACATCCCTTACCGGGAAAACAAGAATTTGACTGGCACAGCCCGTTATGCTTCTATCAACACCCACCTGGGAATTGGTGAGCCTGCTGTTGCCCCTTGGTGGGGCTTTCCAGGGGAGGTCGCGTGTCCCCAGAAGTAGGGGGTTGGGTTCTGTGCCTGGTGCTGCTGACCTGTGTTGAGATGGTGGGCAAGTAACTGTTATGCCAGTGTTACCTCACCTGCCTTTTGTGGCACTTTGAGCTCCTGAAGGCAGCAATTGTCTACCAGTGTGTGTTTGTGCGCTGCTTAATACAATGGGGCCTATTTAGCAGCAAGGCTGTGGCCTCCCTGACTTTACTTCTACTAACTCTGTCTTGCACAGTTTTTGCTGGCTGATTAGATATATAAAGGAGGCGTTTTCAGGCACTGAGCCTTTGGGGATATGTGCAACCAAAACCTCTCATGTTGACTCCTGAGTGCCTTCATCAGTGATTGTTCTGCAGCTGTCAGAGCAGGAGGATACAGACCCATTGCAATATGGTCATGCTCCTGTTACCCACCGCTGAGGATGGGGACAGCCGTGTGCTGGAAGCGTACAAGAAGCTGAAATAAGGGGAGACTTCCTACTGCCTGGACATCCAGGTTTTGTGATTGAGGATTGGCTGCCATGGGCCTTGAAAATACATGTGTCTGAGAACCTCACTGCCCCAGAGAGAGACTGAAGCATATTTAAGGAGGTAGGGCTCTGTCCTTAGTGTCTATGGCTAGTACTGTGGGGATAAAACTAGTCTGGGAAAGAGCGCTGAGAGTTCAGCCAGGTCTTACACTGGTGATGGCCATCCTGACAGGTTTTGTAAAAACCTTGTGCAGGTTAGTACCCACTGCACTCAAACCTCCTGAAGTCACCTAAACTCTCGTCTTCGGCATGAATCCCTGCCTGGTGTGCCACACCTGGTTGCTGTGAGGAACAGCAGGTGAAAATCTCTTGCAGTTTTTCTTCCGTTCCCTGACTGGAAACTTCTCTCTGTTGTGTTATCTCTTTCCCCTGCTAAACTTTGGGTAAACTTTGTCTGTCCGCAGTGTGAGGCTTTCATAGTTACCGTGGACTCTGTTCTGAGCAGGCTGACTTGGTTCTGGTACTGATTGGCAAATCCAAAGAGCAGAAACATTGAAGTTGCCCTGGCTGTCAACCCAGGAAGGTAGCTGCTGTGCTCGCAGCTCAGTTTTTATCTCTGGGAGACTTTCTACTGAAATGTGTAAGCTGGGAATTTGGAAATCAGAGCAGGGAACTCAAACCTTTAAAACTAACAGCTTCCACAGGATTTTGTGTCCTCATTCTTCCTAGGGAAAGCTTCCCATTCTCCCTTCTTGCAGATGGTTTCTCAAAAATCTGAAGTCAAGACTTGACCTGCAGAAAATAAAGCAGTTTCCCATTGTCTTCCTTGCTTAATACTGTATAACTGTAGACTGAAAATGCGTTATTTATATCGAAATGGGGTGTGTTGAGAGTGGGCTGTGATCTCCTGACCTCTTCCATGTAGTAAAAATAGTTCTTGTAGGGTTTTCCAAGTTGGTCTTCTGTATTTTGGCTTGACTTGCTTATATATAACTGACTCTCCATCGAATTCTCGGTCAGGATTTCCACAGCCATGGTAACTGTCACAAGGGGACATGCATAAAATAATTCTCACTACTGTGTCTGTTGATACTTTTGTGTGTGCCTGCTCTGTCTGAACTGATCACGAGAGGCTAAATGTCTGGTTGTGGGGTTGTTTTTTCTTTTTGAAGGACTTTGTTATTCATCCCACCCCAACTTAGCCCTTTACTACTGGTGCTTGGTTTGTGTATCAGGATGAACAAACAACGTCTGAGCACTAATCCGAGGGCAAACTGCATAGGCCATCGGTCGCTCTGTTCATGCGCAGCCATCACTCTCTTCGTGCCCTTTGCTTCAGGAAAGTCGGGGTGTGAGTTACTCTGCGCAACAGGTCTCCGGTGTACTATCTCCACGTTGCAGATGGTTTCCCTGAATGGCATAAAGGTTACATGGCTTGCCTGGAGGAAAGGGGATGGGGGTGTCAGGGTTGCAGCTGGAGTTCCTGTTTCTCAAGACCTTGCCACAGGGTGTATGACGGACACATTTGTGAGTTAGCAGCATTGCCATGGGAACCGTCACTCTGAATTTTTTGACTTTCCAGAGACTAAATTCTCTGTCTTAATGTTACATTAATGTGGTTTAGGGAGAGGGAAAGAACCAGGTGCCAGGGTATTCGTGTGACAGGAATAGCAAATGAATAAATGCCTTTATTTGAATGTGCAAGCTAAGGGTTGGGCATTCCAATGTCTGGAGGAAACACATTCTTTTCCCAGTGACTGGGTGTGTGGGGGGGGGAGGGCGGGGAAAGTAGGAGGCAAGATCTGGGAGGGTTTCCACAGCTGGAGGCTTGCTGTTGAGGGAGTCATTGGACTGTGCAGGCTTTTGGTTCACGCATTCCAGTCAATTTTCACATGCTCTGGGGATGAGAGTCCCTTGCACCCTCTGGAGCTTGTAAAGTCTGAAATAGATGCCCGGGGTGCCCAGGAGACAGTCTTGGAAGAAGCCTGGTGGGCTCTGTCTGGAAAACAGGAGGCTGGGGGCAGTTCTTCCCCAAATGTCTGTCCTAGATGGCATCAGCGTAGGCTGTGCAGAGCATAAAGTTCTTCTGCCCATCCTACCCTCTGTCACCCATTCCAGATTTTTGTGTGTTTTAAAAGTCTGTTGCCATGCAGTGCGGGGAGAAAGGGAAATGTAGTCCCAGCATGTGCAAAATCAGATCTGAGTATATAGTCAGGAAAATGTTGCTTGGTTAAGACTGCTTGCCCCAGTGAAGACAGCTGATTTCTCGGGAGTCCTGCATGGGAACAGCATCGCTTTGAATAGGATCGGGGTGAGGGGAAGCGCTGTCTTGGGGGACCAGGACGCACTTTACACCGCAAACAAGTTTTGTCACGAAACCTTGCATCCAAGGCAACCAGTCCTCGGTCTCCTGTATTTGCCCAAGCATGTCTTCCCCAGGTAACTCACCGTCCTGCTACTCACCCCTGACTCAGCTCCTTCTGAGGACCCTGCTTTGGGGAGGGAGTGAGGGTGCGGGCTGGCTGGGAGCCTCCCTGGGAGTAGGAAGGAACTGGTAACAGATTGCTTGCAGGCTGGGTTGGGTTTGAGGGGTCGTGCTGGGTTGCTACCTTGTGTTTCATGTTGGAAAGGGTTTTGGGAGGGTGGGAGGAAAGGATGAGTGTCTTATAATAAAAGTAGCAGTCCCTCATCTCTTGTAGGAGAGCTGAGAAGCTGAAATAAAACGGAGAGAGGAAGTGTGATGTGGTGTCACAGGTCATGACTGTATTCGTGCTTCTGGACTGACCTGCTCTGGGCACGCATTGACGTCACTTGTGTTTCTCTTTCTCTTCTCAAACTGTAAAGTGAGATCTTCTGCCTGCGTTGCAGGCACGCTGTGAGAGTTAGTCAATGATTGTCAAGCTTCTAAAAGTGGAAAGTGGTGATGTTAAATAACGTTCTTTTGGTGTGTAGAGGTGAACTTTTTTTTCTAACTAATTAATTACTCCACTTTTGCTGTCTAATGTTACCTAGTATCCTGTGGCTGTTGGCATATGAGGCCAGGCTAAAAAAAGTAATAAATTTGGAGATAGCTTGGAGACATGTAATAGTAACTGAAGATGAAACAAAGAAATGGGAGGTAGGAGCTGTAGTTCTTCACCATCTTCCAAGGATGATTCATTCAGGATATTTTAGTCAGGGTCAGAGGTGAAAGATGGCTACAGTGTTTTCAGGTAGCTTGACAGGTGTGACCCAGTATGTTCTGCTTCAAGCTCCTCGTGGATTTGAATCTCACTGAAATTGTTTAAGTGGGCTACAATTACAGATTTTTGTAACCCCTCTCCTCGCCTCCAGTAAGGAATGTAGCATCCCCTGCTGACTTCAGTCTCCCTAAACTCAAGTCTTTTAATTCTGGCCTTCCCAAAATCACTAGGACTGTGCCTAAGCATATGTTCGCAGAACATCTCCTCTTGTTCTGGATGGGGTCGGTGGCTGTGCTCCAAGCTGCTGTGCTCCATGCAAATAGTGATGTGTGGTCCAGCCTACTTTAAGCAGTGTGGAGCTCAAGCACGATTTTGGAGGCAAGATCCTGATTTATTTCCAAAAGGCTGATTTGTCTGTTCGGTAGGTTTCTCTGGTTCCCGCCCTGTCTTTCCCTACTCCTCTGAGGGGCACTCCCATGCTCCAGACAGGGAACCCAGTTACAGGCTTTAAAGCTTCAGCACAGATAAGTTGAGGGCTGGCAAATTGCAGGATTGAGGTTACCTTTGTCACTTGTGCTTTCAGGCCCTGGATGTGCATTCTTCTGACTCCTATTTCCACAGGCCTCCTGTCTCAGGATGTAGGTCACTATCAAATATTGCTTAGTTTTATTTATTTTGTATGCGTGCTGTGTAATTGCAGCCCTCTGAGAGTACACGTGTCCCAGCCTTGGGCTAAATGCAAAATTGGGGGATTCTTTTCCCTTCTACCTTCATAGCATCTAAGCATCCCCCAGACAGTCCTGTAGTTATCTTTGGCAGCAGCCTGATAAGATTAGGAAGTATTATCCCCTTTAAAGTGGGCAGCGTGAGGCAGTAAGTTAGGTCAAAAAATGCTGTTATTTCTGCAGCCTCCAAGAAGGACACTTCGGGGATCTGCATGTCTGCTTTCTCCTCTACTCCTGTCTTGGAACATGGCATTTTTATGGCATTTCACGTGCTTTGAACCAAAAGGTCTCTCCTCCACTCAGTTATGGAGTGCTGACACCTTCCTTTTCTTCTGCAACCACCGTGCCTTTTTTTCCCCTTAATATTTTTAATTTGCCAAGCCTCCTAGTCCTCAAAAACACTAGGAGGTCGTGAGAGGCATGCAGGAGGAAAGAGGCCCATGATGACCCACAGCTTGCATCGGTACATCTGGACATCTAGATCTGTGACCTGCTACAGCTATTCCTTCGACAGGATTCAGTCCAGCTAGCAGAGTAAGCTGTAATAATCTACCGGCCTTTGGATGGGGCAGGTGGTAGCATGTAACTGATAGTGAGAATTAACCCACAGACCAATACGTAATCTGCAGCATCTTCTAGGACATGGCACTGAATCCAGCAAAACGTGCTGTAGTAGTAAATGAATCTAATAAATTAATCTCTTTAGTCTTTCTTCTACCCCTGTGCTCTCCCTCAAGCCATATTTTGCCTCTCTGTTATCTGTGTAAAGTACTTTTTTCATAGCGTTTAGTTTATTTGGGTGGGGAACAGGGACAAGAGCTTCTTGGCAAAATTTGTAGATGAATTTGTGTGTTGGAGGAGCTGGGAGGAGTTTCGCAAGTTAACCAGTCAACATTTTCAGTTGCTGAGATTCTGCATCAACTCCGTCTTGAGCTAACTTGCAACTTAAAATAGCATGGCCGTTCCAGAGAACAAGTTCAATGTAGAATGTTTTTGTTTGGGAAACAATTTTTTTTGTTTCATAAATAAGCATCTTAAAGTAGGCCCTTACAACGGCATATTAAGGGCAGCCCTTACTCTGAAGTAGAGTTAGTAGTGATGCCAGTTACACAGTCATTCCCCATTTGGAGGGGAACCTTTTGTTCTAAGTATACCTCTCAATTCATGCCTCTTTCTTCCACGGCTTGAAAAGTGCCACCAGTTCAGAAAGATCTTTGCACACTGTTACATGTTAGGCGTCTCTAAACTATCAACAAAGTCATTAACCACAAGAACGGGTCGCTAGTTCCTCGTTTCTTCCCTGTGTAAAGAATTTCAGGAGGTTAATTAGAAGATGTGTTTAAAATGGTTGTGCTGGGCTTACCTCTCTTAACTTTGTCTTTCCCTGCCTACCTCTGCCATGACTAATCCCCAGGGTAAAGTATCATTCTGGGTGGAGAAGTGTAGGTGCCCTTCCTCTGGGACTGGGAAAGTAGGCAGTGTTGCTGCAGCACTTCTTGAGCTGTTGAATTCTTGTGTGAATTAAGGCTTGTCCAAGTGAGGAGGTAGTCAGAGTAATTATTCATTTATGAAGTGGGTTGGGCTGTATGGGGAGAGGAGTGCTTTAACTCTGGCAGTATGAACATCCCCGCAGGAATTTGTACTGGAATGTCTTCTACAAGTTTGTCTATCTATAGAAATCTACCAAAGAAGAGAGGGGGTTTTTTTCTTTTGTTCCATGTTCACCTCCAAAGCTGTGTGATTACCAAAGCAGTTTTCGTTGTTGTTCACTTCTTGCCCCTGTGTAACTTCCTCCCACAGAACAAAGTCGCCGTGATGACCTGGAGAGCCTGGGCTACGTGCTCATGTATTTCAACCTGGGCTCGCTGCCGTGGCAGGGCCTCAAGGCTGCCACCAAGCGCCAAAAGTACGAGAGGATCAGCGAGAAAAAGATGTCAACGCCCATTGAGGTGCTCTGCAAAGGGTACCCTTGTAAGTGCTCTGATCTTTATAGCTGTCTTGTCTGGTGCATGGCTTGCTCTCCTGCTGAAACCCCATGGAGTCTTAAGTCCTGAGGGAACTTAAGTTAAGCCCAGTACCCCCAGACCAGAATGGGGTGCTGACACCAGTGATGAGAAGGTTAATAGACCAGTGGTGGTACAGCTCTGGTTCAGAAGTCGGAAAGATGGTTTTTATGGAGAGTTGAGCTTTGTGTTAGTGAGGGCATGAGGGTGCTGAGAGGGATCTTGAGGACCTCAGAAACAGCCTGGAAAGGGGCTGGGCAGTGAGGTGAGAAGGTGTGCTGATGATCCTGAGTTGTTATGCGTAATGAAGATGAGGGTCAACTGTAATGAATTCCAGAAATAACCAGGCAATGAAGTGGCAAATGCAGTTCTTTGTAGGTAAATGTGGAGTAACTATGTGATGGGAGAGCGGAAGGCTTGATCCTCATGTCACATGCAGGATAGTAGGCTCTGAACTGACCAGTGCCACTTGCCAATGAGCTGTTGCAGTTACAATAGATATTTGTGTGAAACCATCAACTTTGTGCTTTATGGCTGCTGAGGAAAGTGCATCAGGTGTTAGGGATTACTAGGAAAGCAAAAAGTACAACCAGTGTGCATAAAGCCATAGCCCACTCGTTCCTTGCATGCAGTGTGCAGCTCTGGTCCATCCCATTATTTCAGAAAGGATGCAGTAGAACAGGAAGAATGTCCAGGAAAGGGCCAGAAGGGTGATCAGAGGTGAGGTGATTTCTATACAAGCAACAAGTGAGTGGGCTAGAACCTGGAAAAGAGGTGATTAGAGTGGTGATAGAAGTCTACACTCTCGCTGTGCCTCCAGAAGTTTGGATGGGAGTTGATTATTTGGTGTCCCCAGCTTTTGTACTGGAAGAGAAACAAAACTGGTTCCCGCCAGCTTCAGAACAAAATGATGTGGTTCTTCACACAGCCAGTAGCAGATGTGTGGAACTCCTTCCCGGAAGATGATGTGGATTCTTAAAACTTATGGTAGTCCAAGGAGAGATCGGATAGATACAAGGAAGAGAGTTCTGCTGAGGGTTATTAAATAATTAGAAAGTACCTCCAGATCAGGAAGTTCCCTAAGCTGAAAATAGGTGGGAACTGGGATAATGTCAATGTAAGTGTCGGACATGCTTGCCCTGGTCTTTCTCTTCTGGAGCTGTCTACTTCTGACCACTGCTCAAGACAGGCTACTGGACTAGGAGGACTTCTGGTCTGGTCTGAGCTGAGCAGAACTAGCCTTTCAGAATTCACATCCCATCTTGTTTGTGCCGCTGCTCTGAACTGCCTTGCTCATCTTCACACCATGTAGGCCTGGCTTCCCAAAGCTCACCTCAGCCTGTTTTTTAGGGCTGCATTCCTACTTGCCTCCAGCAGGCTCTGTGACTTGCTACCTCTTGCTTGAAGAAACAGCCAGAAGAGAGAGATGCGTGAGCATTCCCTGTTTTTAAATAGGGATGGGATCTTATCGGTGGCCAAGGCACTGCAACCAGCAGGCTCTGTTTTCATTACGCAGCTCTGTGTCCGCCCTGGTCCAGCACACTGCTGATGAAATGCTACAGTGGCTCTGTGGTGGGACCCAGGGGGTTGGGATGGTGTTCAACAGCCAGCTGTTTTCTGCTTTCTCCAGCTGAGTTCTCGACATACCTCAACTTCTGCCGCTCACTGAGGTTTGATGATAAACCAGACTACTCATATCTGCGGCAACTCTTCCGCAACCTCTTCCACCGCCAAGGCTTCTCCTACGACTACGTCTTTGACTGGAACATGCTTAAATTTGTGAGTGTGTGTGTGGGGGGGGAAAGGGCTGGAGGGGCAGGGGTTGATTCATACCATGGAGATGGCAGGCAGTTTCCAAATTCCCTCCCCCATTTGTGCTTACCCTGGTGAGCAACTTGAGAAAGGGGACCAGGAGGAGTGAAAAGACGCAGAGTTATTTGGTGGTACTAACCGGGAAGTATAGCTGCTGTTGTATTAGTGAATGTGTCTGATGGAGCATGTGTGTCGATAGATCTATAGCTGTAGGTAGGTAGAGACAATTTTTTCAGGAGAGAGCTATGTTTGGAGGTGGGACACAGATGTGGATTGCAATATCCACTATATGCTTTCGTCCCCGTTTCTTCACCCAGAGAGGGCCTCATTCTCTTTCATGGAGTGGAAAATTGTGGAGGGAGAACGTGTTTTGGGGATGGAGCTTCGCTTTCTTGGTGTGATGGAGCACTGTGTGTTTTCTGTCTGGGGCTGCTGCTGTCTCTCCTGCCTGACTGCCATGCATGGCATGGGGATTTCTCTTTTCCTCAGGGAGCAGCCCGGAACCCCGAGGATATGGATCGGGAGCGGCGAGAGCACGAGCGAGAAGAGAGGATGGGGCAACTCCGGGGTTCAGCCACACGAGCGCTGCCCCCCGGCCCGCCTGCTGGAGCCACTGCCAACCGTCTTCGCAATGTCACCGAGCCCATGGCCTCCACCCCCACCTCCCGAATCCAACAGTCCGGTGAGTAGGGTGGGAGAGCTGGGGGAGGGTGCCACCCCTGTCGTTGGCTGGAAACCAAAACTATTCACTGATACTCTTGCATTTCTCTGCCCCGACAGGAAACACGTCCCCCAGAGCAATCTCAAGAGTGGACAGGGAGCGGAAGGTCAGCATGAGGTTACACCGAGGAGCTCCTGCCAATGTCTCCTCATCTGACCTCACAGGGCGGCAAGAAGTGTCACGGATTTCAGCATCACAGGTGAGTCTCTGCTGCCAAGTTCATGGCCTTGGCCTGGGTGTCCCAGAAGGACTAAGGGCCCCACAGCAGTTTTTACCTGATCTGCTGGAGCTGACGTGAGCTTCTACTGTGTGGTGAGGGGAGTGATACCAGGTTATGCCTTGGCTCTCCAGTTACCTATTTTCTGGAAGCCATACTCAGTACTGTCATCTTAGCTTTTCTTTGCTCCTAGTAAGCCTTCATCATCTTCCAGACCGCAGTGATTTGGAGAAGTGGAACAGTAAACTCTTGGGAGGGAGGGTATCCTGAGAGAAACATGCAGCCGTTCTGTTTTGGTGTCCTTCATGCCTTTTTTTCTTCCTTTCTATCCCTTACTTATTATTCCTCTTATTTTGTAGACAAGTGTGCCATTTGATCACCTTGGGAAGTGAGGAGCAATTGCCACTGGACCAGTGTTTGCTTAGGTGAGCCTATCCTCTGTGCCTGGGATCCCCCAAGGAGAGAATTGCTGGCATTAGGGACTAGGTTAAAGCTTTGATCTTGGTGAGGGGGATTGGTACGTTTCCTTTCCCTTCGCTTTACTTTGAGATAGTTTTTGGCTTCAGAGGGAAGAGTAAGGTTGGCTGCCAAAGCCTTGGGGGGATGGATTATCTTGGGCGTGAAGGTGGCTCCCATTTCTGCAGGAGGGTAGGGAAGGTAGAGAAGGTGTTGGGCTGGGGAGCTGTTTCCTTAGTTCCTAATGAATGCTTTTCTGGCAGTGTGATAGTGTTGGGGAGGCGAGTGCTGCGCATGTAATCAAGTGTGCGAGACTTTGCACAGCTAGCGAGTGCCTCTTGCAGAGGAAACAACAGTAGCTGGACAAGGTAACTCTGAGGGGTGGCAGGAGTGTAGAAGAAAGGGATGATTTGATTTGTTACGCTCCAGTTGTCATTGGAATTGTTGGGAATAGCCTTTTCTTCTAATGTCCTCTTTCCTTTTTCTTTTTTTTTTTCCCTCCCCCCCTGTTTCTAGTGTCTTCACTGTATTTTTTTCTTTTAAAAAACAAAAAACCCAAAAAAACAAACAAAAAACTAAAAAAAAAAAAAGACAAAAAAACAAACAAAAAAACCCCAACAGAATTTCTTTTTGCCAACGACGAGGAGTCGAGCTGTGCCCCCGTGCTGGCGTGAGCCGTTTCCGAGAGGGCCGCCTGCGTCCCCCAGCGTGAGCGAGCGCCTCCGAGAAGCTGACGACGTGGGAGCCGTGCGGGAACACCTCCGCTGCCCCCCCCCATGCCACCCCGGCCCTACCGCAGCCCCCACTGCCTACCCCAGCTGCCTCTCCTGACTCTCTGCTCCTGGCTTTGGTTTCTCTTTCTTTTTTTTTTCCGTTTTTTTTTTTTTTTTTCCTTCTTCTTCTTGGATATCTTCTGCTTTTTTTTTTTTTTTTAAATTTTCAAATATTATGGTTTCTAGCCATATAAATTTTAACTTTGCTCTCCTTTTTTTCTGAGGGCAGGGGATTGTGGGGGGGTTGGTGGGGTTTTTTTTTGTTTGTTTGTGTTTTTTTGGTTTTTTTGCTTGTTTTTTCCAGGAGCCTTGTCGGCCAGGAGGGAATCGGATTCTATCCACACTTGATGGTAGAAGTCTGATTTTTATTATTATAACAGAATTTATTTTCTCAAGCATTAAATGAATTTTAAGCTGTGAGGGGAATTGTGGCAACGGCCTAATCATTGACTTGGGCTTCCTTTTCCTCGGGTGGCTTCTCTGTGGGTTGTTTTTGGCTGTTGGGAGAAGTGCCAGACTTCCCTGATCCGAGCGGTCCTCACGCGCCGAGGGATCTCTATGGGGAGGCACCTGGTCCCATGGAGGATGGGAAGGCTGGAGCTGAAAGACAGGGAGACGAGAACCCACTTCCCATCCCTGCAGCGGGGTCTTTTTTTCGTCTGGCTGTGCGTGTTTTTCTATTTTTATTTTTTTTTTTTAATTAAAACTTGTTTTAATTCCTGCGGAGAGAGTGTGGGACTTGAGGAGAAGAGAGGGGCGCACAGAAACTGGAGTTTGGTGTTCTTTCAGAGCGGCGGCTCTTGCTCTCTCTCCTTCCCTCATGCAACCCCAAGTAAGATCCACCGTACATGCACAATCCCTTCCTGCCCTCTCCCACCCGTCTCCCCCCCCCTCTTCCCCCCCCCAACTTTAGCTGTTTTGTTTTGTTTTGTTTTTTAAAATATAATTTAGGAATACTCAAGCTGCTTCGTGGCACTTGGGGCTTTGAAACACAATGATCACCACTGCGACCTATGGCCTGTAGCAGACACACTGTCACTAGTGTGGAGCCGATGGGTTGTTGGCAGGGCGGGGAGGGTGGGGTTAGTCTTTGTTTTGTTTGTTTTTATCCTTTCTATTTAACACTTTATTTTTCCTCCCTATTTTTTTCCTAATTTATTTACCCCTCTTTACTGTCTCTCTCTTTTTTTTAATTAAAGAGCAAAACTTTTTATTACTTTGTAATTTAAAAAAAACAAAAAAAAACCTGAAGAACTTTGGGGGGGATTTTGTACTTTTTTCCTGTGTAAATATTGGACTTTTTTGAGCTTTATCGTGGTTGTTAATTTGAAGTAATAAAGTAGAAAATGATAAAGTGACACCAGCATCTGTCATTTCTTCCTTCCCTGGCATCCTTGCTGGGAGTGACGGCTTATCGCGCAGGAAGCGCTGTCTTGCAGCCGAACCTGTTCCCGAGTTCCAGGAATGAGTTTGATGAGAATTACTGGAAAAAAGGCACAGGGCCGGAGCGCCTAAAAATAAATCTGAGCTGTTCTCTGCAGTTGCAGCCTTGGAAGGGTGAGAGCTACGTGAAATCCGATGCAGGATCTCTCGGTTCCTGGATTCGAGTCCCCAGTGTCCCGTGCGTCGGGCCTTCAGGAGGAGTGGGATGGGACCTCTCCACGCCGCTGGCTTTGGGTGTGCACTGAGCGCGACAGAGGTGGACCCCGGATTTTGTATTTTCTTGCTTGCTTTCTTCTCAAATCACGGAGGAAGGGGACGGAGAGGGGTGAGAGCAGCAGCCCCAAGCACCCATCAGCAGCAAACGTGCTGAGCTCGTGGTAAAGCGGCACCTGCTGCTCTGGTGTCTGTGCTGGTGTGGTTTGTTTGGGTTTCTCCTCCTTTGGTTGCCTGATGTGTCTGACAATAAATTACTAAATTTTAATACTAATTTTTTTTTTTTTTCTAAATCACTGCTCCTGTGGTTATGCTTCCCTGCATTATCCAGACGAGAGGCCTCTTTCCTGCAGGCTACGTAAAAACTCTTGAAAATTATTCCCAGCAGGTGTTTCTGAAAAATCAGTGGTGGATCTTGGTGATCCTGTTCTCTACCAGCTGAGCAGGAAGAGAAGCTCCTTCCTTTCCAGCTCTTCAGATGAGAGGAGTTGGAGGGAGAGGAAGAGGAAGGTGGTTCAGGGGTATGGGAGTATTGTCCTGTTGCCTCTATCCCGCCTTGGTCCTGCCTCCATTTTGAGTGTATTTTGGAGGGATCAAAATGAAGCTGGACTTTTTCCCTTCTAAATCTTGTTTTCGGTGAGGAAGAGGAGCGTTGCCTAGGTGGAAGGTGACACTCATCTCTGTGTGGTGCCTTTGCTCCACTGCCCGCGTGGTCGTGGTGGAGGCAGTGGAACCTTCATCGGGGTGGCTTCAGGAGAGGTCCCTGGCTGTTGGGTGGAAGCTCTTTTTTGGGAGCGGAGGGAAGCGCACCCCCATTTTGGGAGACAGGGGGTTAGCAGGTCCATCTCTTGCAAAAGAAGAGCTCAAGCACGCCTCTAAAGAAGCAAGGGGAAGCCTCACCGAGACTTTCTGACAGGTTGTCACCTCCTCCCGCGCTTTCCTTGTGTATTAAACGCTTGGTTTGGGGTCTTTTTTTTTAGAGTTTTTTTTTCTATTTTTAGGTGGAAAATCCCTTTTTCTGGCTTGAACGGAGCTACGGCTTTGCTTTCCAACACCTATACGTGTGTCTTTCCTCGCAGTTTTTGGTGAAAAAAAATCCCTGAGGTAGAGGCGCAAACCTGTCCGGGGAAGGAACTCTTCCCGAGGGCAGTGCGGCCCCTTTAAGAGGGGGGCGGTTACGTCACCCTGTTCTCTCGCCGCCCCGCCCGCCCGGCGCGGCGCGGGGGAGTGGGCGTGGCCTGGCGTGCCGTGCGCAGGCGCGGAGGGCCGGGCTGGGCCCGGCGTCGCCATGGGCTCCTGAGGCCCTCAGCGCCCCCGCGCCGCTGCCGGCGCCCGCGGGGCAGCGGGGCAGGGCCTGACCCGACCCCTCCTCACTCTGACGGGCCGAGCTGAGTCCCGCCCGTCCGCCGGGAGGTAAGACGTGGCGGGGGCAGGCTGGCCGCCGAGCCGGGGCGGCTGCGGTGGGCGCGGGGAGGGCCTGAGGGGTCGCGGGTGCCCGGTGAGACGCCCGCAAACTCATCGTACACCCCCCCCCCCCCCCCGCATCGCCCCGGTGTGGCCGCCGCCACCGCTCTTCCTCTCCTTCCTCCTCCCTCCCTCCTCCTCCTCCTCTCGTTCCCTAGCGTAGCTCACAACGATCGCCCGGTGCGGCCCCCCCCCCAGCCCCGTGGCCTCCTCGGTGCCGCCCCCTCAGCCCTCCTCCCCAGTCCCCCTAGTGTGCCCCCCCCATCCCCTCTCCGCGCCCCCCCACCCTCCCCATCCCCTCTCCGCGCCCCCCCCCATTCCCCCTCCACGCACCCCCACAGTCCCCCCTCTTCCCCCACAGCCACCACGCATATTCTCCCTGCGTGGCCTCCATACACCGCTCCTCTCCCTCCCCCCGCCTCTCACCCTCCCCCCGCGCCGTGCTTCCCCATAAGCTCCCAGTGCAGCCCCCACAATCCCCCCCAACCCCCTGGTGCAGCCTACGCAATCCCCCCCCCACTCCTTGATGCAGCTCCTGCAATTCCCCCCCCCCCCGCCCCCAACATCACCCAGCTGCAGCCCACCCAATCTCCCCATGCATGCACACGCGTTGCCCCATGCAGCACCCCCTTCCCCCCGGTGCTGTCGTGCTGCTTGGTGGCATTGGATCGGTGTTTGCCCCCAGGCGGGCTGGGAGCACAGTAGACCCCAGCAGGGTGGTGGGCGCCAGGGTCGTGGCTGCTGTGCTTCCCCTGGTCTGGGCTGGATGGACTGCCAAGCACCGCGCGTGTGTGTGTGCGCTGATGTGGTAGGTGTGTGAGGAGGCAGTCGCTGTGCCTTCGTGCTTTTCTATCGCAGGTGAGTTACGGTCAGTCTTGTTCAGATGCTCACGGTGGCTTGAAATTTCAGTCGCTCCACGAGGGCTAATTCAGTCTTGGCAGCTGCAATGTGTAGTGGAAGGAGGGCTTTGGGAGAACGCGTGCGTGACTGGGCTCTGGTGGATTGTGATCCAGGAAAGGGGCTGGAGTGGTTTCAGGGACAGCTCTATGAAAGCTGCCTGGAATACCACAAAGCTGTCAAGAGTGGGAGGAGGAGGAGTGGGAAATCTAGAGGAAATACTGAAGATGGTTCCTCCTTATAGAAAGTTTGAAACAGTTCTTGCCACGTAGGGAGCTTGAACAGGAGTAATTATTGAAGACTTAGGCTTCCCCAGAGAGAAGACTGTTTGCCTCGTTTGAAGAGAAAAATAGAAGGCATTGATCGATAATAGAGCAAAGGCTAACAGGATGAATAGGAATGTCTGTTTCTTATCCTGCAAGAAAAAGACAACAATCGATGAAAATGCAATAAAGCATACATCCCACTAACAAGGACTCGGCTTTTTTAACACAATAGTTAACTGTTCCATTGAACTAGTGTTGCTGGAAGTTACCCTTGAGTCTTAGAGCTTAGCCCCTCCCTAAAAGGGACCAGAGATTTCTCTAGAAATGTTCGTGTTATTCAGGTTTCTAATACTAAAAGTTTGTGTGGTGCTTTTGGAAAAAAATAAACTCTCATGCTTATAGGATGTTGGCTGAGTACTAAACAATAGGGCTTTAGGGATAGTTTTTCTTATGGTGAAAGTATTCCACAAAGGCCTACTTCAGGCTTTTTTTCACCATTGTCCTCAAGAAAATGGGCTTCGAATCTGCTCTGGTTTAGTGGAGCAGTTTGTAAGTCCTTAATACCATTGTTGTTATGGTTGTGCTGTAAACCTTAAGTGGCATGTATGCAGCAGGTGGCTACCTGTGCATCCGGAGCAGGAGAGATTCAGTTTTGATGTAAAATGATCAGGAAAACGTTGCTAGTGAAATGAGCACTTCTAAACAGTTGAGTGGTGCGGGAAGATGTTTTTCTTTGTATTCTGCTCAGGTCTCTACAATCAGTTCTGAGTGCTGAACGGGTTGTGTTTTGGAAATGTGGGGCAAGGGGAAGAACGCCTCACAGTCACTCCAGCATCTCTTGTACTTTTATTTGCCTGTCTCCTTGGGACACGTGGCAGTTAGAAGGGGAAGGTTCTTAGACATGCATAAGCTGTTCAGAAAATAAAGTCCAGCGTGACTAGCTGGTTTGGCATAACGAAAGCATTCTGAGCTGGCTGGTGTCTAACGATTTGACAGAATCCAGCTAGAAATCCGCCTTGTTCTCTGTCAGCTTGTTTGCCTGCTAGCTGGTAGCAGGCTGGGAGATGAGCTTTTGAGGTTTGCAGTTGTGGGATTAGGGTTCTTTTCTCGTAGATAAAGAAAGGATGGGTTGTCGTTTTTTCCCAACTCATAATGAAAATAACTTTTAAAACACCTTCCCCCCACCCTAAAAATGTTATGTCAATCCATTTCTCTGTCTAGTTCTACTGCTGAGTTAACAAAAACATCTAATAATCATTAGACGTTTTGACTTAAGTCAACAGCCTTTTAATTTCCATGTGATGGAACTTGCCCTTCATCCCTCCTCCCCTCCTGTTTTGGGTCTATGTTTAATTGGCTTATGTTTGCAGCAATGGAGATGAGCTCTTGCCTCCTACTTCTTCTAGCAGAAGTGCCTGTTTCATTTTTCAGTAGCTCAAAGGATATCTTTGAGATCTTGCAGTAATAGCTGGTGGGAGCAAGGAATTCCTCAGGAGGTGTTTGTTATTTGGTCCTGGCTGCTTCAAGAGCCTGGTGTTGCACCGTTCAAAGTACTGCAGGTTGAGCTAAAATACGAAGTTACAAATCAGACTTGTTGATTCTGAAGGGCTGCTGCTGTGACTAGTCTTCATAGGGTTTTCAGGGTAAAATTGAGGAAAACAAGGTTATAAAGCAGTGGTGAACGTACAGGTTGGGCTGTCTGCAGAATCAGGAGAATAGTAGAGCCTCAGAGAGAAATTGCACTTCACTTTTGTACAGTAGAGCTTTCCTAGGACACAACTGCTGCTAGCTATCTGCGTAACAAAGCTGCTATGTGTTATTGAACAGGGCTGGGGGCAGAAGCTTTCCTCTCTTTTAGAGCTTGTGATTGATTGCGCTCATCGAGGCCCTGGAAAATTGAGGTGTTGTAAAGAATAGCGTGGTGTTTGGGTTTTGTGTGCTGGCTTGCCCATCTGTTTGCTTGAAGCGGTGTGTGTGTTGTGTGCTGTTCTCACTTCTTCCCAAGCTCTTTGGGGTTTGCTTTCTTGTGGTGGAAGAGCGGTTTCCTGCCAAGACGTTACACCCTGTCGGAACACTTGGGACTCTGAAAGTGGTTTGACACTGTGATAAGATGGATTAAAACACTTAGCTGAAATAACTGTAAAATATGATAGCACTTGGAGTGGAAACTTCCTTTTGAAAAGGTTTTTGGTGTGGGTTTGTTTTTTCTTTTTCTTTTTTTCTTTTTCCTTACGGACTACTTTGAGAGAGAGCAACTGGAATTCTTTTTAGAGCAGCAATTCCCCAGGAAGATTTTGGAGGTGAAATTCTGCCATCTGAAGCAGTGAGCTGCAGCCACCCTGGAGCCTCACCTTGGAATCTTCCTCCTCTGGGAAAAAGCAGGGGACTGGAATACTTGCTTATAGCTAGATTCTTTCTAGTCTTTAAAAATCAGCTCAGCCTCTGTGGGGTTTTTGTTTGTGAGGGTGTAAGTAAAATGTCTGGGAAGGCAACAGAGCAAACTGTGTGCAGGAAAAATGCAGTGTATAGGCAAGCTGCCCAGGAGCCCTGCTGTATCTAGGTGTGACCAGGTCTTTATAGCCCCCGAGGGGCACAATTTACAGGAAACCTGAACAGGGAAAGAACTTACATGCTGTACGTGGAGCATTGAATGTCCTATAACCCATAGAGTACCCAGATATTTGTCCCCCCACCCTCAAGTCTGTCTCTGGATTGAAAGGATGGGAATACTGCTTTTTTCTGTTATTTTCTAACGGTCACAATGCCTGGGAGTCCGATGATACTGAAATGATCAGCTATTTGAGGATGTTGTATAATGGAGAATGACGAAGAACATAGAGAGGTGGTGTCACGGCCTTAGATTTTCTTGAACCTGAAAGCATTCCTCCCTGCCTGGGTATGTTGTACATCTGGCCCCTGGTTTACTCTGTGGCAGAAAGGTAAAAAAAAAAAGTCTCTCTGGTTCAGCAACGAAAATGACTGCAACACATTATCTGGTGCAGCAGTGAGGCTTTGAGAAGGGGATGAGATGAAATAATAACTTAAAAGCTGACCTTGCCAGCCCACTGTTCCCTCCCCAGGCTGTGAAACATGACATGGATGCTATTGGAGGCTGCTGTGCTGATTTCTTGTGAGCCTGCAGTTGCCTGCTCATCTCCAGCACAGATAGAGCCCAGGCAGCAGTAATGTAAGTAGCTGTGCCTCTGTCCAGGTTATTTAAAATGAACCTGGAGAAGCCAGTCGCTTGAGGACGCAGATTAGAAGAGAGTGAATTTCTCTTCGTGGCTCATCACATCTTGTCTCCTTGTTGCCAGTTTTGCCAGGAAGAGGTGTTTAGTGGTGGGTGAAGGTATTTGCAGCTAATTGTCCCATGGGTGCTGGGAGTGACCTCTCTCTTCCTCCAGACTCCTCTGACTTTCAGACTTTTTTTTTCCCCTGTCCAAATGGCTTTGTGATGGCACTGATTTTCCAGCAGAGTTTTAAGCCACAAGTTATTCATATAAATTACCATTTAGGCAACTTCGTCCAACTGGGTAATTTAATCTTACCGTGTCTGGAAAAATTGAAGTTTTGTCTTTAAGCACGCACCCTCTCGGGTGGGCGCTTGGTGCACCTCATTCTGTGTAGAGAAAATGCATTGCTGTTGCTGACTTCTGGGGTAGAGACAGGTATTTCAGAATCCCCTCAAACTGTGCTTTAGTAGCTCTTGGCATCCATCAGCTTCTAACAGTATTTGCAACTTCTCTGCAAACCTCTGTGGTTGGCTTCGTTGCTCCGTCAGGAAAGGTTGAGCAGCTTCTAGCCATTCATGTGGCCTAAGTAGCCCTTGGAAGAGGATGCTGGGCAAGGCTTTCCCCTCTGGTGCTGCCTGTGCTTTAGCCAGCAAGGGTGAGAATGGTTTCCTCCCCCAGGCATTGCTCTCTGCCTGTGAGCTTCCAGAGTTAGCTTGTGTAAGGCAAGTGCTGTGTCTGGATTAATTCTTTAACTAGCAAAGCTGCAATGCTGATGTTTCTGGGGCTTGGCATTTTTGTGTGGGGAGGAACTATCCTCTCCAAGGAGTACAAAGCTCCTCACTCTGCTTTTGGAAGTCTGCATCTGTAGGATTTTTATTTTTCTTGATGGAATAACAGGGCAGGAGAGAAGTGTCAACGGGGCAATGTTGAACAGGAGCAATGAAATTAGGAGTCAGTGATTTTTGGGAATTAACAAGAAGGATGTATGTGTGTCATGTCCAGAGTTTAAAAAAATAAAAAAAGCAACAGCCCACAAACAAAAATAAGCAGATCGGATGTTCTTTTAGCGATAACAAAATGGCTTCATAGAGAGTGGCTTTGGGTGCTTTGTTGAGAATTGCTGTTTTTACTTTTGCAGTGTTCATCACTGTTACATATTTGCATCAGAGAATGATTGCTCGGGAAGTTGGATATGCTGTCTTCCTCTTATGCATCGCTGCACAGTTGCCTAGGCTTGTGATAAGATATCTGGCTTCTTCCAGCACATTTACTTGATGAATTTAAGTATGGATCTGATCTGATAGATTCTGTATGTTATATTCTGTGTGGAAAAGTGTGGTCAAATGTATGTGTGACTGCCACAAGTTCAATGGCTTTTGATCCTGCTGTAGAGTTTGACTTCTCATTCTTCTTAGAGTAACTGTATACCCTGTGGCAACTTTAAAACTGTTGTCTTCTCTGTCATGGCACTTGGATGTGGGAAGGGATGAATGCAAGTGGTGGTGGAGTAAGTTCTGATTTGACTTTGTTCTTGAGAATTTGGAAAATGAAATGTAAACTTCCTCTGTTAGGGAGGACACAAGTGTTTACAACACATCCTTTTTCTCATCGTCTCTTTCCCCTCTGCCAGTTGCAGAATATTTTTGTAGTTGTTCTGTGTTTCCCTCCTGGGAGTAGAGGGCTTGACTGGTTCGTGTGGAGTGGGGCTGCTGGGAAAATGGGAAAGGGACACAGTGCACGGACCAAGTGTGCCTGATCCTACTCTCGAAGGAGAGGTTGGAAGGTTGGGGAACCTCCTTTCTCCTTCTTTCCCTCCCCCTTTCTCTCTTTTTTCCTTTCCCCTTCCAAAAAGGGACTGGATGTTGGATGTTGACCTATCACAATCTGGGTCAGTCCACAAAAAAAAAAAAAAAAAAGAGGAGGAGGAGGATGTGGGGAGGAGGGCTGTGTGAGTACAGCGAGACAACAGAAATTAATAGAGCAGAAAAAAACTCTGGAAAGAAGAGTGCACGGCTCAGGGTAAAAGGGTTTTATTGTTGATTCTGAGTTTTCAAATGGGTGTACGGGGAGGGGAAGCTGCTCTCTGTTTGGATGACTGTGTGTAGATTACCAAAACGGGTGGGGGCTGTGTGAGCTGGAAGTGGAGAAGATTTTTGTGGTATTCTCAGAGTTTAATTTCCTTAAAACAAGAAAAGAAGTTACATGGCCTTGTTGAAGGTTAAATTGTTTATGTGTACGGTATGCTCTTACGTGTACATAGGCGTTGGATCATCTCTTGAGTATAGCTTAGTGGGTGTGTGCCTTGCCCTGGGGTTTGGTCCTCCTTGGTGCATGACTCCTCTGCCTTCTGCTTCTGAGGCTAATGCTCTTCCTGCTCCGCTCATGCTGGCGCTACTGGTTTTATGTCCCAGTGACACTTTTCTCTTGTTTCACTGACTATACTGACAGCTGTTTTGAAAATTGCAACAGGGCGAAATCCCTTCAGCTTTCACACTTCTTACACCTCTGGAGACATAACATTGTGAAGAACTGCATTTGGATCAGAATTTGTTGTGCAGAGAGAGAAGTGCATTAAGCTGATACAAAGCACAGTAACCATAGATTCAGTCACTGCATGTTTTTGTAAATCTTGTCAAATGTCCATCTTCTAGCTGAGCACAGTATTGCTCACGTGCGTTTGCAGTTATGTACATATGCTGGTGTTCGTAGTGCGTGTTGTGGGGTGACTTTCACTGACTTGATGTCAAGAAAGCTTTGCCCAGCATGAATAGTAAAACATAAATGAGTTGCACGAGTAAAAATGGCATGCCAGGTCACATACTTAACTCAGGTTGTTTTGGGAATGCTGCTGGAGAGCTTAAAAGTGCACTGTTGGGACCTTTTCATGTCTCATAGCTAAGTAAACTAGATGCCACCCCAGAGAGTAAAAGTAATTTAAGAAGTAATGAATTTAAAAGCATTTGATTTTCTTTTATAGCTGTCACTGATTTGAGCTGCACCAGCGACTCTCTCACTGTATAGCATTAAGTTATTTTGTCCTGACTCTCTACCTCCTCTGTTTCCTATCTTTTACCAGATCAGCTGGTGATGCCATGCCTTTGGGGGTTGAAAAAGACTTTAAATCAATTATGAATTTGCAATATATACCTAGCACAATGGAAAGAGCTGATCCCAGTTGGCATTTCTAGCCATTCTTATAATTAAAATAGTCTAAAATAAACCTTGAACCATTTTGTCATGTGTTCTTGTACTCCGTGTAAGTCTAGGGGACATTCTGAAAACCATAAAGCTCCTGCTTTCGCTGATGTAAAGCTCTGGCTTGTGTCCTAATAGATGCAGAAAATTCAGACTCTAAATCACCTACCACATGACACTTCTGCATTGTTCTTTTTGGGTCCAGAATAATGATAATTTAATGGAGAAACTTTTGGAGGGATAAGAAGTTAAGAAGGGAATGGAAAATGGTTTTGTGGTATCTTAACGGAAACAAAGTTCAGCATGGTGGATATTTGAGACTACAGTAAGCGTGGAGTAGGTTTTAAGGAGGAGCAGTTTCTTGTCTTGTAGCTTTCCAGGAGAACCTTGCAGCCAGGTCATGCATGTTTTGTTGGATCATATCTTGTACAGCAGAAGGAGGCTTAGCTGTTAAGACTCTTTCATGGGATAGCTTTGTGCATCATTCTTTGCTCTCTCAGCAGTTTAGAAATTAAATTCTTTTAGCCTCGGAGGAGATGATCTATTTTAAAAACACAGATTGTGTTTGCAGATGGCAGGGAACGGCTTCAGAGTCATGTCGTTTGGGTTTCTTTTTTTGCCGACACCAGGGCAAAGTGAGTGAGCTGTTGCCAGCAGCATAACAGAGTGGGTCTTGCTCAGAGCTGTCAGGCCACTCCTCCTTTTCTGGACTCCGTGATTGAATATGTGTTCAGAAGTACCCCTAGGAACTGAAGGACCAAACTTGAACGTTTCTTCCCTCCTCTTACACCACTTCTGTTGCATCAGAAATGGAGTTTACATATTTGTTTGTTTATCTTTATGTAGAAATAGCTCTTCCTTGGTGGTAACATTTTCCATGCCTTTACGCAAGCCAAAAATGGAGGTTTTTTGTTTTCACTTGTGCCGTATCCCTTCTGTTTACTGTTCTGAGTTTATTTTCGGTAGAAGAAATGTTAATGTTAGAGACAGAAAGCCTCTGTCTCCAAAAGATACAGAATTGGCAATCTGCTTCTGATCGAGAATTACTGCCCTGTCAGTTTTCTGTGGATGCAGGCCCTGTGGACACATCCCTGCCAGCTTTACATTTATGGAACCGGTCTCCATGCAGGTTGGAGCCCCTTCCCTATCAAGAATCTCAGTAACGGTGTTTTGCATCTCTAGGTTTTTATCAGGATAGCTCATGGGATCATAGAATGGTTTAGGTTGGAAGGGACCTTAAAGATGATCTAGTTCCAACCTGCCTGCCATGGGCAGGGACACCTTCCACTAGACCAGGTTGCTCAAAGCCCCATCCAGCCTGGCCTTGAACGCTTCCAGGGATGGGGCATCCACAACTTCTCTGGACAGACGTCTTGATATCAATAGCACATGCTTTGCTTTATTTTCTTTTCTCCTCCTTGCATTGAGAGCATACCCTAATGCTCCTAAAGTGCTTTCAGAAGATCTGTTAGATAAGTTTAAGCTGGTGCTAGGTTGGTGTTTAAGCGAATGCCCTAGCAGTGCAAGGTCCTGTCTTGCTCTAATGTGCGTAACTTGCAGTGGCTTATTGGGAATGGGGGTGTCATCTCTGCATTCCACATCTGGGGTTGTTGGCTATAGACCTCATGCAGACCTAAGCACTGCCTGAAGCTCATGTAGCCCACATACAGGAATCGTACCAGCTGATTCAAGTTTCCTGTGGCCATCCTGAAATACACCTAACCCTGCATCCGAAAGCCCTTTGTGTTTACCCGGATATACTTTTCTGTGTGCATGTTTCCAGTTTCTAAAGTTTGGTGCTTTTCCTGGCTATCTATTCTACTGGTCCTGTTTGGGACGCCCTATATTGCAGGTTACCTCCAGGGGGAGCAAGGTAGTCAGCTGGCGATGGGTAAAGCTTCAAGAGGGAAATTTAGAAGTGTTGAAATGTTTTCCTTTGATATATTTAGGAGAGCCCTCCAGAGAGGGAGAATGAGCGTGCAAGTAATTTTACTTTCCCTTGAAGTGGAAGCAATGAGGTGGTGGTGAAAGAGATGGGCAGAGGAAACATGATATGGCAGAAGAGTAAGGAGCTCTTCAAAATTTATTACGCATTAGATTGGTTTGGTTTGTATTGCATTGGTAATTTAGGTTTCAAAATGCGCCTAATTTGCCATATAGTAATGTCAGGTGCCTTCCTCATGGTTCGGTACCTCGCAGTGCTTGGAATTGTACAGGCAGAGAACAAAAAGATGGTTGTCCCAAGGAGTTAAAATGCACAAGAAACAACAGAGACCATGTAGGCAGCTGGGAGGAGTACACAGAAAAGAGATTGCAGCCAGTAGCCTAACTGCTGTCAGGTTGTTGCACAGCTGGAGTAGCAAAGTGGGAGAATGGAGAAAATCGAGGTGAATATGAAATAGCTTTGTGGCTCTTGGAAAGGACCTTTTTCTCCAGGCGTGAGAGGAAGCAGGAAGGCACGTGTTGTGGCACTGCCATGAGCTGAGGTGGAGGTAGGCGTCCAAGAAACACCTATCAAAACACATTCACTGTGTCAGGTAAGAGGGAAGCTGCTTAACCAGGATGCTGGATCTGTAGCTTGTCAAGGCAGCGTGTTTGCCGTGATGTGCTCCCAGGCACTGCCTTTGCTGGAAGCCTGTTCTAATGATGTACTGGGCTGGTATCTCCTTGCACGGCGGGGAAGAGGCATCTCGGAAACAAGGCCTGTTAAGAGAGTTGCTATAGCCTGCTCTCATGATGTTCTTTTTAGCAAGGCAAAATAGCAGCTGGCAGCCTCTGAGCTGGTGGTAGTGAACGAGCTGAAATCCACTCACCTGGTTAAGGCTCCAACCATCTGTGCTATTATCTATTTCTTAAATACAGTACGGAATTGCTCTTACAGCTTCAGCTTCTTGCATACAGTAGTCTTTCATAATAGCTTTGTGCACTGCTTGTACCTGTCACTGTAGCAGTGGTGTGTGGGACTTCAGGAGATTAGAAGGGATAATTTCGAAGGTATATGTTAATTTTGCAGATTCAGGAGTACAGTGTTCCTTCGTGTTTCACTAGCAAGGACAATGAACTGCAAGCTGATGCTTGGAGCCAATAAAAAGTATCAACCGATTAAAAAGCTGTCGTCAGGGGAAACCCGGAGGAACAGGGGGGTGCTCATGGGTGAGGTGGATTGGAGTTTGGGGTAGGAAAAGAGAAGTGGAGCTCTGGTTAAGACAGTTTGTATATTTTCTTTCAGAATACAGTGCTGGGAAGAGTTATTAGTTTCAATGACTCTGTGAATTAAAGGGGATTAGGTGAAGAATGAGGCATAATCATGTAATTAATAACAGTTGATGTATAATCACAAGGGGGCAGTGTTAAGGTTACATATACAACTTGAACTTGTAAGTGTCCTTGCTTCTGAATACATAACCCTTGTCACGTCAAAATGCTTGTTGATCACTTTTTTGTTGTTTCAGCTTCTTTTAAAATGAGAGCAGAGAAGCAGAGGAATTCCCTTGCAGGTCTTCAGTTCTGCTGATGTTACTGGCATTGCATTGGGGTCTGTGCTGTCGGTGTAGTTTGATTAGCTGGAGCGTGGAGCTCCAGGTCCTGTCCCTCCTGCCACTGGTGTCCTGCAGTAGAGATCCTCCCCCCCATGAACTTTAGGAAGGGCTTAGCAGCTTCCTCTCTTGCATAGCTCCCAAAGTGCACTGGGATGTGCAGGATCGCAGCTGGCTGGACTTTATTTAGAGCTAGGTTAACCACAGGTGCATCTGCTCTGATTTCATTTTAGATGTGCCCTTTGTGAGCTTAGTGGAAGCACTCGCAGCACTGGGAGTGTTCAGTCGCTTCAGAAGCCACTTGTGTAGAAATCCCTTTCTTCTGAAAGCAATAAAAACCTTGCTACAATGTGACATCTCCATCCAGTCTTCATCTCTCCAAATTTTTAGATATAGTATGGGTAATTTAATGTGTGTGTGTATGCTTTGAAACTCAAAACTTAACAGTTATAGTTCCTGTACTGAATCAGGACTGGAAAGGAATTACCCTTCGGTATGTGCAGTTATGGAAAGCTGTAACTCAGAGCAGGGATATTTTGGAAAAAGAACGACTGGAAAGAATGAAGAAAAGCCAAGTTTGGTGATTATTTTGTGAATTAAACCATCACAGTTGTGCAGTTCCATCTATAGTAAGATAATATCTACTTAAACAAATCTGGATACGTCTCAGGATTTGTATTTGTTTTCTTCCCCCTGTGGAAGAAAGCAGCAATGAGGTGGAATGTGGCATAAGTAACATTAGAGTGCTGCACGCTGCTGGTTCAGGTATGTGGTTTGGAAAACCATGTGCTGGAGGGGCCATTTGCACACCCTGGTGTGCATGTAGAAATGATTTGCTCCTGGCCCTCTGCTTTTAAAGGGTGCTTGTTCCCCGATTTGTGCTGTGGCTTTGGATGAAGCAAAGCTGGGGCAGTTCATCTAAGAACGTATGTTCTCTTTCGTGTTCTGCTGTGCCCTGTCAGTAAATGACAGACGTGTCTTTCCCTGCTGCAGCTGTAAACCGTGGCGATGGATTGTTGGCCTTTCTAAAGCCCTTTCCATCTGCTGATTTTAAAGGCCTGCATAGGAGCTATGTCTTGTGCTTTTAAAGAAAAGGCATCCTGAAAACTATTAGGAGGCAGTATTATACACTTCCCCTTGGTAACTGTGTCTTTACTACAACCGCATCAGAAGCAGCTCTTCTAGTGGATAGAACCAATGGCTGCCTGCTTGTGATCTTGGTTTAAGTGGATTATCTTCCTCCAATCCAGAGGTCACATTAAAGTCTGCTTACAACCAAATTGAAAATAATAGCTGCTTTAGATCATAGACCTTCAAGAATTTGTTCCATTGGCAGAAAATAGCTTTTCATCCAGGAAATGACCAGGGGTCATGCTGCTTTGAAATCTTGCATATCTTTGTGTTCTGGGTGTGTTTTCATGGGTCAACTGGCTTTTAAAAGCCAATCAGGTTAAATTCATGTCATATAGAAAGCAATGCTAAGTTAGTAGAATTAATGATAGGCTGGCTAAGCGTACCATGCTATATGGTATTTGGTAAAAACATCACGTTCATGCTCTTATTTCTAGCGAGGAGAACTTTTAGCACATATCCTTCCAATGAAGGTACTTTGGGTTGAGTGTCGTTTTCAAAATGGCAGGGGGAGAGATGGAGATTGCTTGCTGGAGGAACAGGGATGCTCTTCTTTCCCTCTTGCTACACAGTGACACTCTGTGGTGCATGTTCTTTCCTGCTGCTGCTCGTTCTGCTGCCTTCTGGATGAAACCATAAGACTAAGATTCTGGCTTTTCAGGACATGTCAGAATAGCCCGTGCTTTCGTGGAGTAGAGCTGTTAACTCAAGTGTGCCCGTTGTATCGAAATCATCCATACTGAAAGAGTTCCTTCTGATCTTAGGTGAATGCTGCATTCATGTTGTTCTTAAATATTTTTATCGCAGAAGGGTGGTGACAGTGGCAGTGTTCCATGATTTTGGGGAGGCTGTGTTGTGAGTGGTAGAGAGGTTCCTGAGTACCACATGATTTGTTGTATCACGAGGGGTGGCAGTGGCAGACTTATCCAGGTCCTGTTCATAAACCATGTGAGCAGCCTGGTGAAAGACATGTGAGAGATGCAAAGCACTGTTACTGTTCGGCTCCTGAGTCCTTTCAGCTGGGCTCAATTGCTTTTTGGTTCTCTTCCTTGACAGGTCTTGGCTCGTGGGCGGCTCTCTTGCAATCCCAACTGGAACCTCACACCAAAAGCCACCATGATAGTGATGACTGACGTCACTGCAGCCCCCAGATTGGGGTCAACTGCCACCACTCCAGCTGTGGCTCCCAACTTCTCCTGGATGCCGGAGGATGGCAGCCCCACGGCTGTGGAGCAGCCAATATTCCTCATGACCACAGCTGCTCAGGCCATCTCAGGTTTCTTTGTATGGACAGCTTTGCTTATCACCTGCCATCAGGTAAAACCCCATCACTCCTACTTCTCATCCTTTTCTTTTCCCCATATGGAGGAACACGTGATACCCTGGCTTATCTCTGCCAGATACAGCTGTGTGATGGGGGTTTACAGACTCTGGAGTGGTACCAGGACCTCTTCTTTGGAGTCTAATATATTGTCTGTGCTGATGAAGGTGACAACTTTATACGAAAGCCTTTTTCTGCCCAGGTTCAGACCATTTCCATAGTGCGAATGGAGAGGAACCAAACTCTTTAAAACTAGCAGAAAATATTTCACCATCTCTTGAGTGTTTGCAGAAAGGTGTGTTATGTCAAGCCATCCTTTCCCAGGTCTTGTAGCTGAATCTAGCCATGTTGTTATTGTGTCAGCTGTTAGCTAAATGATCGTGGTCATCTGTTGTTTGACATACCTCCTTTGATCTCCTGTGCCAGTGGATTCCACAGGCTGAACTCCACTGCGGAAAGGAGTAGCAGGAAATGTTTTATTTTAATTTTTCTCCCCTTCCCTCTTTCTGGGGCAGGTGTCCTGGGGGCCAGAACAAATCAAACCCTGCATCCTGTTCTGTACCTCTCTTTCACGGAGTTGTCATGTGAACTGAAAAACACAGTGGGGAAACGCAAGCCCTGTTATTTATCAACCTGTGTTTTGTACTTGTTTGTCCGTAGATTCCAGAGTGATGACTAGCGTTTAGAAAACTACAGCCTATTGATGGAGTACAGGGGCTAGTGAAGTTCAAAAACGGGTTAGTCACTGATGAATAAGAGTAACATCTGCAGTTTCACCAGCTTGGGTAACAATTACAAGTGCCATGGATCCTCCTATTTCAGAACACAAATTGATTGCCTACTGAGGGTAGAAAGAAATCTTTCCTCTGTAGTATAGCATTGCACACTTAGGCATTAATGCCTTTCTCTGAAGAAACCAATGGAGTTCAGCGCCAGAGACACAGTGTTGATTGAAACGCACTGTTGTCCTGTTACAAGGCAGCAGTTCCTGTGCTCTTATAGGCACATGGATCGCAGGGCTCTTGTGACATCCCAAGGGCAAAGCTTAAAGTCATCTGGACTCCAGTGTCAGCTGTTCCTGTGCTGGGTGAGGTGTGTCACTGGGATTGTCACAAGGAAAAAATATCCCTAAGGTTTGTTAGTTTATTTTCAACCTGGTCTCCTCAGAAATGAGGCTTTTGTGAGCTCCTTGTGGGATGGGGAGAGGAAACAAAAGTATTTTGAGCCCTTCAGTCGATTTTGACCAGATTGGACTAAGAGGCAGGAAAAGATGAGCAACAGACAGCTGGGGAGAGGCAACCCCCTCTCCCTTGCGAGGGAAAGGCAAGAGCATCAATGTATGCTTTGTTGGACCTTGGAAAATCCTCACAGCACCCCAAAATGCATGTTGAAGCTTCAGAAAAATGCTTGTGCCTCTTCAGGCAGCAAAATTGGTCAGTCATGAGGCATGTATGTAGTAAACTAGCTGTTATTAATCCCAGCAGTTAGGGCAGTCGCTTGATGAGGGTTGCCGTACGGAGGCCTTGCCTCTGGAGAAGTGCCCTCTGCTGACTCCGTGGCTGACAGAGTGTACCTGCAACTCGTGCTGAAGCTCTGGCTGTGTGTTATTAGGCCATTGCAGGAGTGGTGTTCATCTTCAGGGTAGGCTTGAGGTCAATACCTTTCCCAGGAGGTGAGTATTCTATGAAAAAGCATTTTAGGTGTGGGATTTAATGATGACTAACAAACTGTGAGCAGTGGGAGTGGATAGGGTGGGGACATTGCAGTCCCCTCAGCCAGTGACTTAGGGGGATTAGCGTGTGTGCAGACAGACAAAATAAGTGTGGTTGCGTGGTTCCTTTGGTGCATGAGCTCGGTGCTCACTTGATGGCTGACGCTTTGTGGCTGTGCTGTCATCAGTGTGCAGAATGGCGCTTTTTGAGCAGACGGGCTGTGGCTTATCAGTTCTTGGCACTGCTGTGAAAGGCACTCTTAGGTTGTTTCAGGTGAAAGTCTTGAAAGCATCCAAAACTGCCAAGGGCTCTCTTAGGTTGTTTCAGGTGAAAGTCTTGAAAGCATCCAAAACTGCCAAGAGGGAGAGTGTTTACAATAAGCATGCGCTTAAGTGCATGCTCCTTCTCTCTTCAGAGACAAGCAGCCTGCAGTGTTGTGAATCTTGGGTACTTAAAACAGAATAGCAGCAATATAGGATTGATAATTAGAAGAAAAGGTATGAACAAAATATGGGCAAGGTGGTGATGATAATAACAGTAAATTAATTCCCAATGAGAAACTAGATTAGAAATGCCTCCCACTTCCTTTTCCTCCTTCTTCCCACTCTCTGCAAACTAAGGGACGCTGTGTCAATGCCATATGATAGCAGTGATTTTTTTTTTATTTTATTTTATTTTTTAATGTTCATCACCTTGAGGTTGCCGGAGGCAATCAAGAGATGATTTACTGAGGTTTTTTTCCTGGTAGTCCAGTTGACTCTTCACTTCCACTTTCTCCTCTCTGTTCCATATACCACTGATCCTGGTCTCCCCTCTCCATCTCCTCAGATCTACATGCATCTCCGCTGCTATAGCTGCCCAAATGAACAGCGCTACATTGTTCGGATCCTCTTCATTGTGCCCATTTACGCCTTTGACTCATGGCTCAGTCTCCTGTTCTTCACCAATGACCAGTACTATGTTTACTTTGGCACAGTGCGGGACTGCTATGAAGGTAAGGAGGGGTCAGACAGAAAATACGGGGGAGGTGGGAAGTCTTTGCCCTGAGAGAACTTTTGCTTCTGGTTTGGGGATGTGGAGAAGGCATTACTGTCACCTACCGAGACAAAATTTTACAGTGTGCCTCACTGGGTGACCATGGTTTGCTCAGTTTTGGTTTCAGCATGGTTCACTGAAAATCATAGAATCATAGGATGGTTTGGGTCGAGAAGGACCTTTAAACGTCATCTAGTGCAATGCCCCTGCCATGGGCTGGGACATCTTTCACTATCAGGTTGCTCAGAGCCGTGTCCAACCTGACCTTCTCCCTCGCTGGCCTCTGAGCATGACAAGATGTGTTGAGCCTTCCCTTCAATGTTCTGTAGAGACAAAGTTTATTATTTTCTTGGGTCTTTTGCTTCAGGAACGTGTAAAGCCAAAAATCTGATTCTAGCGGGGTGTTTAAAGCAAGGTACCGGTTACCTCCTGGTTCTTGGACAAGCACTTACTTAGCAGCCAGATGCTTGCTTTGTCCTGTTTTCCTGGTGCAGTATGTTAGCGGCGTATTCTTCTGGTCCCATCCTGTGGCTGCTTTTGTGATCACACAGGGTAGCACAGCTACCACATGCTGGTGTTGGTGAGGTGTGAAGTGCTTTGGAGTCCTGTAGAAGACAGGGTGCTGTGTTCAGGATGAATTACCAATTATAGAATTTTTAGTAATCTGCTGCGGGTGATACCACTAGTATTTTATGCGAGGGAAACATTTACTCTTCAATAAATGCTGTCTAAACTGCCCTCCTGATCTCATCCAGAAAGGAGCGTTCTGCCCATCCAACAGGAGAAACTGCACTCTAGCAGTGTATTTTTGAGGACAGTTTATCGTTATACCCTCATTAAATCATAAGTTGCTGGTGCAGTTGTTTTGGCAAGATCTGCATTGCAGAGAGGTGCCCCTGGCCATGTGAACACATTAATCAGCGGAAGGGACCAGCAGGCCCTTCTTCGCATACAATGACAATGCTCTGGGATGCAGCAGCAGATGGCGAACGTGTGCATGTGATTCATAAGGCATCTTTGTTTGGGCCTGGGTTTTTTTGTTTTGTTTTTTTTTTTTTTTTTTCTTCCCTCCTTCCCCACCCTGTGCGTGTGTGTAGGTCTAGCAGGAAGCCTGCTGCTCTGCAAAACTCCTCTCCTAGCAACAGCCAGTATCTCTCTGCCTAGCTTGCTCAGGGAGTTTGCAAACATCTGAACATCTGCTCAGGAGGCAGCCCATGCTCCAGAGTTCACCTCAGCACATTGGGCTGTGCAAAAAGACCACAGGTGGAAGTGAAAGCACCTTTGGTCAGCAGGTTCTCTCCCTCACTTTTTCTGGGGACTGCTTTGAAACAGCCGTTTTGTTCTCTGCTTTCCCTTGCCATCCATCTTATAATTTCATTTTTGGGAAGGTATTAGGTTGCAAAATGGGGGGAGCTCTGTTAGGGAACAGGGGGACCTGGTTAATAAATTTCGAAAACTGTCTTGGGCTGTTTATGGGCTGCATTTCATAGTGTGCGTTAGGATGAACATATTTTGGTGTTGCTTTTTCATATGACTCTGCTTCTGTACAAACCTGAGTGTCAGTAAGACTGACACAAGTAGACATTTCTTTTTGTTACGTTGATGTCATGAGCACCATCTGATGAATGTGGATGATGAATGGGAGAAGAGTTCTTTTGGTGGTGTGGTGAGCTTTGATAGTTAGCTAGTTAGCATTCATTTCTTTTGGGGATGGAGGGGCAGATATTTCCCTCTCCTTTATTTTTTTTTTTCCTTGTCTTTTTTTTTCTTCTCTTCCTCTGATGTCATCTCTTCTGTAGTGCTTGTGGAATGGGCAGCTGGTATTGTAATGACCACATCAGAGGGCAGGGGTCACTGGAGGACAATAGGAAAAGCACAGCTTTTCTTCCGCTGGGTGCTGGGAGCTGTCAGCTAAGTTGCAGGAAAATTGCAGGCAAAAGGGGTTACCACAGTTATTTAAATAAGTTTTCTATGGTTGGTGTTTTCTCTCCTAATTAAGGCTTTAGCAAAATCATTGCTGTATGAACATACCTAACTTTGTTCATTAACAAGGATTACAGACGGAATAACAATATCCCAATTACATACACAGAGGCAGGTATACCGCTGGCTTTTATGTGCTGTGGCATTCTTGCCAGCTAGGCACACCTACAAGCCATAAATGTAATGTTTTGAGACTATGAGCGTTTTGGGGAGTGTTGAGTATGTCTTTTCCAGGACATAGTTTGGATGCTTGTAGAAGAATTTGAGTTGATGTCTGTCTCTGACTTTGGAAGTTCATCCACATAGGAAAATTGACCTCAGGTCTAATAACTGGCTGCTTGGTGAGGTCAGCTTCTCACGACTGTATATTATTAGGCTTTTGTTCTTATTTCAAAGTTCCTTGAGACTTCTGTTTCCATCCCAAGTTATTTTCTCTTTGTATTATGTCAATTCTGGGCACCAAAACCAGGATTTGGGTGTTGGCATTCCAGGGAATGTCCAAGGACAGACTATCGTAGAAAATAGCACTGAAAGAAGGATCACCTGGTCTGTCATTTTTCACCAAGGAAAACGTGTCAAACTTAGGAGAATAGTCCTTGCCTTAAAAATCTCACAACTGTATGAGGGTCCAGCAGTGATTATAACAAGTCGAGATAGTAGCAGATAGTACAGGCTTACTCTGTGCACAGTTAAATGGGTTTGGATCCCATGAAAAGAAAGCATGTCTGTAGTTATGATGAGAACGCTCCCCACAGTGTCGTCCCCTCAGTTTATATATATCAGCAAAACTGAGACTTGAAGAGAATTGAAAAGGGGCAGAGTATTAGCAGTCAGTCTGAGAAGACTCTTCCTCATCTGTACTGGTTGCTGGGGAAGGCAAAAAACAGGTGGCTCAAGGCGAAGGCTGTTCAGTACACAAGAAGTTTCAGCTCTCTGAGGAGATGAAGCACAGAGCCTGTTTTTCAGAAATCTCCACCAGACATGAAAACAGAGTCTCACTGATTGGTAAAAGCCCTCTGTTTCCCCAGCTCTTATGTCTATAGTCTAGTTACCTCGGAAAGAGAAACTATGTTCATCACCTAAAAGGTTAAATACAGGAGATAAGATATGGTTGATGAATCAGAGATAACTTTTCCAAATTATTTAGTACCAGTGTAATGTCCTGGAATAATGCACAGGAACCCTGTAAAGAACGTCATCTTACAGATGCCAAGTAAAACAGTTTTAAATGGTCCTGTGACCCTTTTGGCATGAGTCATGGAACTGGCCTGGGACCTTGGCCAAACTCCAGTTTAGATAGTCTTGTGAGTGCTGAGGTAGGATGATAAATGCAGTGAAAATAATCTGGAGTGCTTTGAAGGGAAAGATGCTGCATAAGCAGTCCCTGCTAATGTTTGGTCTGTTGCCTGTACTCTTGGTCCTTCCACCTGTTTTGAAGTTGATTGTCATTTTACTCTGATTGATGTCTTTGCAGCCTTTGTAATATACAACTTTCTCAGCCTCTGCTATGAATACTTGGGAGGGGAGAGCTCCATCATGTCTGAGATCAGAGGGAAACCAATTGAGTGAGTATTTATTGTGCTTAAAGCATGATGCTCTCCTCCTCCTTTGCCCACCTATTGTGCCTCTATCCCTACCCCAAAAAACTGTGTCAGGTGACAAATGTCTGCTGGGACTGAGCACTATGGATGGTGATGATTTACCAGTATCCTGCTTTGAGACACGTCAGGCTGATCACATCCTCTTAGGCAAGCTGAACTGATTCACAACTTTTCTGGACACCTGCCTACTCCTTTGTTTCTTTTCTTACTCCCTTCTCCTCCTTTAAATCTTTTCTGTCTTTGGTTGGCTGTGTGTGCTTCCTCTAGCATCTGTGTTTCTCCCCATGCTATTCAGCTTAAAAAAAAAAAAAAAAAAGAAAAAGATTGGAGTGTGGAGTCAGGATGTTTTTAAACATGTCTCTGAAAGAGGGTATGGCTGTAACTGTAATCACAGTTGGAGAAAGCACCAGTCTTACAACTTTGCTACAGAGAGGTAGACAAAGAGGGTAGGAATCTTGCACTCTAGCCCAAATCTTGCTTCTGAACCCTGTCATCTTGTGTTGGCTCTTTCAGGTCCAGCTGTTTATACGGGACTTGCTGCCTGTGGGGAAAGACCTATTCGATTGGATTCCTGAGGTTCTGCAAACAGGTACAGGCTGAAGGAACTGTGCTGTCCTCTAGAAATTAATGAAGTGTGTGTGGGTGGCAATGGTGCCTTTTGCTGATAAACTTCTGAGATGAGCACTCCTTTGAGGGGTTTTATAATATTGTTTTGAGAGGCCTGTATACTGGTGAGAAGGGAGGGTGTTTCGAGGTTGGTTGGTTGGTTTGTTTTGAATGATCTTAACATTTTTCTACTCGACCCTGCATCAGGAAGGCCTTAGCAAAAGGCCCAGTTTATCTTCTGGATCTGATGTTAGCCGTGGGAAGAAATTCTGATTGTCTCTTCCCTTTCTGGATTGCAGAGGTCCCAACTTTAAGAAATTGATGGCTGTGTTGTGTTGCAGACACCCCACAGTTGTGTAACAGCCTCCTGAATTCCCAGTGCTGCTGTTGTGGTTTGGAGTTGAGGAGAGGGTGGGGGTTAAGCATGACACAACGCTTCGTAGGAGGAACCGAGTATTGCTCACCATGTGTGTCTGTCTGCTGAATTGGGGATGTTGAGGGGGAGATAATGGGGGAGATCTAAACCTCGATACAGCCCTTGTCTGCTCATCCCAGGTCAGTCACCTCTGGCTGCCATGAAACAGCAGGTGAGTTTCAAGGCTTTGCTCACTTGCTGAAATGAACACGTGAGGTTTCTCTGGAGACAGCATGAAGCAGGTCTGGTTCTTTGAAAGGGCTCAGGTCACTGTAATTCCAGTCACTGGGTCTAGATATCTGTCCTGGCTTCTCCACATCATGTCCCATCTTCTGTGTTTTAGCAATGTGCAGGAACATCAAGGGTACAATGCAGACTCATAGTAACATCTAGTGTTAATCTCTGCAGCACAATTGTCCTATTTCAAAGGACCACATCTTTCTTTTCCCTGTTCTGTTTGTCGCATGTTCTTTCCTCATGGCTTTCCCGTTTTCTTCCCTGATACTTTTATTTTCTAAGCTGCTTCATCTGATTTTCTTGGGCTTCATTTGTATACCCCATGTTTGATTTGATGCATTACCTATTCTTTTTGCTCCTAATGTTAACTTTTACCTTTAAATATGTCATAAGCAAACATAACACCCATCAAGGTAAAAGGGTACTGGAGAAATAATTTCCTTGGACCTCTTGTTTCTCAGGTCCTACAGCCTCTGGCAGTTACCTCCACATGGGCTGCATCTGGCTGCGTTCGGAAAGTTTTTTTCACAACAATGAAGACAAGAAGCACTTTTATCGGGGGGGGGGCGGATTCTGCCTGATTCCACAAATCCTCAGCTCACTTGGTGACTCAGGCTTAGGTGGATATTTTGCTTTTGCTTTGCTGCTATCTGGCAGCAATTCTTCTAGTCAGGCCTGCCCTTTGCAAACTGCTAGCTCTGCTGTGGAGGCTCTGAGGGAGGTGTCTTGCAAAGGGATATTTAAGTACTTACGTTCTTCTTGGCTCAAGCTTAAATGTTGTCCTGGTGAGAAAGCTTCGGCACCAAGACTCACTTTCTAGTACTTCTAGACTTCCAGGATTGCTGAGGAAGACCTTTCAAGGCAAATTCCTGGGTAGCTTGGTGCAAAAGGGCAACAGAGCAGATCTTGGTGCTGATCTGTGCAGTATCCACCATTGTGGTGATCAGGAGGAGGAACATGCTGGAGGGAGTACTTTGCCCATTTTATCCCTGCTCTAAGCATCTCCAGCACTCCTGTTGCCTCCCACCACCACTTGCCCGTTTTCTGCTCTTTCCAGTCCCTTTCATCCTGAAAGAATCTGTGTGTTATAACCATTCCTTCTTTCCATTTTCGCCCCCACCCCAAGCTGTTCTCAGGCAGGTGCCTGTGGTGGGTCAGTCAGTCTGCCTGCGTTGCCTGCGGCCTTCCAGCAGTCGGGTGGTATGCTGGTGGCTGTGGTGTAAAATCTGGACAGCTTGTTTCCTTAAAGATGTCTAGATCAAGATTCTTTGCCGGGTCTGTGTCTGGTGACCCTCACAGATCAGTCACACACCATCCATGTGCTTCCCATATGCTGCAGTGTCTTCTAGGGAAGCAACTAAAAATAGGACGTGGTGGTTTGAATTGCGAGGAAATGGTTAAAACATCCCCAGATTGGAAGGAGTGGAAGCTCAGAGGACAGAGTTGTTTACCAATTAACTTGACCTTTTCCAGTTCACGTATTTACAGTGACTCACTAACTGGCATGTGCTGGGGTTTTTAATCTCCTTGAAGTCTTATGACCACTAACAAATTGCATCGTATCCAAAGCAATGATTCCTGTTTGGTTTACCTTCTTTCCATACACAGCCCGCCCCACATGTGCGCAGGTCAGTGCCTGCCCAGGCTCTTCCAGTCTCCTTCAGGGAGACACGAGTGACGTTTTTAGGGTCACGACCCTCCACTTTCTTAGGACCTTGAAGATGAAGAAGGTGGCTTTGAGAGAGGAGTTGTCCTTTCTCAGTGATTTATACTGGCAGAATGGACAGAGCTGATCCCAAGTGCCACAGAGCCTTTGGGGAGATTCAGTAGAGGTCGTGTGGCTGACAACAGAATAGTTCTTAACTTTTGTCTGGCAACACACATCACTGTATACAAAATGCCTTAATATGGTGGCAGTTGTCAAAGTTCCTCCTCAGAGAGCTGGTTGCCACTCCTGTCCAGGAGACCTTCTTGCCTAGCTTTATGGCAACTATGGATTGGAGTTTGCTTCCCTTCCCTAGTATCCCTTTGTTAAACTTGCTGCATTCGTATCAGTGTGGGATTTTTTTGCTTTTTATGATGTTACTGTGCATAAATATGCTGCAACACAGCCTATGAAAAACAGCCTTCGAAGAGAACAGCTGAGCAGCTTCTAGGAGGAACTTACAGCGAGGTTTTTCTTCACATTCTGGACAAGTAGATAGCACACATACTTCTTTTGAATCTTCTTTTATCTCCTTTTGGGTGATGCAGTCCTCAAGCACAATCGGTTAGCAAGTGGTGGGGTCAGACTCCTTGTTGGGGCTGGATTGTGTTGCCTTGCTAAGTTGTCCCAGTGGACACACCATCGTGGTGCTGGTTTGGGAACTTGGCCTCTTGCACCTCCTGCCTTCTCATTCTCCCTCTCTCATTCCTATAGGCTACCCTGCAGTTCTGTGTGGTGAAGCCCCTCATGGCGATCAGCACAGTCATCCTTCAGGCCTTCGGCAAGTACCAGGATGGTGACTTTGAGTAAGTTTGTTTGTCTGTCACGCAAGCCTTGGCTGCCCTTCTCTGTCCAGCTGTGCTTATAGTCCATGTATGTGCCGGGCCATGGGAAAAGACAGGGGAACAATGCAGGCTGAACACGCATGTGAAAAAAGGGGGCAGGGAGGGAAAGCCTGTTGGTTTCAGGATTTTTCTGCCTTGGTTTGGGGGAGGGAATGGGGACAGCGAGGCAGGAAGGACACTGGGTCTTAGAACTCTCCAGTGACAGCGGCAAGGGGAAAAGATCATGCTGAGATTTCAGACATACATACATCATCTCTTTTCAGTGTAACCAGTGGCTACCTCTACGTGACGATCATCTACAACATCTCTGTCAGCCTGGCACTGTATGCCCTCTTCCTTTTCTACTTCGCCACACGTGAGCTGCTGAGTCCCTATAGCCCAGTTCTCAAGTTCTTCATGGTGAAGTCTGTCATCTTCTTGTCCTTCTGGCAAGGTGAGCTGCATTTCCCTTCCCTTGGTAGGCACAAAGAGCTCTCTGCAGGGGCTCAGACACTAGAGTTGATAGAGCAGATGCTGATTAATAGCCAGAATGTCTTTCTGTATTATTATTGTATTTGTTTTATAGTCTTTCGTTGCTTTTCTCTGGGAAAACCTGTTTTGCTCATTTTAATCTTTGTTTCTATGTTCCTGAATCCTCATTGTCCCTGTGCGCGTGCATGTGCACGCTCATATCTGCCTGGCAAAATCAGCTGTTTGGATGAAGAGTCCTTTGCATTCCTGGAACAATCATAAAGCACAAGCTGCCAACATTTTATCTGCATGCTGCCATTTTATTGATTAAAGTGGCACATCTAAAAAATTTTAATACTTTTTTTTTAATGCTCTATAAATAAAATTTTAATGGTAAGTCTGTGATTCATGTGAAGCAGCAAGCTGGCTGAATACAGTGTGTGCTGCCACAGAACTGCCGCCAAGCCAGAAGGGCATTCAGAATACGTACACATGATGCAGAGGCACATTCAGAAAGCTGAGATTCCACCTAAGCTTAATGCTTCTTACTAATTGGCTCTAAGCATTTCCCTGTTCAGTGCCCTACTTAGGTTTACTGAGTTGCACTTCAAAGACTAATTGAATAGGAACTTAGGTGGAATTTAGGCTGTTGGAGTATGGTCTATCCTCCCTGTCTACAGACAGACTAATAAGCTGTCTAGTTTATCATCTTGAGCCATCTGGTCACACACTTTCTGCCTTCTCTGGAATTCTTCAGCCACCTGGCTATAGACAGGGAGAAACATCTTTCTTGCAATGGTGTGTCAAAAACACTTTATGCTTAAATGGGAAGGTCTGTTGCTTCAATTTTTGCTCCAGCTAATGGAATTGCTGAGATCACAGAAGTGCTCACAGAAATATCTGACTGTTTCTTACCCACTGGGACTTGATTAAGTCCTGCAGCAGCTAGTTCCACAGATTACACGTCAGTTGAGAATAGAACAGGGACAGTGCTTGAATACTCTTTGCTTAAACATATTTGTCTCATTTATTCCTCCTTTCTCTGTTGTACAGGTGAGTGTAGATGGGAGTATCTAGCCTGCTCTGTTTGTAGCTCCTGTGTTAAATGGGTTTGCATCTAGGACATACAGCACAGACAGCTATTTTCATTCCTTATAGCTAATATGTGATCGTGTTTTCTGCACATTTACATGAGCTTTATGCTTTGTTTAGGGATGCTGTTGGCCATCTTGGAAAAGTGTGGTGCCATCCCCAAAATCCACTCTGCCAACGTGTCTGTGGGTGAAGGCACAGTAGCTGCTGGGTATCAGGACTTCATCATTTGTGTGGAGATGTTCTTTGCAGCCATCGCCCTGCGCCATGCGTTCACATACAAGGTGTATGTGGACAAGAGACTTGATGCCCAAGGTAGGAAATATGCCATCACATATGACATGTCTGTTTGGTAGCGAGACTGGGTGGAGACTGGTCCCTCTGGCAGCCAACACACTGATATGACTCCCAACCTGAATGCTTGGAAAACATCGCATCCCCTCCTCCGTGGTGTCTGAACAGATTCATTGCGCAATGGCTCTGCAAGGCAGAAACCTTGCCTAAATTGCATTGTTCCCTTTTCAGTTCCCCAGTATGCCACCCACGACAGCTTGTTGCAGACCTGAGGGCTGCAAGAAGTTGCATCCTTTTGGTAGAGTGGGTTTGTCCTCCTTCCTGTCTCCCCGAAGGGGAACTCCATTGCTCCAGATTGTGCAACAGACTGAAGGCAGGAGGGACAGGGCCTGAAACAGGTTCTGTTTTGAATCTGGCTCAGGAAGATGAGGCTGTGCTTTGGCAATGTGTTTGGCTTCAAGGAGGACAATCTTCCTGTAATGATTTTGAGGGCTGGGCTGCTAGAGTCTTATTCCAGGGAAGAGGGAGATGGATGTTATCTCTGGGAAAAGGAGGATTCTCGTGCCCAGTCTACACAAGAACATTCAGTGTTCTCCAAATACAGGGGTTCCTTCCTGCTGGGGGGGAGTCTGTGCTGAGGTGCAGGAAGACAGCAGCGCTTGGGCAGCGTTCATGTAGATGCTCCCACCATCCCAGCCAGCCCCAGAGGTTTTGGAAGGACAGTGGCCACAGCCGGGGCAGATGAGATCTGTGGGTGATGAAAGAGTAAACTGTTGGCCAGTACAGTGGGGGATGTTTTGGTGGTGGGTCTTGTTGAGTTCTTGTTATTTCCTCTTTCTCTTTCTTTCTCTGTCTCTCTCCTCTCCCTTTTATCTCTCCCTTGCTTTGTCCACTGGTCCCTGATGCAGCTGTTCCATCATATGGGCCATACGGTAGGTACAGCATGCTCTGTGTGTTTGTCTCCGTTGGTTTTAAACTGGGATGCTTTTCTATCCTGATTCCCAGCCTACCTACTGCCTGCTTTGTTCCTTGCTCCCCTTCCTTGTAGGTCTGTAGCTTGACTGCCTCACACAGCTGCTTTAGGCTTGTCTGGATCATAAGTTGTAAAACAGCCCCATGAGCAGTGGCATAACACCTACCTTTAGAGCGTTTCTGTTAGGATTGTGTGAATGTCTCTCCAAAGAGTGGCACCGGCTCTCAAAGGAGGTGGTTTGCTCTCTCACCCCAGCCTACCTTCACTCTCATAATTGCCACAGATGATCAGCGTTGCTTTGGTTGTTTGGGGAACTCATCCCCAGGACTGAGCAGAGCCAGAAGCCCACACTGGAAATGGGACCTAGAAGCCATGAGAAATGGCAGCTCCTAGAAGGACACACAGCCCTCCTCTGTGCTCAGCACTTGGGTGGGACAAATGCCAACTGTTGCTTCCTTCATGGTATCACACTCCACCCGTGGAGTGGTTCTGCCTCTAGTACTGCCTGTTCCCCTCCTTTCCCTCCTATGTGCTGCTTTCCACTTTTATGATCTCTTTCCTGTGGGTACTTCGATACTGCCTATCAGTCTAAATTCCAATGAATGGGAATGGCAAATGCCATTTCTCATATATTTTTAGAATTTCTTTAGTTTTTATCTTCTGAAACCCTTTACAGAAGCACCTCCCTGCCTGACTGTCTTTGTTGCATGCTCAAGCCAGCAACAGGTAGTGTATAGTGGAGGTTGTCGCTGTGGGTATGTCCCATTCTCATGGCACGTCCCCCACTTGGTTTTGAGGTGGATTCACTTGGCTGGCAGAGGCTGGATTTAGGAGCACTACTGGTAAAACTTCATAGAATCATAGAATGGTTTGGGTTGGAAGGGACCTTAAAGATGATCTAGTTCCGACCCCGCTGCCATGGGCAGGGACACCTTCTGCTAGACCAAGTTGCTCAAAGGCCCATCCAGCCTGGCCTTGAACAACTTGAGGGATGGGGCATGCACAACTTCTCTGGGCAACTTGACACCATTTGTGTGGCGTTTCCTCAGCAGCTGCTTAAGGAAGTCTGTAAAGTGAATTCTGCAGGATCTAGAAGTGCATGTTCCCTGTTCTCCTTACCTTCATGTTAAGGGGTGTGGGGAAGGCGGCAGTATTCTTCACTTGTCCCTCCCTGTCTTACCCCAACAGGTCGCTGTGCTCCCATGAAGAGCATCTCCAGCAGCCTCAAGGAGACCATGAACCCCCATGACATTGTCCAAGATGCGATCCACAACTTCTCCCCAGCCTACCAGCAGTACACCCAGCAGTCAACACTGGAGCATGGTCCACCCTGGCGCAATGGCAGTCATGTTATCTCGCGCTCCCACAGCTGCTCGGGTGCCCGCGACAACGAGAAGACCCTCTTGCTGAGCTCCGATGATGAATTCTAGGAGGGGAAACTCCCAGCCCAGGCTGTCATTTTCCTTCTTTTGTTGTTTTTTTTAATTTTCTTTTAATTTATTGAAGCAGAAACATGCAAGTCATATCACTTCCTAGAGAGTGCAGATTGCAGAAGTGGGCACTTCCCATTAGCTTTTGTGGGTACGGACACGATGAGCAGTGTGGAGGTGAGGGAATGGCCAGGACTCCATTCTCGAGCCCATTCCTTACAGCAGCAATCGACTGGAATTAATTGAAGCAAAGCTCCAAGACTGGGGGCTTCAGCCTCCCACACCTGCCCAGCTTGATGTGGAGTGTGACTGGCCAGTGCCTGGAGTTGTGGCCAAAAATGTTTTTGCTTTTTTTCCAACTGGACAACCCGATTGCTTTGTATTCCTCTTCCTGAGTGGTTGATATAGGCACAGTTTTCTCCCCCAGCTCCCTGGTACTAACATCTTGGTGATCTTTGGGAAATGGGAATAGGATGCAGCGATAAGCATTCCTGAGGACCAGATCGGAGATTGGTTTCTCTTATAGCCATTGCCTTGAATGCTTAGTAAGGACCATCTGCCCCCACCCTCTTCAGCACCTGGTTGTGCAGTCCTGTACCTGAGTGAGGGAGGGGGAAAAGGAAGGGACTTTATTCTTGTTCCTCTGCTCCCTGCATCCCTTCCTGCTCCCCATCAAAGCTGATGCTTGTTGAAGCTCAGTAGGGATGGAATTGCTGTCTCTCAAGGGTGGGGTTTTCTAATCACCAGGCGTCCAAGCTTCCTATCTCCCCTGCATTCCTGTGGCGAGAAGCCTCTCTGGAGCACCTCTCACCTGCTAACAAGACCAAGGATGGGCCGTGATAGGTGGTGGAAGTTTGTAGAGCTCTGGCCCTTTCATCCCTCTTTGGGAAAGGAAGATATGTAAACGCTAAAATGTTTTTTCTTCTTGTTTCCTGTCCCCCACCGACATAGCTTGCACCATGTAGCTGCCAGAGCAGGCCCTGGTCTCTCACAGGTAGCTTTCCCCATGCTTGTCATCACTGACTTCCCCTGCCAGCTGCACAAGTTTTGCCCTTAGGCTGGAGTATTCAGGAAGGGATGTTGCACACTCCGTAGCTGTTCTGGCCAAACTGGAGCAGACTTGAAACCTGACATGACTTGGCTGGTTAAAACTGTCCCTCTTTATTTTCCCAGGCAGCAGTTCCTGCTGCTGCTGCACATTTCACAGACCCTGCAGCAACTGCAATGCTATGGAGGGTGGAGCCAGCATCCATGGGAGTGGGAAAAGCTTCCCCTTACTTTTCTTGGGTTTTGGACTGGCCCCTAGGTATTTAGTGGAGCCAAAATAAAAATGATCTCTCTGCAGATCTATCCAGGGACCAGAAAATGCCTCTTGCTTACTTAAAATTGTCTAGGGGAGGAGGGGGGAGCACACTCAGGTGCTACAGATGGGATGCCCTGACCCCCAAGCAGGAAGCAAAATGGAGAGGTTGGAGCAAGCTGCTGTGTTCTTCTTGGCTGTAGTTTCTCTGTTCCTCTCCTGCTTGATGCCTTCCCTGCCATCAGCAGACCCGTGCGTTTCCAGATTTGCCCCTCATGGCTCTGCTGGGAGAACTGGGGTCTGGTTTACTGCCTGGAGTTTACCTTTCCTCTTGTGTCCTAATTTATATGCTTGCTCATTCACTTTCTCAGAAGTGACTGTGAGTGAAGAGCACCTCATTTCCTCAGCACCCCTGCCAGATGTGTGTGGTCAGGAGCAGGGGGGGAAAGGGCTTGAAGAGAGGCAGGTTTGCGCCTGCTATGAGGACAAGCCCGGGGAAGGCTTAAGGACAGTGTCTCCTTCTGTACTGGCGTATCTGGGGGGACGATGAAGCAGGTGGGAGCAATGGTGCTGACTCTTGAGGGAGCTGGGTGCAAGGTCAGTGGATCCAGCGGCTTTTCTGCTGCTGGATTTCCCCTTCTGCACCCATCCTGCGAAGCCATGCGGTTAGTTACTGCTTTTCCTCAATCTGTCGCTGCGTAAGTGGACATGCAAATGCTATCTGCCAGGCTTTTGTGTGGGCTTGGTGTAAAACTCCTTTTCCTCATGCCATAAGCCAGTTGGAAAGCAGGGCTGAAGACTGAATGGGCTTTCCTTCCATCTTCCATGGCTTTAGCGTGAGGTATTTATGTTGAACTTCCCCTCTCTCTTAGGAAAGTGGAGTGTGGGACGTGATCCCTTCCTCCCCTTTCCTTGCATTTGCAGGCCTTGATGATGTCCCAGTGTCGCTTCGTTGGTGACTGTCCCCAATCTTTGTTGCATTGGGTGGCTATCTGAAATCTCTGGGCTTGCCCTGTTGAGCTTGAAGATGAGCCAGGCTTGGGGGAAGCGTTTTTTAAAAAATTATTTTGAAATGTATGCTGCATATATATGCTGTGCAGAGGATTCTGGATATTCTCAAAGCTTCCTGTAGTGGTTTAAAGTATAACCCTTTTGCACTAGCTGCCTTTGGAATAGCCTGATGAAGAACTAGCACCCAAACAACAGCCAGCTGCCGTGCGTTATAATTTTTATATATATATATAAAAAAATATATATATATAATTTTTTAACACCACACAAAATCATCTCTGAGCTTCCTGCTCTCCCTCGCAACAGGTAAGTGCCGGAGCAAGGACTGGCTCTGAAGCTGCTCTGGCTTGGAGGAACAAATATAAGACCCAGAGCTTTGAGACCAAGGAGGCCAAGGCATCCGTGGTCTTGCAGGTCTGCTTGTGGTAGCCCAGGGCCGCAACAAACCTGTTGGTTCCAGAAGTAGGCCCTTGGAGCTGCTCTCCCTCACCTGCTTCCCTTCTCCTTCCTTCCTTCCTTCTTTCCTTCCTTTTGGTTCACCATGTAACATACCCATGGGATTTGTTTATTATTTTTCCATATAGAGTAGTTCTTTGTATATAAACAACTGAAAAAAATATGTATGATAAATAAGACAGAGTCACCTAGTTTTGTACCTATCGTGTTTAACTGATGTGAGCTCAGCGACAAGCCGCTCTCTCTATTTTGGTCTTTGTGATGTTATACTCTGCAGAAATGAGCAAATATGATGACAAATAAAAATATAGAGATAATATAGATTGTACTTAAGCTGCCTCCGCGTGGTGCTGTCTGAGTGATTTCTCTGAACTGATTTTGAGTTTTTGCTGGTTGCAGGGGCTGAGGCTTAGTGGGTCAGTGTGTCCTGTCCTCCTCTTCACGAGAGGAAGGCTTCATGCTGTCTGTCTATGCAGGAGCTGAGGGAGAAGCAGTGCTACAGCAGCCTGGGAACCAAGACAGGAGCGAAACCCATTTGCCAAAAACCTGGAGTAGAGATGAGTCCTGATGTTGGGTTCGGAACACCCATGGGACGAGGGGGGCTGCTTTCTCGGAGATGAGCCCCAGCAAACAGCAGCTCTGGGCTTTTCTTCCACGAGTGGTGGTGGGGCTGGGGCGGTTTGCAGTGGAAAGAGGCAATGAGAACGTAAAACCCAGAACCACCACGTCAGCACTTCAAGCTGGTGGGAGGCTGGGACCCGGGCGTCAGGGGAACACGCTCATTGCTTCCGCCTCTGCTGCGAGGAAGGGTGGCTTTTCCCCACAGGGAGGAGGTCGGGCTTCACCTCTGGGTAAGGCACCTGCCGCGCTTCCTTCCCCTCCTGCCACCCACGGACACGAGCTCCCTGCTTTCCTCCTCGCCGTTCCCGAGTCAGGCGGTGAGGTCAGGCGGCAGGGAAGTTCTTGGGTAGAGCTGCCCTGCTTGCACCTGCCTCTCTTCCTGCACTGGAGGGAATTTTTCTAGCGAAAAGCAGCATCTTTCCTAGGAAAAGCTGATTCAGCGCAGCTGAACTGCTTGTAAAAGCAAATGCTTGGGGGGGGTAGTGGTGACGGTGTTCAGCATTAAGCTTGCTTACTGACCCTTTTCCTTCCAGAGACTATAAAATCTGTGTTTGCTCTAAAAAGTCATGAGCTCTCTCCCCTCCCAGTCTTTTTTTTGGGTGCAATCTTCAACATGTCCTGCAGCAAAGCTAGAGGGAGCTAGAAAACCTGGTCCCACTGGGACACAGCCCTCTCCTGAAGTTCAAGAATGACCAAACACACTCTCACTGTGGAAAAAAAAAAGAACTTGCTTTATTTGTAAAGTCTACAAAATACAGAGGAGTCGGGTAGGACACGTACTGTAAGTCAGAAAATAAATAAGTATTTTTTTTGCTCTATATAAGTATAAGATAAAATGTGATTTGCATATATAAAATATAAAGTACGGCTCTGTACCAACATCCTGGCTGTGCCGAGAGGCGGAATGGCAAAGAGGACGTGAAAATAACTTATGTTCGTGCAATAAATAAACCCAAGAGGAGTTGGGGGGGTGAAGGGTGGGCCATGCTGACCACGGTGCCCCCTCCACAAGTGGCGGGCACCTCTCTCCGGGGAGGGATGGAGGCTGCAGCCGAGGGCGGCTGGCGTGGCAATACCCAGGCAGGGGCAGAAAGGGGGAGATCATCTATGGCAGCAGATGCCACGCTGCCTCTATTTAGCAAACCCAACTCTTCTCCAGCCTTTCAGGCTGCTGAAGAGCCAGTTGTCCCACACCAATGTCCAAGCTGGAGGAAAAAAAAAAAAAAAACACCAAAGGGAGGAGTCTACCTGCCTGCCAGGCGGCTCCCAGGAGCAGGGATGCTCTCTGCCCCCACTTCCCACCTCCTGCACCTCCACCCCTCTCTCTGCGTCCACAGCTCTGGCTCTCGGGGGGGACCAGGAGCACCTTTCTGTGGGCTTTGTAGGCAGTGAGGCGCCGGGGAGCCCTTGGTGGGGCCATACAAGCTGGCCTGGGCCGAGCAAAACAGTGTTTATCTCTGCTCCAGCTGCCTCCGCTTCCTTCCTGCTGGTGCTGCTGTGTTTCATAGACACCCGGCCCCGTAGGCAGGAAGAGGCGTGAAGGATGTGTGTGATGGAGAGAGATAAAACAGCACCACAGCTTCTGCCTTTTGCGTTCAACAGCCTGGGCTGACCCGCTCACGTCCCCCAGCCCAAGGGTCCCTCCTCCATCACTGTCACCTCTGGGCTCCCCCAGCCCCACAAGCTGTCACGGCGCTTTCCCACCCCGCTCACCCTTACCAGGCATCAACCTGCAGCCACTTTCTCTCCCCCTCTGACCTGCCACCTGCCCTTGCCATCTCCATCCCCAGAGGCTCCAGCCATGCTGCCACCTCCCTCCCTGTTCCAGCCGTGGTCCAATTGCCAACCCCCGCCTCCTCTCCCCTCCATCGTATCCCCTTCTGCCCCTCGCTGTGAAACCTCTCTTCCTGTTTCCCTCCCCGGAATATGCTCCTGGGAGCACCTGGCCCACACTCAGCTCTCCCATGCCCTCCCCAATAGAGAGAGGTGCCTGGTGTTTTCCTGACAGCTTGGAGCCATGGGATGCTTTCCCCCCCCACTGCTGCCTGTGTAGGCTCATCCTCTCCTGCCTGCATCCCTCAGGTGGGGGTCTGCAGCAGGGGACAGGGCTGGGTTGGAGGGGAGGGGGCTGCGAGGCTTCGGGGGCCACCAGTGTGGTCCTGTCCTCCGCCCCAGCACCCACACCGCGGCAGCTCTCCCTGCACAGGGGAGCTGGAGGTCAAGGGATGGGAGAAGGAGGACTTCAGGCACAGGTCCTGGTGGGAAGGAGGTCAGGGAGGGTAGGGGAAGGGATTCATGGGGGAAGGCACCCCGGGGGGCCATGCCCAGCCGGGGGACGGAGGCCGACACTAGGAATAGGCGGCCTGGTTGGCACCGGACTTGACAATGGTGATGACACTGGCAGTGGCCACCTTGGCGGGGGTCCCGTGGGCGGCCACGGTGCGGGCAAAGCCCTGCAGGGCCTCGTATTTGCCACGGAGGGTGTCGAGCTCCAGGCGCATGGCAGCATTCTCCCGGGCCAGCTTGTCCACCTCCCATTCCAGCTCCATCTTCTGCTTCTGCAGCTCTTCCTTCTGGCAGACACGCTTCACCCGGCAGCTGGCGGCGTAACCCCGGTTCTTCAGCGTCCGCCGGCGCTGCTTCAGCCTCGCCACCTCCTCCTTGGAGAGGCCCCGCAGGTGATGGTTGAGCTCCCGCACCGACAGCCCCATCAGCTCCTCATCTGACAGCAGCGGTGTGTTCTCCCCCAGCTCCCGCTTCACCTGCCGGAGAGAGGGGCCGTCACCCAAGACCCCCAGAACCAGACCCCTGCTCCCCCCAGATGCCCAGTCCTGCCAGTGCTCACCTTCAGGGCCTTGCTGGAGAGCGGGTCTGCAGCCATCCTTGCTTTACGCTGGCCCTGCCGAGCAGCCAGGAGAAAAGCCGGTTACTGCCTGCCTGCGGCCCCTCGCCTCGGCACAGAGGGCACCGGTCCCGCTGGCCCCCTGCCCGGTGCCCACGTCCCCCCCACGGGCCCTATGACTCACTCCTACTCCTTTAAAAATTACGTAGTAATAATAATAACAGCGATAATAATAGCAATAATGACTGCAAAAAATTCATAATAACGGAGGAAGGCTGGTCCTCCCATCCCTCCTTCATCCCGCCCCGAGGTGGTCGGGATGCTGCTTTGCCCAGGGGACCCGAAACGCCCCAGCCCGGCTGCCGGGTGGCCCAGGCTTCCCCCCGGGGAGGAAACGCGGGCGAGATCCGCCCGTGGCTGAAAAGAAAGTAAAAAGCAGCAGCAGCAGGAACGGCCCCACGGGGCGAAACCGCCCGCCGGGGAAGCCACCCAGCCGGCACCGGCGCGGAGCTGCCACCCCACCGTCCCCACGGCCCGGCGGGCGAGGGCAACGCGGCTCCCGGGGTGAAGGGGTCGGGGGCCCGCGGCTACGCAGCGTGGGCGGGCGACAAGTGGCCTCCCCCGTGATTCAGCAGCCCAGGGAGGGGAAAAAAGTCACCGAAGCGGCGCCCGTCCCCTCGCCGGTGGCCGGTCCCGGGGTTAGGAGAAGGGAGAGCCCCCGGGGAGGAGGCCGGGCCGCCGCTCCTCACCTCGGGGAGCCCCCTCCCCGTTAGAGGAACGGCCGAAGGGGGCCGGGAGCGCCCCGCGGGGAGGCGAGGGGCTGGAGAGGGGCGGCGGGAAAGGTGGAGCCGGGGCGGCTGGAAGCTGATGCAATCCGGGCTGGATAGCCGGAGCCGGGGGAGCGGCGGCGGCGGCTCCCTCCGGGTGGTGCCGGGGACTCGGGAGCGGAGCGCGGACTGTCCCGACCGGGGACTTACCCCCCCCCCCGCCCCCCGGCCCAGATCCCAGTCCCGGCGGCGGCAGAGCGGCCTCCAGCCGGTGCCGGGCCGGACCCCGCCGCCGCCGCCCTCTCCCGGCCGCCCCCCGCCCCGGCGGGGTCTCCCGCCCCCTCCCGTCCCCTCCGGCGCTCACCGGGCGGCTGCGCCGGTCCCCTCGGGGCCGCTGCCGAGTCGGGCCGTCGGGCGGCGGCGCCTCCAGCCCCGCTCCCCGCGATTACTCACCCGCGGATTCTTTTCATTCATAAAAACACAGTCATGCGCTGACGTCACCCTCGCCCCGCCCCCCCGCCGCCGCCGCGCGGGGGGGGGCTCCACCCTGTCCTTAAAGCGGCGGCTCAAGCTGAAGGCGCCCGCGGTGACACGCTGCCGGGCTATGAATGCAGCCACTCCCCAGAACTGCTGGTTTCCCCCCAAATTCTGGGGTGACGCACGCCACACGCGGGAGCGGAACGCCCCCGCCCAACCCCAGCACAATGGGGACGCTGCCACTTTAAGAAGAGCACCCCTTCCCTCCCCGCCCCTCAACAAAGATGGCGCCCCCCGCCTTTCCGCCCTCCTCCGCGATGGCGGCGGGCGTGACGCAGCGGCGCTGGCCGCGCTCCCCCGCCCCCATCGCCCCTCCCCGGGGGGGGGGAGCGGCGCCGCTGATTGGCCCGCCCCCGGGGGGCGGTGCGGTGATTGGCGGGCGGGCCGTGCAGCGGGCCGGGGGCTCCGCGCGGGGGAGGCTGGGGGCCCGTCGTACTCCGCGGCCACCGCCGCCACCGCCCGCTGGGCCCCGGGCCCGGCACTGCCAGGCCGCGGGTCCGCCCTCAGCCCCGGGCTCCGCTCCGCCTCCCCCGGCCGCAGGCGCCTCCTCCCAGCGCGGGCAGGTGGCGGAGGCGGGAGGTTTCCCGCCGGGGCGGTGGGGTACGGCCGGCGGGAGGGCGGTGGGCCTGAGGCGCTGAGGAGAAGCGGGCGCGCTTCCCCCGAGGCGCCAGGAAAGCGAGCCGCAGGTGCCGGCTCCGGGCTTCCCCCCCCTCCCCGGGTGGGGCGTCACCCCGGCGGCTCTCGGTTCTCCTTTCCCCGGTGACTGAGTTCAGGGAAGGACAGGGCTCGGGCCGGTCACCGCGTTTCCCTCAGGCCGCGGGGGCAGAAGCCGCCTGAGGCTCCAGAAAGATGCAGTTCTTTGGGCGGCTGGTGAACACCATCAACAGCGTCACCCAGATATTCACGAACCCGTACCGGGTGAAGGAGGTGCCGGCTGCCGAGTATGCAGCTCACACCTGCCTGAGGAAGGAGGGCAGGGTGGCCCTGTATAAGAACAGCCTCGCTCACTCGTGGGATTGCGTGCTGGTGAATCCCCAGAGCCCGCAGGTCGCTTTCCGGTAAGTGATAGACCTTTAGCAGTCAGTACTGAAGCATGAAACGAAACAAAAGAGACGAAATCTCCAATCTCGGGACCGCGGTGCTCCGCGGCTGTGGGTGTGGGGTGATGTGTCTGGTCAGCGGGTGGGCTCGTGAGGAGTGGGAGGCCCCTGCGTGTGCTGGTGGAGGAGCTGTCATCAAAACATCTTGCAAGAACAGGGCAGGACGGAGTCCAAACACACTGAAAACAAGCAACTATGAAATAGGTACCCAGGTCAGAATATCCACAGGTACATGCACTTATACATATTGCTGCTGTAGCATCTGGAGCACAGGATACTTCAGCCCAAAAGTTAATGTTCCTCAGGAAGAGGGGGTGCTCTCTGCTAATGAAGTAGGCTCCCTTTGTCTTTGGAACAAGTGTGACACCAGACAAGGAGGAATAGGAAAGTCCCCAGCACTAATGTTTGGAGAAGAGCTGCTTATCTCACATACGTGGGATGGAGGTTACTTCTTTGAGCAGGACCAACACTGCGTTTGCCTTTCCTCCAGGCTCTTCCAACTCGATAACGAAGCAGATGCCCTGGTGCGTTTTGAGCAGTATGCTGGGCAGCTGCGCCCTTTCTACGAGAGCTCGTGCCAGCCCTTGTCACTGGAGGAGCTCCAGCAGCTCAGTGACTGCTTTCGCAACCACCCCAGCTGGTCCTCGGCACACATTGCAGTGGAGTTCGGCCATCGTGAGAGCTTCCGGCACAACCACATTCTGAGGCAAGGGGCAGGAGGGGTCTCTGGTGGGCCTGGTGCTGGGAACAAGCTGGGGAGGGCAGGCTAGGCCAGGTTACGGTATCCTGGATTGATGTACCAAAGCAACGTGGGCTGCTGCTTGGGAGACCTTAACACCTATGGTTATTGCAGAGGTCGAGTTTAAAAGCGCTGGCCTTGGTGTGTCTTGCCTGAATGACAGATGTGGTAGCAAAGTGGGTCCGATGGTTGCTTAGTGTAAGCTTACTGGTGGGCTTTCAGCCTGCTGCTGTGGACCAGAGCTCTGGTGTTTGAGGTAAAGGATTAAACTGTAGGTAGAAACACTAATTAGACTCTTACAACCCTTGTGGAGCTGCTTTTTGGAGGGGGTTATACCTGACTGTAAACCACACAAGAGGAGGAACAGTAGGACTGTCTCTCTGGAAACAGTTTTTGGCCACACGCTCTTGCTCTCTTTCTGTGGGGAAGTTCATTGAGGATAGGGGAGACTAGTGAGGAGTCAGGGGACTGGGGGACTAATGGCAGCACCTCTGCCAGGTTGCTGACTGTAACGTGTCTCCTGCCTTCCTTTGGGCAGAGGGAGCTGCTCGCATGTAGGGGCGGAGGAAGGAGCAGTGTGTCAGGGAGAGGGTCCATGGCAGGGCTGCTTGGTGGCCCTTCACTGTGCTCCTTCCTTTGCAAGAGGCCAAGCTTTTGTGAACATCGTGGTTCGCACCAGCTGGGCCCGTCACAGGCACAGAAAGTACCTTCGTATCAGCTCCCAGGGTGGCTACATGTCCTTGTCTTCACACCCTTCCTTGGCCTCACGTTGACGCCTCTTTTGCAGCTGTGTGAACAGCACTGACAGTGAGGATGGCTGCACCCCACTGCACCTGGCGTGCCGCAAGGGAGACATGGAGTGCTTGCTGGAGCTGCTGGAGTGCCACGCGCGGGTGGACATCACCGACAGGAACGGGGAGACCGTTTTCCACTATGCTGTGCGAGGGAACAGCCCCCAGATCATTGAGGTGGGACCGACTTCAAAGCTGAGGGGGAGTGGGACTAGAATGGGTCCTCTCTGTGCTGTGTGGAGGGAGACAGGAAAATAGCTGCAGACAGGGGAGAAAAAGTCAAATCTCTCTGCTGCAGCATCAAGTTAATGCTTGAGGCTGATTTCAGCCTTTTTCTTCCCCCTTTACTGGCGCTATTTCCTGTAAGCTGGCTCCATATTCCACCCTGCAGTGGAACAGGGATATTAAGCAAGTTTCCTCAGAAAGTGTCCTTCGTTGCTATTTGCATCAGGGCTTCATCCTGCCTTTCCCCAGGCCCTTGGCTGTCCCTTCTCACTCTCCTCTGAGCAGGGTATTTGCTTCTGGGCAGAGTGCTCCCGTGGGGGAGCATGTGTTTATGCTGCTGTGGGGGAGTGTGTGCTGCGCACAGGACAGTTTGGAGCCGCCGTGGTCTCTCCTGAGCCTACAGAAGCTGTTGTTTGAACTGAACAGCCTTGCGTGGGGGACAGTCATCAGAGCCTCGAGGCAGAGACGGTCTGAAGCCAGAGGCGTTCTCGATTGCTGAGAAGTGCTGGGCCGAGTGGCAGGGTTCGTGAGGGTGTGGGTGGCATTCCACCTTGGTTCCTCAGGTCTCTCAGCTCCCTAGCACCTAGTGTGAGACCAGCTCTCCTCTGCTGCTGCACCCCCTACATTTGCCCAATACCTGTTGTGACAGCTCTCCCTCTTCCTGCCAGACTGTGCGGGGGTTTCCTAAGGAGCGATGGGGGAGGGATGACAATCAGGGCTTGCCATGCTGTAGAGCAGGGCAGTTAAGATCTTTGTATTAAAAAGATTTTTCTGATGGCGGCAACTTGGCTTGTAGTTACAGAAATAATTCCCAGTCTGATCTGTCTCCTGTTTGTTTCTTTTCTCTCTTGATTCCGTGATAAAATAGAGAAAAGCAACTTTAAATTCCTGCTTCTCTTGTGCGCAAGCAGGGCTTGCAGGGTTTCCCCAGCACGGCAGTGGGATATTTTTGTGTAACAAATCAGTCAGCTGGTAACAGGTCTAAACTTTACATGGAGAACAGGAAAATTCCTTCAAACATATCCCTACACGTGTATTTTAAAGATAATCCTGTCTGTATCCAAAAGCAATGGTGGGCTTGCAGGGAAGGTTGAGCCCCTGCTTGCTGACTGACCGTGGTAACTGGTGGGACCGTACCAGGAGAGGAGACTATTGGTTTCAGTTATTGCGCTCATTCAGTTGGGCTGACTTTTGCTCACTCGGTGTTACTGTTCTGCAGCTGATGGTGAAAGTCTTCTAGGCTGTGTTGTTCAAGGTTGTGTAAACCCTTTGTGACTGAGGGGTGTCTCAGGGGCACGTGGGCCAGAGGAATAGGGCACAGAGAGTAGTGATCAGCCCTCTGGGGAGAGAAAACAGGGAGCACTTCCATAGCTACTGTTGTTGGAAGCAGGGGTGGAGAGGACAGGCTGTAGCGTTGTGAGGAGCCCAGTGCTCCGGAGTGTCCTCCGAGCTCAGAGAGACAACCAACACTCTTCCATGTCTCTCTGTATGTATTTATCTATTGTCTCCTCTTCCCAGCTCCTGGGCAGAACCCCGACTACTGGCTTGGACCACCTGAGCCACGAAGGGCTGACTGCTCTGCATCTCGCTTGTCAGCTGGGCAAAGAGGACATGGTTCGGTCTCTGCTGAAATGCCGTGCCAGCTGCAGCGTCATGGGGACGCTGGGCTACCCCATCCACACAGCACTGAAGTTCTCCCAGAAGGGGTAAGGAACCGCTTGGCTGCCAGAACAGGGCTCTTCCTCCAGTCTGGGGACCTGTCCGCTTGCTCAGGGTTGTCCGAGACTGAACCCCTTTTAGGGCAGTGCTTGGTAGGAAGATGTCCCGTGCTGTCCTCTGCTGCGTCACCAAGATGGCAAAAGAACAGAGAAGTGCTGGTGTGGAAAAGCAAGAAACACTTTCAGGAAAAAAAAAAAATGTTTTTCCCTGAATTTATCTGTATATATTATTTAGTATCAGACATCAGCAGAAAGACACAGATGTTTTAAAAAAAAATGTTGGTGAAATACTTTTTTCTCAGAATGACCCATGAGAAGATAATGTACTGATGCTTAAATAGTATTGCTAATTGCTGTACCTCTGTCTTTGAGTGCTCTGATCCTAATAAGCTTTCATTTCAAAGCCTAGTTATTCCTGTCTCCTGTGGGCCAAAGGTACTCTTGACTCTTAATAACGCTCTCTGGAACTGAATCAAAAGAGACACGATGTTTACTCCCTGATTTGTTTTCCCTGGAGAAATTTGATTCTCTTTGTATGTGCTTTATAATACTTAACTTTCATAGAGTGTCCGAGCTCTACCAATAGGGCTTTCAAGTCAACACTAGCTGCTGCAGCATTTTGAAAAGTGCTTTCCAACCTTAGAGATACATTCACAAGTCAAAAATGTACTTAGGTCCCTTAGTTTGCAGTGGGGCTCGATCTCTTGTACATGGTTTATTTGGTGTTGTTTCAGAGTGGAGAGCATATACTTACTTGTTTCTTAAGTGTGCCTACCCACGCTTTCTAGGCACTAGGTACTAGTCGAGTCACAGTAGGTGTGATTTTTCACTTGTAGGGAAGTATACAGATTCTTAATTTAAGCAAGTATTTAACTCTTTCAGTTTTATCCCTACATTTCCACAGAGAGAGAGAGGGAGAAGAGAAGAATTTCCCCTTGGGTCTTGAGAGTTTATAGAAATGCCATATTCCTGTATTGGAGAAGCACCCAGATGTTGCTCCACCACTTGGATTTGGGAAGGAATTATCCTGCTTCCTCCAAACGCTGTGCTGTTTGTACGCTTCCTGCTGCGCCCTTCCTTTCTAAAAAGAGCAAAACAAAGCTGCAGCTGAGGAACTTGCAGGTGTTGCAGGGAGCCTGCTGTTGCTGAAGGGTTTCCTGAAAGGCTCTGGGCGGGAGGCAGCTGCTGATACGAGTGGAGGTGTGAGTCAAGACGGCAGTTACCCATCCCTTCATCTCATTGTCTTTGCCAGGTGTGCCCAGGCCATCCTCGAGGTGGATGCCAGCCAAGTTCGCTCCAAGGACCCACGCTATGAAGCTACTCCGCTACACTGGGCGAAGAAGGCAGAGGTAAATGGAGCCAATGCATGGCCCATGCTGCCACTCAGCACCTGGTTAATTCCTCCTGCTGCCAACCTCTCCCTTTCCTGAGAGCATGTACAGAGCCCTGGGAGTGTCAGAGCCCAGACAGCACCTTGGTGTTTGATTCTCTTTGCCCTGTGCTGATCAGTCCTGTTTGCCACAGGGGACGGAGCAGTGGAGACTTGCAGTGAAACAAACTGATGGGCTCATCCCTAGTATGTCATCCGTGTCTGTCAAACTGACAGCTTGTCCCTTTTCCGTTTTTGGTGGGGGAATTGCAGCAGTGTCACTGTTACCCCTGGGGGGAGCTCTTTTCTCTCATTAGTGGCAGTTTCATGGAAGGATGGAAGGAAGCAGACTGATGTCTTGAAAACTGCAGGAAGTGTGTGAGGTAGGCACAGGGTGGTGGCGTGTAGGTTACGGTCCATCTTCTGCCAGAGATGGGCAGATCGGTGGTGTGATATGCCATGCTGGAGCACCCAAATGGTGCTTGTTGCAAGCAGAGGACGTTCCCTGTGGCAGGACTGTTTTCCCGCCTGCAGTATCACATCCCTCTTAGAAATGTCGTGTGGAGTTTCAGAGCAGACATAAATCTGCTTGGCTTATAAAGAGGAGAATATCAAAAAGCAAACTTTTTCCTTCCAGTCTGCAAGGATTCTGGCTTGAGTAGGAACTGTTTTTTCTCCGTTGCTCTCAGACAGTTGCTGCACTTGCATATAAGTCCCAAAACATCCAGAAGCTCTAGCCAGAATGTGAAACCACCAGCTAGATCTGCGGTAAAACAGAGAAACCCCATCCCCAGTGCTTGGAACAATGCAGGTGGCATCTGCCAGCCAGCTGCATCCAGACTAAGGCTCCCTCCTCTTCCTCTGCTTTGCTTGCCATGAGACCTGGATCATTTGAGCACCCGGGCAGTTGTCCTCATGATCGCTTTCTCTCTTCCTGACCTGCCATGTGCATGCTTGGGCACAGATGACACAGCTGCTGCTTGAGTACGGCTCTGAGGTGAATTTGACCAGCCGTACGGCTGACATGGCTCTGCACATTGCGGTCAAGAGGGGACGCTTTGACTGCGCCATGGTACTGCTGACACACGGGGCCCACACCAACGCCAGGGGTCAGGATGGCAACACACCGCTGCACCTGGCCATGAAGGTGAGTTTTCTGCAGAGGCTGCTGGGAAGGAGAGAGAGATTTTTCTTGAAGGGTCGAGGCAGGGACAGACTCCTTTGAAATCCTAGCTGTAGTCTTTCATGGGATGATCCCTTGTGGGTGCTTTGGCTAATGAAAGAGGAGGGAGGGAATGAGAGATGATGTAGCCAGGCAGAGCATGGCTCTTGACTGAGCTTTCTCTTGTCCCCTAGCATGACCACCTGGATATGATCAAAGCGATCGTCGTGTTTGGAGGAGATGTCGAGATCCCCAATGATTTTGGGGAGACACCGGGGCTGTTGGCAGCCAGGAGCAGCAAAGGTGAGGGAGCATGTCGGCAGCCTTGCAGGGTAAACCCAGCATTCTGTCTCCCCTTGGTGGCCAAAACAGTGTCTTGTGGAGAGGTGAAAACATGCCAAGCATGGGTGATGCTTCTCCAACACGCTTTCCCAGCTTCTAGTTGCTTACAGGGTAGGCACTTCCTGAGCTAGCAGCGTAGGCTTTGTATTAACAGCCCTTGATGAATTTCTCTTCTATGAGACAGAGATGCAAGAGGAAAAGCTGGCACGCGCTCCCCCTCTTTGAAGCCACAGTGTCGGGCACTGCAGGCTCACAACGGGATGATGCAGTGCTGCTGAACCACCCAGGCGTAAGCAGACACGGGGGTTTCTGCAGTGGCAAGAAGTGTGTGGCACACACCCTTGAAGCTGCACAGCATTGGGTACTCCTGCCGTGCACAAGTCCTGATGCTTGGTGTTAGGGGAGAGATACCCAGGACATGCTTTCCCCTTCCCCAGGTCATCCCAGAGGGTTTCGTGAGGGTTGGGGCTGCTGTGGATTTAGCAGAGCCCCTCCCAGCGTGTGCGTGCACTGATTCTCTTTCTGATCTGTGACTCCCCCTTCGTCACCTAAGGTGCGAACCGGAAAGTGCTCTTAGACCTGCTGCAAACTGTAGGGACCGAACGCTGCCACCCACCCAACCCTGACTCCCCAAGCCTGGCACCATCTGCCGCCTCCTTCCTGGAAGGCCAACCTTCCTCGCGGAGCAGCTTCAGCAGCTTAGGTAAAGCCTTCCCTAGCCCTCCCTCGCTCTCCTCCCTTCTTGCTTCACAGTGCTGTCTCAGATCCCTTCTTCAGATGGGCCGTGTGCTGGGGACAATCTCCTAGCTGTCTGGTGTCCTCGTTCAGCTTTTGCAGGATCTTGTCACTTTTCTCTGTTTCTCCTGTGTGCATACTCTGAACTCTTGCACCATAAAATTTTGTCTTCTAGACGATGCAGCTCTGTAAAAAGGAAAGGGACAACTGATTCCCTCATCCCTCTGGAAGAGGTGTAGGACTTAGTTGCTTGCATGTACTTTATCCACTGGGTCGTGTACAGAAGGGGAGGTACTTGCTGGTCTGCCTTGAGGACCTCCCAGTGTCATGCTGGTCACAAGGAAATTAGAAATGCTGTTCATTCAGATCCCTGGAGGCCAGCGGCTGGGAGAGGGAAGGGGTGAAGCCCTAGGATAAGTGACCTTGGTTACAAGGTTTATGTTATGCGTAGGACAAGCCAAAGTTGGGATATATGGTTGTGCCATAGCTTGTGCTGCATACTGCGCAGACTCTGTGAATAAGCCCATGGGTCTATATTAAGTGCTTGGCTTTCCTCTTCCAGGGAGCTCTGGAGCTCAGGCACAGGCAGCATGAGGGGTTACAGAGTGGGCAGTGGGTGAGTTGGCTTGGAGGGAGGCTTTGACCCTTGTGAGGGCTGTGCAGGCAGATAACAGCTGCCTGGGGTCCATTTTCCCTCTCAGGTTGGTGGTTTCCTTTGCAAAGGCGCTCCTGTGGGGCTAGAGGAGAACACCCTCACACTCCCTGGAGTGCCTCTGTGTTGCCACAAGTGTCACTGGCTGGTGACACCAGGATTTTCATCTCACTGTGGACTTGTGAAGGCGACCCCCCAACTTTCAGTTCTGATGCAGTGACAGAGCAACGCCCTTTTTCGTCCTGGACTCTGGCCCTTGAAGAAATTCCTCACCACATTCGTTGTCATCCGCAGCCACCTTCCGGCCTGGGTGCTGGCAGGAGTATTTAACGTCTCTCCCCCTGTTCTTTCTTGTTTTGGTTTCACAGGCTGGCTTCTCACCTAGGCTGGATTGGTGCCCCACACCCAGGGTGGCCTGGGTGTACATCAGCTGTGTGGTAATGACAAGCCACCCTGTCCCCACAGCTCTCCTGCCTAGGTTACCTCGCAGGAGTAGATTTAGGTTTTATCTTACGGCTTGCAGTAAACTGCGTAGTGGGCACGCTGCTGGGCTCTGCCTTTTCTCTCACCTACTGTGCTCATCACCTGCTTCTACAAATCCTTCATCTTTGCCAGTGCATCTCCAGCTGCCTGCTCTAAAGGATGGGGCTTCTCCTCTTTGGTGCAGAGTTTAATCTGGGGGGGTACCTGGTGGCTATGGGTAGGATGGCTTGTGTCTCCTGCAGGGAGCTTTATTTGATTGGGAAGGGAGTCAGCTGTTCTCTGTGTGATTGTGGTAGAAATGATTTACTGTAGGGGTGGGAGGTTTGGGTACTTTGACCAAGTTTTCTGGGGACAGAGAGAAAGTAGGAAGAATAATTGAAGGTTTTCTAATCGATTAAGTATAATTTGGTTGACTAGTATCTCTGAGGCACATATCAGAGGGTTCAGGTAGCAAAGTGGTCTCTAATTTTTTTTTGTCTTTTGCATGTTCCTGGCCCTCTAGGATATAAGGACCTTCTCTATGTTTCCACAACACTCGGACAGTTCTTGAAGGCACCAGATGTTGTGGACTCGCCCAGTGAAGGTAGAAGAAAGTAAGTGAGGAACAGCTTCTGCCCAGGCTCCTGTGCAACTTGAAGGTGAAAGCCATGTGTGTGAATTCTCCCCACCCACACCCGTGGATGTGGTATCCTCAGAGATTACATTATTTAACATCCATTGACCTTGCAGTTTTTGGCAGAACCTTGTGCCTGTTCTTGCCTGCAGCCCTGGAGCTGCAGTGGAGCCCAAGCTCAGCAGGTGAAGCCGCTGCTCTGTCCCTCCCCTCTGCCGCTGGGCATGAAAAGCCGTTTTGGCTTTGTGTGTGAAGATTTCCCTGTCTTCACACGCTGCACTGACCCTCACCCAGCTCCTTTACTGGGCTGTGCCACTGCCTTGGCAGTGCCTACACCTCGCCTCGCGTGGAGCAGTTGGCACTGAAGTGCTGCTGGTAGGATCTTAGGGCTGTCTGCTTTTTAATTATGACACAATATACATTACTGCATAATAAGGGACCTGCACCAACTCTAGTGAGGCATATCTAGCCAGGTCCAGTCTTATTTGCATCTGAGGAAGCACCACTGTATTTATTTGTTTGCTGACTATGCTGTCCACAGCGGCGTTCTTGTTACTGTGGTACACTGTGATTTGTAAGCTGTCCCACAGCTCCCAGTCACCTGTGTCTGTCTCTCTCCAGTCACGATCGCCTCCTGTGCCTGGATGGAGGGGGCATCCGGGGCCTGGTGCTCATCCAGCTCCTTCTGGCTATCGAAAAGGCTGCGGGCCGTCCCATTCGTGAGATTTTTGACTGGATCGCAGGGACCAGCACTGGGGGGATCTTGGCCTTGGCTATTGTACACGGTGAGGACAGAGCAAATAATGGGCCCCTTCTCACTCTTGTCGGCTCGAGCGCTCCTCTGCGCGGAGCAGATGTGGGGTGGGAGCTGCCTCTCTGAGGTTTGTTGTCCCTGCCAAAGAAGGGAAGGGATGTTCTTTAATGAAGGAAAGCCTAGACCTGGCTTTGCGCTTGCTTCTCACATCAACTGGCCTTGATCAGCTTTCTGGGGTTTGGGAGGTGTGTGGTGGCAGAGTGCAATGTTCTCTTCTTCCTACTCTCTCCCTCCATGGGGGTTTTACAGCAAGGTGATCGGCACTTTCTGGTAGTGGGAAAGTACTCTCCAAGCTTGCCTGCCCTTTTTAATCTTTCCTAGTCATGCTGCTGAGGTCTGAGCAGATGACAGGCAGCCTGGGAAGGGGATGGGATTGGGAATGATGCCTCCCATCTCCTGCTTGTCCTGGAGAGTCCCATCTCTGATGTGCTGTTTGTTCTGCCTGCCCCTCCCCCCACCCCCTGCTCCTGCCGATGCTGTTACCCATCTCAGGGAAGTCCATGGACTACATGCGCTGCCTGTACTTCCGCATGAAGGACATGGTGTTCCGGGGTTCTCGGCCCTACGAGTCGGAGCCCTTGGATGAGTTCTTGAAGAAGGAGTTTGGGGAAAACACCAAAATGACAGATGTCCGAAAACCCAAGTAAGTCCTGCCTGGGGCTGCACTGTTTGATGCTCTCCTGAGTGTGCTGTAGACCCCTCTCAGCAGAGATGCTCAGCTTCTCCTTAGAGCAGATCTGTAGGAGTGCAATGTGCAAACTGTTGAAGCCATAAGTACGTTTTTTTCCTATTTTACTCATTCTGTCATGTCTTCTTCCCCAGGGTTATGGTGACAGGGACGTTGTGTGACCGGCAGCCAGCTGAGCTCCACCTTTTCCGGAATTACCCTGTACCAGAGACGAAAACCTCCACGGAATACAAGACAAGTGCATCTTTCAGACCACTCACTCAGCCAGAAGGTAAATGCTGGCACACAGCAGTCCAGCTGGTTGGCAGAGGAGGGGGCCATCCCTCAGAGGCAGAAGATTCTTCCTCCCATTGCTCTGAAAATTGAGGTGTCCCAGCAATCCCTTATCTTGACTTGTAGCTTTGTCCTAATGATGGTTCCCTTTTCTCCTCTTTCCTGCTCCCTTGGCTTCTCTTGTACCAGGAAGAGGGGCTGGCTAGAGAGGTTCATGAGGAAGGAGTCTGCTGGAGGAGTCCTGTGTACAGTCAGTGCCTTTCCCTGGGCTCCCAGGAGCAGATTAACATGGAAAAACTGTGTAACTGAAGCATGCAGCTGCCTCCAGCTTGCTGCTTTCTTTGTCTAGCAAACCTAACCAGTTCACCGTCAAAATAGCAGCAATGAAGCTGGTAGAGAACAAATTTGACCCAGGATATGTAAAAAGTGGTGAGAACATCCTTTAAAACCCCACAAAAGAATCCTGTGCATCCAGGCAGAAGACCTTACTGTTGGGAGAAAGAGGCACAACTATCTAGGGCAGGGTCTTCTGGGATTGCAAGCCCTTCTGCTTTGTGTTGGTGAAGGTGAGGTGGTACTTGCACACGGGAAAGTTGCTGCAACAGGCTGTTTGTTTTCTCTCCCTCCAGACCAACTTGTATGGCGCGCTGCCCGCTGCAGCGGTGCGGCTCCCACTTATTTCCGGCCTATAGGCCGCTTTCTGGATGGTGGGCTGCTAGCCAACAACCCGACCCTCGATGCCATGACGGAGATCCATGAGTACAACAAGACGCTGATCAAAAAGGTGAGGGGAAAATCCTGGCCCTGACTGGTAACTGGGGCTTTATTGGCTCCACTGAGCCTTGCTTGAAGGGGAAGGAGGTTTGGGAACGGATGCCTCTCTAGTGGATAAACAAGTTAGCAGTGCAGCACCCTAGAAGAGAGCATATGGAGCGGGATATGTGTTGGGAATGGTGGCGGAGAGGTGAAATACCTCTTCTGAGAAAGGTGTGAGACGGGAAGGCAGCCCTATTAGCATGTCCTTGCTACTTTCAGCGATGATGATTCAGTTGATGGTTGTGTATGGCCCTTGACATGTCTCTGCAGGGCCTTTTCCTGCCCCAAAAGAAATGGAGAAGACAATAGTAGGGCACTCTGTAAGGCTGAAGAGTGACTGCTTTCTGTGGTGTGGCAAGCTTCTCAGAAAGATGACTAACTACTGGCAGCTACTGCTCCTTGTAGCTGAAAGGGGAGGTGTGTTGCCAAAATGACTGAAAGAGTTGGACTGTTTCATAGTCATCTGATCCTAGGCCTCATCTTTGGGGTGATCCCATGGGTTTGGGTGCAGCCAAGGGTGTAAGGGACGGAACAGTGCAACTGTTGAAGTCATGTGGATTATACCCGTCTCATCAGGCAGCACTAAAGGGGGAGGACGGGGGAGAGAAAAGCCTTTTGCCTTGGCTTTCAGAGCTTCCCTAAGACTGCTGTGAAGGATATGCTCTGCCTTAATTGTTGGTCCTTGCAAACAAATCTTTTGTTTGTCCACAGGGTCAGAGGCAGGAAGCAAGAAAACTGGGGTTGGTGGTCTCCCTGGGGACAGGGAAGCCTCCGCAGGTCCCGGTGAGCTCTGTGGATGTCTTCCGCCCCTCCAACCCTTGGGAGCTGGCGAAGACCGTCTTTGGGGCCAGGGAACTTGGCAAGATGGTGGTGGATTGTGTGAGTACTGGGAGGAGGGGATGGGGAAAGGCCCCTGGGGCTGCTTGCAGGGAGGGAGCAAAGGTTTCCAGTCTTCAGCTTCTTCCTTTTAGAAGAAAATCGTATTTCCTTGGAACTGCTCCAGCCATGGCCAGTTCAAGGAATGGATTTAGTGGGTAACCTAAGAATTGTGGGAGCACAGCAGGTCTGAAGGCCTGTCTGTCTGTTGGGGTTTCAAGTGCCAAGGGAGGTGCAGTTCCTGCAGCTGTAAGGAGCTAAGGTGTGGGAGAGCTAAGGATAGGATGGTGGTCAGTGACCCCAGGAACCTTTGCAGGTGTCAGTTTGTTAAACGTGGTATCTCTCCAGGGAGCATTGATTGTCATCTGAGCAACCTGGACCAAAAAAATCAAGCCTCAGAAAATTAATTTTTCTTTAGAAAATCTTTGTTATCCCCACTGGGGAAATTAGCAAATGCTAGAGAAGTGGGAGTATCGCCAATAAAAAGCAGGAGTTCAGAGCTGTGGTTAGGAGTGTGTGATAGGCATACGTTCTTGGATGCTTCGGAAAGAAGCTTATTAAATGAAAACACTCCGAATGAATGGAGCCAGAAAGACCAGAACTGTGTGATCTTAATTCTGTGGCTTTATCTCCTCTTAGCTTTCTAAAGCCAGAAAGTACCTGGAGAGGTCCCTCTGCTTCCCCTGTCTTTTATTTCAGGGATCCCAGGGAAGCTGTCCCTGGACAGCCCAGAAAGCCTGCAGTGTCACAGGCTCTACTGGTATTGGGCTTGGACAAAAATAGATAGAGATGAAATCCCAATGAGGCTGTGATTCAGATCATCCTGGGGGTTTCTTTTAAGGGAATCCACTCGGTGCTGTGGTGGATGGAGAATCTGTAGGGTGCAATTCCTTGTGTCCTAAGGATCAGGAGCATTGTTCTTATATTAAAAAAAAATAAAAAAACCCCCAAAACCAACAAACAAAAAGCCACCCCGCTCTTAGTGGTGAATGTTGCCATCCAAGATGCACTTGTTCCTCATTTTTCCTCTCCCTCTGAGGCTTGCGCAAGTTCGACTTGGTGCCAAGGGAGCCTCTTGCAGGCAGGGGGAGAGCAGTGTGACAGTCAGGCTCTAACTGTGGGCCTGTTTCTCCTGCAGTGCACTGACGCAGATGGCCCAGCTGTGGATCGTGCCAGAGCCTGGTGCGAGATGACGGATGTCCCATATTTCCGGTAGGAGCTTCCTTTCCGCTCTCTGCACCGACCTATTTTTATCCCTCTCACTTCAAACCTGGCTGCGGCATGCTTCGTCCCAAATTGTGTTCCCTCTAGCAGCATGCCTGCCCAGACCTGTCCCCCCCCCCCCCCCTCCTTGTGCCTCGGTGACATATCGGAGGATGCCATGGCCCAGTGGTGGACTGAGCACGCCTTGTCTGGGGTCGGTTAGCGGGGGCTCCGGGGATGCTGTCTAAGAGGATCCGGAGGGGGATGTGCATCCTGCCCTGTTCCACCACGCACAGTGTGTTCTGAGGCTCGTGCCTTACTTAGGTGCTGCCATTGCTGAGCTGTGGCCCAGCCTTGGAGGAGGGGGGAGGCCTCCGCTCTGCTAGATAAGGGCAAGTGAACACCCAGGATGGCCGGAGCCGCTTTGCACAAGTCTTGTGCTCGGCAGGCTGGCTTCCTTGTGGCATTCGCATCTGTGACCAGCTGGTGATGCTGTCTTGCCGTATGCAGGCTCAGCCCTCAGTTGCACACGGAGGTGATGTTGGACGAGGTGAACGACACTGTGCTGGTGAACGCTCTCTGGGACACCCAGCTTTACATCTACCAGCAGCATGAGCAGTTCAAGCAGCTGGTGCAACATCTCTGCCGATGACAGACCTGGAGGTTCCTGTTCAGTGTCCCCATGGCAAGGAGCAGAAGACACTGAAATGGCTCAGATGTGCCCTTGAACCAAGATGTCGAGGTGGGGGAGGGACTACTACTACTAATAATGAGGAATTAATGATATTTAATAGACAATAGCACACATACACATGTATTCCAGGATGCACCTATGTATTCCTGGGCAGCTGTGAAATGCTGACAGATATCTTCATACTGTAGCCCCATCTCTGCTGCTGTGCTCGGTTTTGCTGCCCTGCCCTCTGACCTTATAGCCCTTCCCAGAAGCCAGAGCCCCCACCTACCTGTCTCGAGCTGTAGCAGCTGGAGTCCGTCTCCTGTCTGTGCAGCACCTCCACTGACAAAGCACCGTGCACCTTCCCACGTCATAGAGCGGGCCCCGGACAGATAAAGCTTCAGAGATTACTTGGCCCACTGGGGCAAAAGTGTTTCGGAGTGTATAGTATGGGGAACAGGAATTATTCTTCCCTCGGCATGCCCAGTTTTAAGGGGAGCAGAAATGCTGGGACTTTCTGCCGTAGATATGATGCGAAATGTTGCAACTGGCCTTGGGAGAAGGGGAAACCTTTCCTGAGCCGGTTGTTCTGTAGCAGCTTTCCCTTTTCCTCTGGGATGGGCTGGCAACACAGGTACTGACTGCACCCAGGCTGGGAGCAGGACCCCACCCCCCCAGCCCCAAGACTGTTTTGTGCCCCCGACTTGCTGTGCTACCCTTTGCTCAAGGGCTGAGATGTGAAAGCCTGTCTCTACGTGCAGCAAGCTCAAGATGAGGGACAATGGCCTTGGCTTGGTAGAGAGATTGTTTCTCTTTATTTGTAACGTGGAATTGAAATGCTCTGAAATCAGTTCCCACCAAAGAAGCTGACCCTGTGACAATTTGGATTTACTTTTTCTACTGATGGAAGTTCCATTGTGAATGCTGCACTACTGAATGTTTCTGCCGTAAATTTTGTGTATTTATAAATAATTTATGTATCTATTTGGAGGCGTTTTGAGGAGTAACCTGGAAAACTGAATTCTTAATCATTTGTTTTTGACTGGACGGACTGCTGTTGCAAACAGTGCTTCTATGCAAGACTAACATGACCTGAAATAAAGAGAGGATTGGCTTTCGTTCCACTGTCATGCAGTCCGTGATTGCCTTCTCTCTCTCTCTCCCTCCTGTAAAGTCCCAGAGGGGCTCTGAGCTGGCAGCCTCTGAATTTCTTACAGGTAGAAAATAAGGAATTGGGCTTCTTGAGACACAGGATCATACCCTTTGTACAGGCTGGAGAGGTGAATGGCCTGTCCCTGCAGCCAGCCCTGGGAGCACATGTGTGGTGTGGGTGGCTGGCTGTCCCATGAAGCGCAGCATTGCACGTGGGGCTTATCAGCTGTAGCCAGCAGAGAGGCTTTGTACCCTCTCCTGTGTGAGAATCCTCTTGGAGCCGGTGAGGCCTAGAAAGAGGACCACTGAAATCCCTTGGGATACAAATGACTGGAGATGGGGCTTTAATTTTGGTATCCCCAGGTGGTTCCTGGACAAGGTAACTGCTGCAAGCCTGCTGGACCTGGTGCCCACCCATTCCTAAGGGACACTGCTGGCAGAAATGTGGGTGCTGAGTCATGAAAAGGGCTAAAAACTGATTATCTGCCTTCTGATCTTCACTTTCACAAATGAGATTGTGGAATTAAGGGGCTTTTAGTGTGGAGTAAAGGTTTTCTTTTTGCTACATAACGGAGGGGCTTACCTTCCTGTGGAAAAACAAACCCCTGCATCTTGGGATGGAGAGGACGTGAGCTCCCTTCTGCTTTTTGCCCCTGGCTTGCATTCTCCCCTTCTCTTTATAAGCCTGCACCATCTGCAGGGACTTCTCAGAGCGATGCTGTGCTTGGACTCCTTGAACGCAGGCAGGGAGAGCAGGAGGGTTCAGGCACAAGCTCCTGCCTGCTGTTGGGGAATCACATTGAGACCAGGAGTGGGAGGAAGGTTGAGAGCCAGAGGGCTGAGGCCTGGGGTGGTGGAGTAGTGGGAAGGGAAGAGGTGAAACCCATTTTGAGCTTTCCTTATGTTTGCTTCCCCCTAGTTAGTTGTTGCCGGTGATGGTAAGCTGATAGGGATCTCTTGACTCACGGTGCTGGCGTGAGACACCTGAAGATGCTCTGCCAGCACAGCGAGGCCGAGCGAGCCACCTCCGAGCGGGGGCAGTGATGGAGGCAGCGAGCCGTAAGGCGGTCACTCTGGCAGGTGGCTGGCTCCGCAGGTGTCGGGGCAGGTGGAGCTGGGTACCGAGCCATCAATAATTCAAAGAGGCGGTCACATGCCCTTGCTGGCTGTTGCAGGATTCCTCTCTTCCCAGAGTCTGGTTACTTCCAGAGATCAAGTTCCAGCCTCTTGGCTGGTGAATTATTAAACTCCAGCAGTGCTCTGTTCCCTTTGTACCACGCCTGTGTCTTCCTGTTGTCCTACCTTGCTAGCTCTTTCCGTCCAGCCGGCTCTGCAGAAGCAGAGTCCTCTGGGCCACCTTGTATAGCACCTTGCGCTCTCCTTTGCTCCTTGTTTCTCCGTGGAAGAAGGAAAAAGGTCTGGAGATGGACCTGTCCTACAGATCCACCATCTCCATCTATAAGGTCAGTGACAACATCAGAGGCTGCTTCCGTCTGCCTGGGGGAGATGTGCGGGTGGGAGGAGAAGAGCTGTTTTCTGCCAAAGGCTCCGTTCAAGGGTGGACAGCTGAGGGCTGGATCCGTCCCTGGGCTGAACTGCAGCAGCTCCTGTGGGACCTGGGCCATGTTTGAGAGCAGACGGCTGGCAGGAGGGGAGGGTGGTGCGGGTCTTAAAGCAGATCTGGGGAGGAGCTGGGCAACCAGGGTGGTTTGGACACGAAGCATGTTTATGAAGGGTGACAAGCCTTGGTTGCCGGTAGGAAGCTGGAGCTGAGTCAGCTGTTTTCCCCTTTGCTGGAAAGAGCAGTCTGATCTCACGAACGCTTCCCTACGCGCATCGGTGCTGCACCAAGGTGGCGAGGGCTGGGAGAAGGGCAATTGCTTCTTCTACCCTCTGATCTGCTCTGCTGTAGGCAATAAACACCTTTGATACCTACAGCAGGTAAGAGCGGAGAGGCTGGTCTGGAGCAATCCGTCCCTTCTCTAAGCTGCCAGGTGTGGCAGGGCACCACATCCTGGCCAGGAAAAAGTCGTGTTTGTGCCTGGATAATAAGCGGTGGCCCTCACCCCAACAGGCTCAGGGATGAGGGAAAAGGCTGCTCAGCTCCCCTTGCGCTTACTCCCCTGTTTGCAGTGGGTGTGGGGCCTCGGGAGACAGCCATCTTCAGGCAGCCACTTGGCTCTCTGACAAGATACCTTGTTCTCTGGCATTGCTCCTCTCCCGGTTGGCTGGAGGACTCAGGGCAGCTGAGGGTCGCAGCTACCTCCGATGGAAGGAGCTGACTGTGTGCCCAGCTGTACATCACCACAGCCATCCAGTGTCGTGGCTGGGGGGCTCTCTGAGTCCCTGCTGCACCCGGCCGAACCGCAGCTGAGGTCTCTGGGGCATGGGGAAGTCTGGCATTAATGTGCTCCTGCCTGGCCACAGAGTATCCTGGAGCAGTTCAACCCCGCGCTGGAGAACCTGGTGTACCTGGGAAACAACTATCTGCGTGCCTTCCATGGTGAGTGGGGTCCTGCATGGCCCGGGCTCCAGAGTGTGCTGCTACATCTGTCCTGGGCACTCGCTGTGCCATCACCCGGGACAAGGCTGCTGGTCCTCCCCTCTGACATGTCTTGAGCTGCTCTTTGGCACTCTTCTGCTCCAGGACCCACTGCTGTTATTAGGCACAGATGGGGAAAGAGAGGGTGCCCTTGCCCATAGGCGAGGTACCAGGGGGTGGCTGTCCTGTGTGCTGCTTGCTGGGGCTGGTGGGAAGGCAGGCCAGGTCCTTACCTCCCCTCTCCTCTCCTCTCCTCACAGCATTATCTAAAGCAGCTGAAGTGTATTTTAAGGCAATCGAGAAGATTGGGGAGCAAGCGCTGCAGAGCTCCACCTCACGCATGCTGGGTAAGGCTCTCCCACTCGCCATCCTCTGTCCTCTGATGAGCCACAGTTACATTTTTTGGCTTTCCCTCTTAGTAAGTCCCTTTCCAGGCATTGGGGGAAGGAAGAGAGCTCCTCTAAATGGTGTCTCACAGTGCCTGGCCCTGTCCAGGCAGTAACGGTCAAATTCGTTGTGTACCCTTGAATATCCCCCAAGGCCCCAGAAATCTCCCCTGTATCTCTCTGAGATCAATGACCGAGCCCAGCTCCTGGGATGGACCTCCAGTGATGGACCTCTCATGGAAACCAGTCCTTGTTGAGACATTCTGCCCTGAGAGTTGAAGTTTTCATCTTGGGGGAACGATTTTGCTCCTCCTTGCAGGTGTGAGGGGAAAGCTGGAGAGCATGGAGTGACAAAAGCTGATGGGGTGTTGTCCTTCTGAGCCTGAAATGGCAGCTCAGGGCTGAGGGGCTTACACTCAGCAGCTCAAATAATTCTGCAGCCTAATGATGGCTGCTGAAAATACGTTCAGGGAACTGCTCCGATACTGAACATTTCAGTAAAAGAACTTCCAGCAGATGTGTCCCTTCTGCAGAGTCCTACCAGCACCGCCCAGCTCACTCTTCTGCTCCCTATCATCGCTCTCTTCCCTTCACGGTTTCATACTACTAACACTGGTGAAGCGGGACCGCACGCAGCGTCAGCAGTGGGTGCTGCAGCTGCTTTCCTGTAGGACAGCCAGAACCGTGCACCATAGCTGTGATGCCACCGGGATTGGAAATGGGGCTCACAGGGGCTGTGGCAGAGTGGAAACCCCCCACCCAGAGCCCATGGAAGAGCCAGAGCTGCCTGCTGGCACCTGGGGCTGTAGCAGAGCTCTGGGCTGGCAGCTTCGTGGGCTGGAGCAATCCCGTGTTGGTAGCGCTGGGGGAGTGGTGGTGGAGCTGAGCCCTGGGGAGGAAGGCTACCAGCTTCTCGCAGGGTGCAGTGAGCAGTGCGTTGCGATATCTGGTGGACTTTCACACTTGTATATCATCAGCCTGAGTCGCATGCCTCCTTGAGCGTGCAAGGAAATGGCCGCGGGATTTTTCTACCTTCTCCTGTCTCTTTCCCTGAAGGTGAAATTCTGATGCAGATGTCCAACACGCAGAGACTCCTGAGCTCTGATTTGGAAGTCGTGGTGAGTGGTTTTCCCAGGGGCTGGTGCAGGTGGGGTGAAAAAGGGACTTCCTTAACCACAGCATGCCGGCATTTTGCCCGATTTGCCCCATCTCCAGCCCTCTGACGCGCCTGCTGGCAGGTGCCTGCCTCCCTGCTATCCCTCCTGCCTGTGACGGAGGGGTGTTGCAGAGCTGGCACGCCCAGAGCCTGGCTGTTGTTCAATGCCTGGTGCCGTTGGTGGACTGTCACCACCTCTCTGCAAGTGCGGTGGCAGGTGTGCAGTGGACTGAGCAATGCCCGGCTCTGAAGATGCAGTGAGGCTGTCATCTCTTTCCCTGAGTGGCAGTGGTGGGACAGGAGTGGAGGGGATGCTAATGCTTCCAGATAGCTGCTGTTTGTGCCTGTGCTGAAGCTTGGGGGTTAATGGTCGGGTGGCTGCTGAGTGCCCACCCCCAGGCTGCAGAGCTGCTCCATGGTAGTCCTAATGTGCCCATTTCTGGCTTCTATATGGAGTCCAGGTGGCAAAGGAGTCACTAGCTCTGTGGGTTTTGCAAGCCCACATATGGTGAAGGGATGAGGGTGATGGCTCCTGTGCCTCTTCCAGGCTCAGACTTTCCACGTGGACCTGCTGCAGCACATGGAGAAGAACACCAAAATGGACGTGCAGTTCATCAGTGTGAGTGATGAACTCCCTCCTCCTCCTCAGCCCTCCTCGTTTCCCTCTCCCCTCCACCAAGGGCTTTAGCTTGAGCGCTTGAGGTTTTTCCTCGACTTTGCTCAGCAGGAGTTAGGGGGGCTTATCTTCTTCTCCCGTCATACACCAACCCCCACCCCTATTTTGGCTGATGATGCAGGGCTAAAGAGGGCAGGCAACTCTTCTCCTTTGTGCAGTGGGACTTGCTGAATGCTTCAATGCGGCTGAGAGACTTGGCATCTGAAAAGCAGAGTTCCTAGCTTCCCCAAACCACAGCCTCTGAATAGGTGTGAGTCCTGTGCCGTTGTGGCCCAGCTGGCCACACTGGTAGGCATTGTCACGGAGGGAGACAGAGGCCTGGGGGAGCTGGGCGCCAGTTCTTGCTCCTGAGATCCTGAGGCTCATTAGCCCTCTGGGACCCTTCAAAATGAAGAGAGAACGGTAAAGAAAGAATTTTTATAAGAGGTCCAGGTGAAGCCTGATTTCAGAGGGACTCAGATGCTCAACAACCCATCAGGGCAGGACCCTTGCTGCATCACAGTGTGGCTGGGTCTCCCGTTCCTCACCCAGCCTGGTTTGTCCCTGGCAGGAAAGCCAGAAGCAGTATGAGCTGCAGTACCAACGCAGAGCCACCAACCTGGATAAGTGCACGGCAGAGCTGTGGAGAATGGAGAGAGCCCGTGATAAAAATGTCCGGGAGATGAAGGTGAGCAGTGATTGCAGGAAGGGGAGTTGGAAAAAGAACTGGATGATTTCTCTGGAGCCAGATCTGGTTTCTGAGCAACCTTGACCTTCCTTAAAAGCCAAGGGGTTGACCCCAATGTTCAAAAGGCAGCAGGCTTATCTGGAAAGGAGGAAACTCCTTTTCTACAGGGTGCTGCTGACCTGTGGTACTTACTCCTGCCAAGCCCTTTCCTCATTTAGCAAGCCTCAGTGTCCAAGGACTTAATCCCTGGCACTCTGCTCTAGCTCCTCTGTGCTGCTCCAGCACTGCGAGTGGACCGGGAAGCTGGCAGACACGACGACCTGTTTCAACCCTCCCCTTGCCGTGTGTGAGCCCACTCCGATGGATTTACGCTGATCCCTTCCTCCCTCTTTCCCCTGTGGCCCAGGAGAATGTGATGCGACTCCGCTCGGAGATGCAGGCGTTTGTCTCTGAGAGCCAGAGGGAGGCTGAGCTGGAGGAGAAACGCCGCTACCGCTTCCTGGCTGAAAAGCACCAGATGCTCTACAACACTCTCCTCCAGTTTTACAGCAGGGTATGGCCCTGGCGTGCCCGGAAGCAGAGCTGGGGGAGCAGGCAGCGTGGCTGGAGTGGGGGCATGCAGGCAGGAGGGAGCCAGGGCTGAGCTTCTCCTTGGGTGAAGGCAGAATCTGTGCGATGGGAGAGGGAAGGGCGATGTAGGTGTTTATTTCAGGGTCATTGTGACCGCAGGGTATCTGCTGGAGGGTGCCTGTGGGGCTCTGTTTAGCCATTCCCACAAACATAATTGCCTGGTTCCTAACCTAATGCACGTGGCAGCCCTTGGCTCCCTCTGTAGCACTTCTGCCCTGTCCATCACCCCTTCTTTTTCCCTCTCTCCCCAGGCCCGGAGCATGATCCTGACCAAGGCGCCACAGTGGAAGGAGCAGCTGGAGGCCAGCCGCAACCCCTCAAACAGCCACTCGCAAGGTCTTCTTGCAGCCTCCCACAGCCAGGGGTATCCATCAGGCCGGCTCACCCCCACCCACCTCGAGATGGTGAGGAGCTCATGGACAGCCTCTGCCTTGGTGGTGGCGAGGCTGCAGCTGCCCCTTTCAGGCTGCAGGGCAAAGCCAGTCCTTGGCTGACCATGGTATTTGCTGTGTCCTTTCCTGGCCGAGATGAAGGGAAGCGTGTGTGTGGACTGCAATGGGGGAATGGGCTGGGTTTGGCTTTTTGAGAGGGACTGGGTATCTCTCAGATCATCTCCCACTTGATGCAGCCCCCGTGGATTCAGCCTCCTTTCCTTCCAACAGGCCCAGAGACCCCTTGGTTCTCCCATGACTGGGAGTAGATCCAGCATCTTCTCTACAGAGCCTTCAGAAATGAGAGTGTCTCCTCAACCAGAGTCCCCCAGGTGGCCACTGCGGAGGACACCATCAGCCAGTATGACCCATATGTGGGAGAAACACAGGGGAAAGACACAGTGGTCGGACCTCTCTGGGAACAGGGTTGGGTTTGGGGAGGGACCACAGCTCTATCAGACCACCGGTCCTCAGCCACATCCCTGGATATGGTGACAGGACAGTGCGTATGGGAGCTGGGGAGGGCAAAGCTGAATGAAGCAGAGGATGAGCTCAACCTTCCAAGCAGGGTCCATCCAGGACAGGTTTCCTGTCTGGCTGTGTGAGGAGGGGAACCCACAGCTGTGCAATTTTCAAGGCTGCTTGAACCATGAGAGCTGGTTCTTACTGGAGTTCCCATTTTGGTAATGAACCTTCCCTTGCGCTGCCAGATTAAATATTACCCTGCCCTACAAAACCCAGCCAGTTACCTCATGTCTCACCTGCTTTTCCTTCCTGAAAAACTGCAGCTTAAAGCATTAAAAAAAAAGAAAAAAGGGGCAGGGAGAGAGGAAAATGACCCAAATTTTCAAATTTGAGCAACCTCAAATTTGAGCAACCTGATCTAGTGGGTGGTGTCCCTGCCCATGGCAGGGGGATTGGAACAAGATGATCTTTAAGATCCCTTCCAACCTAAACTACTCTATGATTCAGTTGCTCCAGCAGGGTTGGGAAGAGGGACAGCAGCCAGACATTTAGCAGGCAGTGCCTGTGCCCTAGACATCTGGCCAAAAAGGACGTAGTGCAAAGCAAGTGGTTTCAGCTTGGGTTGATTTTCTCCTGCAAGATGATTGTTTTACCCTTTCACATGCTATGCCTTGCTCTCTGCCTGCAGAGAAAAGCCATCTACTCCTCTAGGATAATTACTTGACCGGGGAAGCACCAGTCCCTTCGAGGCAGCGTAGGTCTTGCAGGAGGATGCTGGACTCCAGCCAGACCCTTCTGATGCCTCCCTGCAGGTTTGCTCCCCACTGGCCGTACCTCCCGTTCGGGTTCCTTCGGCGAGGCCAGCAGCGGCGGCGAAGGCAGAAGGAGGAGCAGCACGGCGAGAGTGCAGGCTATCGTGCCCCACGCGACAGGCGCCAACCGCACCCTGCTACGGTTTGACCCCGGGGATGTCATCACGGTGCTGATGCCGGATGCGCAGAACGGCTGGCTGTATGGCAAGCTGGAGGGCTCATCCACGTACGTGACTTTGGCGCTGTAAATTGGCCTGGTGCAGGCTTGGCGGGTCTGGAGCTGGGAGGCTTAAGCCCGAAACTATCTCCCTGCTCCCCTCCTGGTGTGGCCTGGGCACTGTGTATCACCCACCATCTGGGTGGGACATCGCCGCGTCCTCGGTCATGGGCTGTGCCTAGCGTGGGGGGTCTCCAAGCCGAGAAGATGTGATGGGGCAGGGTGAGCGTGGGATGAGCTGCCTGAGAAGGTTCCAGGGGCTTTGGGTGCAAGAGCCGGGGATGCAATGACCCCTTCCCAGCTTGCATGACTGAGTGTCTCCTGTCATGGGACCCAGCTCAGGGCTGTGAGCTGCTGGAGTTACCCGAGAGGCCTGGCATTTCTCAGCTCACACCGCAACTACCGCCGCGCCCTCCAGCACAGACAGGGCATGGAAACTGCTGCACCCAGTGGTTCCTGAATTACTCCCCACAGCGCTGCTGGCCAACACCTGTTTGGAAAGCAAACACGGCATCCCTGCACTGTGCCCTGCAGGGAAGCTCCCACTCCGGTGCAAGATGAGCGGGAGCAGTGCCTTTCTTTTGGGGAGGATTTCTGGGGGTGGAGCTGCTTCGCCCCGGGGAGAAGGGATTTCCACAGCTTCCTTGTGTGCTGGCCTTGGCGATCGCGCTCAGTTCAGAGCGTCTCTTCCTGGATTGCACAAGCGTTACTCCTGGGAGCAGGGATTTTGCACAGACTCTGAGATAAACGAGTCCTGCTCCAAGCTCAAGGACTGTCTCGCAATAACCCCGTGCCCCACCTGGGGGTGAAAGATGTACAGAAACCCGGTCGCACGAGATAGTGGCAGCAGCAGCTTGGTTGATGTGTGGGATGGGTGTAGATCAGGAGGGCTGGGCAGCTGGGTCTGAAGAGCCACAAACCATGGTTGCCTGGAGCTCATTCGTCGCTGTTTTTGTCCCCTAGATGCGGCTGGTTCCCCGAAGCTTATGTTAAGCCTCTGGAGGATGCGAGGGACATGGAGGAGCCAGCCACCAGGTAACAGGAGAGCAATTGGCCAGGCAGGAGCTGGAGTGGCTCCTTGCAGGTCACTAACACCAGTGGGGTGCCTGTTTGGGGTGTACCCTGTGGAAAGCTCCAGGGATCCCATGCTGGAACATCTGCTGAGAGCCTCGCTGTGCCCTGAGGTCTAACAGGCTTACCCTAGATGGCTCCCCTAACACGTCCAATATCTTCTCAAAGGTGCTTGTGACTGGGCCAGTCCAAGCCATGTGTATTTTCTCCAGAGCCATCCCACAGATACATGTTGTGGATAGCATCTGTGCTGCCCCCTGTTCCTTGCTCTTTGACTCTCACCCTGCTGTCTTCTCCTCTTGCTCAGGTCCTTCCCACTGCGAAGCAGTCACAGTATGGATGACATCCTGGACCGTCCCAGCACTCCTTCCTCTAGCAATTACTGGCCTGCTGCTGCCCAGCCCAGTTTGCCGAGCCCACCTCCCCTCTCGGTGGGTGCCAGCAGTCACCAGAGTGGGGCGGCCACCCCGGTCAGCTCTGGCTCCAAGGTGAGTGCAGGAGGAGTGACTGGTGTGTGTCTGTGTGTGGAGTGGGCCACATCTGACTTTTGTCCTCCAAGGCACACCTTTTCTGCATTGGCCTGCTGAGAAAGTAAAACACCTTCCAGATGTTGGTCTGTGACCTCCTCCCTTCCTGACTTAAGGGGTCTTGTTAGCACTGGCCTTTCTCACCCAGTCTGTTCCATGCCACCATGTCCCAGTGGCCCCCGCCAGTCGGCCTTTTGTGTGCAGATCCGCAGTCCCTGGCTTTCCTTCCTAGAGGGACTGCTTTTCTGCCACTGCCCTTGTCATTTCTCTCTCTTTTTGCTCACCAGGGGCCCTTCAGTTCAGTTCTTTTCTCCATGACCTCCCAGCCTGATTTCTGGTGGCTCAAGGGCAGCACCTCTTTCTGCTAATAGTAGGACCATGGAATGATCAGGCTGGGCTGGGAGTGGGTGACCAGCTAACAGAGATGCCATCCTTCTCCCTTCAGAGAATGGAGAGGAGTTTCATAGGGCTCCTCTTTTAAATTCAAGCAAGAGTTGGGTTAAATCACTGCTGGGGTAGGGGAAAAGCTAGGGGCAAAGGCCGAGGGCACAGCCATTTTTGAGAGCCTTACAAGTTGTGTCCAACCCATGGCTTGTGGATGGCGTGCTGACAAGGAAACCCTCCACTTATCATTGCATCCAGCTGTGATAACAGAATTGACTGTTGAGGACAAAATTAAAGTTGAAGACAGTTAAAGGAGAGGATCTGGGAGAGGGAAAACCAGTGCTGCCTGTGGGGCATTACTTGCTCAATCTCAGAGGCAGCTGGAAAACCTCATCTCTGGTCACTGGTTCCAGACCAGTGTGAGGTTGCAAGCTCAAAGGGCTGAAAAATGCCCATTTAATTGCTCTTTTTTCCCTTCATGTCTTGCTCTGTGGTTTCAGGGAGTCTTGGGCTGCACAAGGGAACAGGATCTGCAGCCTATCCCTGGCTCTGGGTCACTGGTTTCCATCCGGTCCCAGGGCTGCGGTGTAGGGATAGACCTGGGATTGAGCAATGAAGTGTGTGGGGCATTTGGAGTACCATGGCAGTGCGATTGAGCCTCATTAGAAGTTTGGAAAGATTCAGCCTTGCTCCAAACTTCTGCCCAAGACATCCTCCAGTTGAGCCAGGAGCAAATGGGTGTGTGTTTGACTTCCCAACTGGAACTTGGATAGCCACATGTGGCTTTCTTGTCTGCCACCAGTTACAGAAACTGGTGTACTGTAGCAGGCCAGTTGTCACTGATCCTTCACTATCTACTGGCCCAGGATAAGGGCCACAGGGCTTAGGTCCATCTGTTTCCATCAGGTTGGTCCACATTTAAACAGTATGTGGCGTAGGGTATTAGCTACAACTCTTGAGTTCCCTGTGGATGGAGGAAGCATCTGAGGGCACCGACGATAAACTCCTTGCCAGGATGTGTGGGCAACATGAAGGGGGCATCTCTGGCTGTGCTGGCAGGGTGAAATGTAGCTCAGACTGTCACTGTTTGCTGTGCTCTTCAGACATGACACTTTGGGCATCTGAGGCCTCTCCTTTCTTCCCCAAGACAAAGGGAGGTGTCCTAGGGGAACAGGCAACCTGTGGTGTAGGGACCTCCCCCCACCACAGAAATCAGGGTGTTATCTGTAGTGGTGAATTTGTGGGATTATGCAAAGTTTGAATGCCTAAGGAGTCAGAGCCCCATTAACAGGACTTGGGCTCCTAACTCACTTAAGTGTTTTGTGACATCTTCCTCTGTGTGTGCGGTGTTTCCTGTCCCACTTTTGTCTCGCCACTCCCCTCCCCACCCCAGATCGCTCACTGCTGCCTTTATTTTCACTGCAGAAATCAGGAGTATTTGATCAGCCCCCCGAACTCTTCCCACGGTGAGTGAGGCGTGGAGCTGCGCTCTGCAATCATCGGGGTGGGGGGAGGATTATTACAATACTATAATTACTTAATCCTGGATTATCAAACATGGGAGGAACAGAGAAGTGTCTGGAGGAAAGCAATGCACAACCCACCTTCCAGGACAGGAGGTGGGCCCACAGAGGTGGGCCATTCTGGCTGACTGGGAAGGCTCTCTCTTACCTCTGGTAACACAAGGTTGGGCCTGAGCACGCTGAGCAGATGGCCAGACCTGCATGCTCCTTCTAATCCATCTTGGAAGAGTCACAATAGCAGCTTGGAGCGTGGAGTTACATGATTTGTGTAGCTCTGCCTGCTTGGAAAGCCCTGAGGTGCAAGGGACATGGCTTTTAGCTTTGATGAATCAGGTTTACGGAGATGAGACTTGCCATAAATCCCGCCTTTCTTTCCCCCTTGCAGCTGGGTTGGTGTCTCCATGTTTCTGGCATGGTGCTGTGGCCTCTTTCTTCTCCCTGACTCCTTGCTTGGAGCGTCAGGGGCCACAAGCGTAGAGTGCTACCGCAGGGACAGCCTTATACTAGTGTCCCTTCTTCATCCTATGGAAGAGGGAAGGTGAGAAGCCCTGAGGAGAGCCCAAGGGGAACCTCATGTCAACCAGCAGCAGGGTGTGTTAAGGAGGGAGAAAACACAGTCAGCAACCAGCTTTACCACACTCTCCTCCTTGGCATGGTGGCGGCTGTTTGCCAGGACTGAATAGCTTTTGCTTGGTCAGCGGGACCCCTGCATGGTCTTCACAGATTTCCTGGTGGTCACCTGTTTCCTTTCCCATTCCAGAGGTACCAACCCCTTTGCCACAGTCAAGCTGCGTCCCACGGTCACCAACGACCGCTCGGCACCCATCATCCGATGAAGCGGAGCTGCGGATGGCGGAGAATTTCAGCCAGGAAGGGGGAAGCATACAAGCGACCCCCAAGCTGGGCAGCAACCTTGTGCTACCACTCATGGAGTGACCTCTCTCTTCCCCTCCCTTCCCTCCGGGACGTGGCGACCCATCTCGCCTGGCTGTCTGGCGTGCTTTAGCCAGTGGCAAGATCCCTGCTGCTCTTTTTGGGTATCCCCCTGTCCCCCCCCACCCCGTGTGATATTACTGTGCCTGAGCGGGAGCAGTCCTGGTGCCAGTGGCTGGGAGAGGGGATGCTGTGGGTCTGGGAGGCAGAGGGACAGATGGGTAAGATCATCTGTGGCATGGGGCAGTGCTAGCAGGACGAGGAAGGCGAAGCTTTGCTAGCCCTGCTGCGGCCAGAGAAGGACGCTCGCCGAACAGTCCCTTCGCTATCGGAAAATGAACCCCAAAGGGAGGAGGCCACAAGAAGGCCTCTGGTGATGTGGTGCGACTGCCGGGGTCTGCGGTGTGCAGCTCTTGGACCCTTTGGCAACCCTGTCCGTTTGTAGCCGCATCTGCCCCTTCTCCCCCCGCCGTGGCTCCTTGCCTTGCTGGGCAGCCCTGGGGCAGGTGGCAGTGCCCAGCGCCGCTGCCCTGCTCCTTTGCCTATTGTCCTGTGGAAAAGATTTGAGTTTTTTTAAATAAAATGGAGAATGTTGCTTCCGTAGCTGTCCCGGTGACTGGGTTTTCACCTCAGAGGACTCAGAGATGTGGAGTCTCCGCCAGCACTGGGGCCGTGACGGCTGCCTATGTTGAACACCGCAGTGCCGTGGCTCCGGCTGGGGCAACCTCCAGCCCAGAGGGCCAGGGCAGACATGGAGGACACCAGGGGGGCTGCACGACCCACCGCCAGCCACCCCCGGCTGCCCCCAGCTGTCCTGCCACTGGAGGGCAGCAAGTCCACACTTCCCGGTTGCCATGCGTGGGCAGGCTTGGCCTGGCCTGGGAGGACAAGGCCTGGTGGCCATCTTCTCCACGCCCAGGCCGTGAGCCCCAGGGCTGCTCGGTCTAGGCAGGGGGTGGGGAAACGCTCCCCTGGGGGGGCCTGTGGGTGCCCCACCAGCCTGGCCCCACCGCTGGGGGCCAAAGGGAGCGGCGGCAAGGGAGGGAGCGCCAGCAATGGCCAGGGCTTTAGCCGATTAGCCTTATTAATAGAAATTAAACCGCAGCTGCGAGCACTGCAAAGCCCCTGCAGGCCCTCCCCCCGGGCCCTGCTGCCATAGAAGGCACAGCAGTGGGGGCTGAGGGGCTTTGGGGCTTTTACAGACTGGGCTTTTCCTTCCCTCCTCCCTGAAATCCCACCTGGGATTGTATTTACATCCCACCCAATGTAAAACGGGTCCCCCCATGTGTGGCCATAGACTGGCTTGTCCCTGGTGCCCACCATTCACCCTCCTGGGTGGCAGCTGCTGAGGGGGTTCATTTTGGCAGGGGGTGGGGGGGTGTTAGTGAGCTTCCAGGGGTGGGCTGGATCCTGCCCTTCAAGCCACAGACGGCAGCAGTTCCTCTGCTGGTCCACCTTGTCTGTGCTCTCAGCCGGGCACGTGCCCTGCAGGACCATGCCAGGGCTTCTCCATCCTTCTGCCTGGCGGCTGAGGAAGCAGGGGGAGGAGGGGGGCTTCGAAAGCAGCCCCCTTCCCCCATTTTTACCCCTTACTGAAGCATGGGCCTGTGCCTTCACCCTCTACTGACCCTCTCCCCAGCATCCACCCTCCATCACAAATACCCCCCCTCCATCACCAGCACCCCCCACCCTCACCCCTGCCTCACCCCCTCCCAGTCTGCCCCTGCCCCTCTCTGCTGGGGAAAGGCGAGGAGCCCCTGGACAGCGGGATTACCGGGGGATTCGGGCCACGGCAGGCAGCCACCTCCTCCCCATTGGCTGGAAAAGCCTCTTAAAAGTGGAGAAGTGCTTTCTGCCCGCTCAGCACCCGCCACTCTCCGCCGACCTGAAGCCATAAGCAGGTGCTGACCCACATCCACACTGGGCTCTCCGTGGGGCACTACCTGCACCCACAGGAGGTAAGGGGGTCCCACGCACGGGGCATCCCCCTGGATCGGCCGCAGGTGGCTTTGCTGGGCAGCATTGGAGCTGCAGGAAAGCAGGCTGAGAGGGGGATTACCTCACTAGAGAGGACATAGCTGCCCTGAAGGAAGGAGCCGGGCACAAGAGACTGCTCGACAGGCACTGGATTCCTGCAGGCATCACCCCGTGCCCAGCTGACGGCGTGCCCACCATGGAGCAAAGAGCCAGTGGGACCATCTAACCGGGCGCCCGCATCCAGAGCCGGGAATCGCCAGCCGGAGGGAGAAGGGAGCGCTGCCAACAGGTCTGCTTGGCCCTTGGAGGCTCAGCCCGTGCTCGGGAGGTTGTCGCTTCATCGCGCAGGTCAGTGGCATGGAGGGGTGCTTGCTTCCTGGCACCATCTGCCGATGGGACAGCTTGTTCCAGGCCTGCACTAATTTAATTCGCTAAAGAAAGCTTTCCCAGGGCGTTGTCTGTGAGCTGGGGAGGCTGGTGGCATGAACTGTGGCCCTTTCATTTAATGAACAGACCCCCCTCACCCCATACTGTGTGGAGGCACGAGGAGCCACCCTAACATTCTTGTTGACTCTCCTGGATGCAGCTTCCCTGGCACCGCAGGGCTTTGCTGGACATTGTCCAGCACCGACCGCTCTGTGTGCATCCAGGGACTGAAAGCCACAGCTGAACCTGCTGTGTCCTTCTACCTCCCAGCCTGGGCTTGTGACTTCTGGTGTCGGTGCAAGTCTTCTCCTGGCACCCACCTGCAGCTAGCTCTGCGTCAGTGCCTGCTCTGGCCCACCTGCGTGTGATGCACAGGGATGGGCAGGTGCCCATGCTGATGAGCTTTTAGGCACGTGTGAACTTACTCATGGTATTTTTACCTGTGAATAAAGCTCCTTAACTGAGGATAAAATAAATAGCAAGCTGTAGAGTGTGCAGAGGCAGGGTACATGGTGTGACTACCATGTACAGCCGTGAGCAGAAAAGCCTGCGTATGCTCTGTGGTGTTAGGACAAGGCAGCTCTGAACTGCTTGGCTCAGAGCTGGGATAAATCTCCAGCAGAGCTAAGCTATAGAGCATATTGGCTTTGGAGGCATCTCCACAGGTGAGCTCCTCTGGTGTACCTCATCTTTTTAAGCCAACATCTATCTGCAGGCAGGTAAAAGCCCCTTCATGCCTTACTGTACAGTTGTTTAGCACTGAGCAAGTGGCGCCTGCAGAGGAACTCATCCAGCTCCAAACTCAGATGGACAAATATTTTCTTGCTAGGAAGCTGCAGGAAAAAAAAAAAAAGTTGGGAGAATGGCTTGGGTAAAAAGGCTTAGGGTGTGTTTAGTGTCAGTCGCTCTTATTGGGGATAGCTATGTGCAGCAGGTGATGCAGTGGCGCAGCATCAGCACAGATCGAGAAATCATTGTGCTTTTGCAGCAGGTCACCTTTTGCGCAGCTGTACTGAGCTTGTTAAGTCAGGTGGAGCTGAGAGAGGAGCAGCAGGCGGGTAATGGCAGAAGCTGAGTGAGACTGTTCCGTCTGACTGTCCTGCTGCTAGTGATCCAGATAACATCCGAAAGGGTGAGGGGGGAAGATGTGGGGGTCTGGAGAGTGTATAATTAATCTTTTCTTCCTTGCAATGATTCTTTGCCTTTAAAATGTCTTTGTAGCACCCTGTTGTCAGTTAATGCATCTGTCCCTTGGCCCAGTCCCTGAGACCTGGGCTGGCAGGGGAGAGACTTGAGTAACCTGCGCCGTCCCCGGTGGTTCAGCCCAAGAGTTGTTAGGATATGGCCATCCAGAAGAAGAACTGCCCCAATCAACACTCAGAGCCAGATCCTGCTCCCTTTTTTCATGGCTGATGGGGTCCTGAAAGTTTGGGGATCTCTGCTTCAGGGACCTGTGGTTGTGGCAGATGCCTGGGTACTGCCATGAACAAACCCTCAAGTGTTTTCAGGAGCAACAGTCCTTTGGGGGAGGGGAGGGAAGGAGGGAGACAGCTGTGGGTGGCTGGTGGCTCCGATTCCACCCTTCCCTCCTTAGGTCAACCTTGGCTTGGGCACCTGACTAAAACCAACCAGTCAAGACCATTTTGTGCCTCCTCATGTTGATGCACTGTGGGTGCAGGTGCCATGTCCCTTGCAGAGGGGTCCAGAACTGGCCTAGCTGTCTTGTCTTGAAAGTCCCTCCTCCAGCACCCCCTAAACTACGGTTTCAGACCCCTCCCAGAGCACTTCCCAGCCCTGTTTCCAGCCTTGGCTCTGCATGCTGAACGTCCTGCACCCTGAGAAAGACCGGTCATTCTCCTTTTCTGCAAGATTCAGGGATGTCGCAGGGTAGGACCACCTCTTGCCAAGCAAGGGCCCTGTACCTGGACTCTGCCGCAGCATGTGACATCTGTGCTTTTGCCTATAGGGTTTGCACTTGTTTAACCTGCAGAGCAACAGCAGTACTATGGGAATCAGGGCAAGTCATCCCCATTGCTTAGAGGACACAAAGAAGAGGGCCTGCCTTGAGAAATGCACCCAGATCCAAAGTTCCCAGGTGCTAGTCCTTTGTGTACTGTCCATAGCAGTGTCCGTGTCTCCAGTCAGCATGTAACTGCTGGCATTTCTCACGACTGCCAGTGCCAAGGGATGGGGACATTGCTGCCATCTCATAGTCCTTCAGCCAAGGGAGCTGGGAGGAGAGAGGACCCACACTGGGGGTGTACTGCCAGCAGAATGGTCGTAGGGCAAACTGGACCTGGCAAAACCCTTCTCAGGCATGGGGGAAGCCCGCCTGGTTTTTAATACCTGTCTGATGCTACTTAGGAGCATCTATAATCAAAGGCCAGTGATGTTTTTGCATACAGGTGTGAAAATAAGCCTAGCCGACCAAGAAACTGAGGCCAATGGTGCTGGAAGGGGCATGGTAGAGACCTGGTGCCTAGGGGAGAAATGAGAAAAACATACTCACAGCAGCCAACTGGAGCAAAATTCCTGGGCAGCTTAACAGCTGCAAGAGCAACTCACAAGACACCCCCCTCTAATTCCCTCCTTCTCCCCCCTTAGGCTTTGTTCCGGCCCCTCCGTGTAGGTACAGAGCCCTAATCTCTCTGGCATGCAAATAACCACCACCACCGGTTTGCCCATGCTCTCCCCCTTCACCCATTTCCCAAATCTGGCCCCTTGCGGCAGGGAAGGGAGGGCAAGGGAGAAGGAGAAGGCCTCACACAGAGGCCTCCCAGAGGAAAGCACAGTGGGGTTAATGGACCTCCTGTGCCTCACTGCTGGAGGCATCTGTAGCAGGGCAGGTCCTGGAAGGCTCCCAGCTGGAGAAGACCAGGAGGGGAGAGGTTCAAAGGAAGATCTTGGCAGCTGAGCGAGGTTCACATTGTTGGCTCTCACCTCACACCAGCCTGCAGGCAAGGCTGGATATAGAGCAAGTGGGGTGCTACAAATGCTGATACCTCACCACATCAGATGCAGCTCTCCAGTCTAAGCCGAGAGCTGTGACCCTGCTTGTCTGCATCTGACCAGGGGTTATGGGGCTGTGGGCTGCCTCGAGGTCAGGGGGACCTTACCACCTCCGCCCAGCTGTGGCTTGACCTTGCACCCTGAAGCGATCCTGCCTTGCCTGGCACGATGAAGGTGCTGAGAGATTATATGGTTCCTCCAGTGAGGCTCTTGGAGCTTGGAGATGGTGGGCATGGAGAGTAACCTTGCAGTAAAGGTTTTCCCACTGTGCTCTTCTCTTCTTGCAGTGCCTAGAGATTTCTCTCTCTCTCTCTCTCTCTCTGTCTCTCTGTTGCCCTACCTCCTCCCGGGCTGCCTTTCCCCTCCCAGGCTAGACAATGGGGAGAGCTGACCCAGAGGAAGGGCATCTCCCAGCTCCCGTGAAGCCCCCGGATGGTGGCTGGGGCTGGATCGTGCTCCTTGGCTGCTTTGTGATCACCGGCTTCTCCTATGCCTTCCCGAAAGCCGTCAGTGTCTACTTCAAGGAGCTCATGAAAGATTTCCACGTGGGCTACAGTGACACAGCCTGGATCTCCTCCATCATGCTGGCCATGCTCTATGGGACAGGTGATGACTGCATACGCTTCCCCCTCCCTAACTTATGCCTTCCCTGCCCTGCTACAGGCCCAGACCTTGTTCCCATGGGCTCGCCTCACACCCACTGGCCTGGTCACAAACCAACACACAGAATACAATTGTCCCACCACTTCTCTTCTAGAGTGTGCTACATTTCATGTCCCTGTTTCCAGGAGAGCTCTGGGGTCACCCCACCTGCCTCTCAGACAGTTAACATGGGGTTTGCTGCCATTGCTGAAGGGCTTTCCCTATCACACCAAGCCCCTTCTTGTTCCCAAGGAACAGAGGGCTGAAGGCAGGGCAAAACGGAGGTCTCCACACCATAGCCTGTCTCCCTTGGCCAGGCCCAAGGGCTGTGTATCTAAGCAGCCAAGCAATGATCTCCGTCATTAGTGTTTCATCTTCCCCGGGTGCCCTGCTTGGGAAGGCTGCCCCTTCCCAGTTGTCCTACTGTGTCTCCTCTGCTTTCTCCCAGGACCAGTATGCAGCATCATGGTGAACCAGTTTGGCTGCCGGCCCGTGATGCTCATCGGCGGGCTGCTAGCTTCTTCTGGGATGATCCTGGCATCTTTTACCACCAATATCATTGAGCTTTATCTGACAGCTGGTGTGCTGACGGGTGAGAGCCCCACGAGCTGGGAGGGATAGACTTATCTGGGGAAAGGCCAAGACCATGTTGTATCTCCCCTTAGCGTTGCCATGTCTAGCATCAGGTCTCCCCTCACCTATTTGCACCTGCTCAAGCATCTAGTCCTGAACATTGCACCTGTGGGAGATAGATCTACTGCATCTATACAGATGAGGCCTGTGACTGAGGGGAGAAGGACAGACAAAATGCAAGTGGAGCACAGTGATCATGGCAACTGGGATGGCATCTGTATATAGGGGTAGGAGAGGGAGGCAAAGTTCCTGTTTAAGGCACAGGTCTTGTCTAAACATGGCCACAGCTACCTAATTCAAGTACAGTTCAGGTAGACAGGTTGTTTTAGCCCATCTTCTCCAGGGGTAACCCACCAACGTGAAGGAGCAGAGACTTGACTTGAGCAGAACACATGAATCCCATCATGGGACTTCAGGACTAGGATAGTCTGGGGGGCGGTTTCAGCTTGTTGCAAACCACGTCTCATGTTCTTTAATTCCCTGTCTCCCTCCTGGCTCTCACCCTCATGTAGGTCTGGGTATGGCATTGAACTTCCAGCCCTCACTGATCATGCTGGGCACCTACTTTGACAAGCGTCGGCCTCTTGCCAACGGACTGGCTGCTGCTGGGAGTCCTGTCTTCCTTTCCTCCCTCTCTCCGCTGGGGCAAGTGCTACTGGAGAAGTTTGGTTGGCGAGGAGGGTTCCTTATCATGGGGGGCCTTCTGCTTAACTGCTGCACTTGTGGAGCAGTCATGAGACCCCTGGATGCGGGCATGAAGCGGAAGATGGAGAAGGCTCAGGACAAATATGAAGCCAAGGAGATGCTGCCCATAGGAGGGAAATCAGAGGAGGGAATCAGCACCACTGATGGAACCAAGAAAGCCAAGAAAGCCAAGAAGCAGCCCAAGAAAGGAAAGAAGCTCCTGGATTTTAGTATCTTTTCCAACCGAGGTTTTATCATTTACACTATTTCAAAGTTCATTCTGGTCTTGGGTCTCTTTGTACCCCCCATATTGCTGGTCAACTACGCTAAGGACACAGGTGTACCAGATACAGAGGCTGCATTCTTGCTCTCCATCATTGGTTTCATAGACATCTTTGCCCGCCCAGCCTGTGGCATGGTGGCAGGCTTGAAGTGGGTCCGCCCTCACGTGTCATACCTGTTCAGCTTCGCTATGCTTTTCAACGGCTTGACAGACATCTGCAGCGCCAGGGCTAGCAATTATACGGGGCTGGTCATCTTCTGCGTCTTTTTTGGCATCTCTTATGGCATGGTGGGGGCATTGCAGTTCGAGGTGCTGATGGCCATCGTTGGCTCCCAGAAGTTCTCCAGCGCCATTGGGCTGGTCCTACTTATCGAGGCTTTCGCTGTGCTCATCGGTCCACCCTCTGCAGGTAGGTCTCTTGCTGCAAAACACAGGTGATTCGTTTGGCTGCCATTCCACGGTATTGTAGGTGTTGGGCATGGGCACAGTACTTGAAGAAAGACCCTATTTCTCAAATTTAAATTTCCCCTGGAAGCTGAGATCTGAAGTAAGAGCTCCCAATCTCATTCCATGAACCACAACACTTAAATCTGAGCAGGGGCAGAAAATGGCAAGTGCTACTTCTCTCTCTGCTTTGCTCAGAGACCTGAGCAACGGGAGGCATACAGAGCTATCCAGTGGCATGACTTCCACTGTCCCTCAATCCTGATCAGGGGCACTTCCCTCTCATGCTGGGATCCAGGTCTCTGCCTTCACTGCGAATGTTGCATAAAATCATGTTATGGGTAGGGTCAGGCACATGCTGCAGGCAGACCTTTGAGAGTCTTCAGCAGGAAAAGACAAGGATCTTTCAAGTTCTCCTTGGTGTCCGTGGCCTTTTGATTACTGCTGTGAATAATGGTCTCAGTTTTTGTTGATCCCAACCCCAAGGCACAAGCATTCTGGTGTCAGTCAATTCAAAGCAGTTTGTAGAGCCACCTGAGGCATTTGCTGTTCCTTTTTTTAAAGAGGATGAAGCAACTCACAGCTTCTCAACCAACCTAGTCTAGGCCACAGTCCCAGGTAAGGTCCACGCCCCACAAACAGCCCATAAATAGGCTGTTGAATGGGGAGAGACCCTTCACCCACGAGTCTGGTGTAGGTTCCTATTAAGTGTCTGATCAGGTCTGAGAAAGCTAAATCGTGCTAAAGGATCATTTTCAAATAAAGTGTAGTTTCCTGCACGTTTGATTTGTGAGGAAGGGTCAGGGACGGACCATGGGCAAATCCCCAGGCAGGAACCATTCTGTTGCTTGCTGCACGCCTTCTCTTTACCTTCATCAGCGAAGACTTCTGTGTGAATGAGTTTTTTCCCAGCATGTACCTCCAGCTCTGAGTGAAACTCTCCCTGAGCAACTCCACCGAGCTCTCAGGTAAAAATTGGTGGCCAAGAGAAAAGACCCCCTTGATGCTAACAATAATTCATGTCCCATCTTACAACCTGTGGGGCAGTCGGCTGTCCCAGGCCAGGGGTGGTCAAGAAATATGCATCTCGGAGGCAGCTGCAGAGGGATCATGAGGGGAGAGGGGGATTTAACAGCGCCTTGCCCCAGGGAGCGAGGCACAGCAGTGGGTGGTGATGGGGGACACCCCTTTAACCCTCCTCCCTCGGTTCAGCTGTGCCTTGGTACTGTGCACACGCACAACAGGACACAGACGGTGCAAGGCCACCGAAGAATGGTGTTGGGGGGAGCCAAGTTGTGTTCCTACCTTCACCCCGGGGGGACCCACTGCCACAAGGACCCCCCCCGGTATGGGAAGCTTGATTGTGCTGGCAAATCCCACAGCTCGGAGTCGGTGGAGCAGCGCTTGGCTGGAAGAAAGGGGGGGGGGGTTGAACAAAGTGGCTTTGTTTGGTGTAATCCTCCTGAGCTGCTTCCCACTCGGTGGGGCTGAGGGGGTTTGGCACAGGATAAGCTGCACGCGCGCGCGTGCGTGCACGCAGGCTCCTCGCCCGCCATCCAGCTTGGGTGAACAGGGGCACATTCAACCGGGGAGGAATTTGCCACGTGCCTCCCATGACTGCTCCAGGAGGCACCTCAGCGTGCCCTGGGGCTGGTTTCAGGCCACACACCACAGTGCAGCAGGGACTGGGGGGGGATCACATGCACAGTCAGGAGCACGCAGGACTGGGAGGAAGCCTCTGGTCACTATGAGCCCATCCTATACTCAGTGGGTGCCATCCTGACCATAACGGGGCGACTGCTCAGGCTCCCCAGCAATGAGGACTGAGAACCCTCCCTCCAGTGCCAGCTCTGGTGCATTCAGGAGATGTGCTGAGAACATTTATTTGGCAGAGAAATCAGGTGTGGGCCAGCCAAAGGGATTTCTCTGCCAAAGAGACGTTTCTTCTCTCCCTCTGAATGTTTTCCTGACACGATAGCTTAAGACATAGCAATGCCTTCTCAAATTTTTCTTTTCTGAGACTGGGCAAGCCAAGTCTTCAGAGGCTCATCTCACCTTGGCAGGAGGAAAAAAAAACATGACGTGAGATGATAACATCAGTGTGTCACAATTATTTAATCTTGCCCAAACAAGGGAAAACACGAAACCCACACTCTTACAGTACTTTCCCTGGTGGTATAGTGTAGCTCTTGCCCAGAATGATTTTTAGATATTCAGGCTCCTTGCTCTTCCCTTGAGAAATGGGTCCTCAGCCAAATGCAGGTGCTGCCATCCTCTGCTGGGCTGTCCATGCAGGAGTGTGTAGGCTGAAGCTAACTAACTGTCTCATTTCTTCAACCATCAGGCCGCTTGGTCGATGCTCTCAAGAACTATGAGGTGATCTTCTACCTGGCGGGCTCAGAGGTGGTGCTCTCTGCTGTCTTCCTGGCCATGGCCACCTACTGCTGCCTGAACCGAGGGAAGAAGAAGGAGCCTCCCCCGGAGAAGAACCCCCCAGGTGGTGGGAGTGACACTGAGGAAGCAGAGTCTGACGTGCAGGAAGCTGAGGAGCACAGCAGCGACAACCACCAGCTGCCCCACAACACCGACAACACGGTGGTGGCGGCCAGCGAGGAGGCCAACCATGTGGCAGAGGAGCAGAGCGGGGAGGGAGGCGGGGGTCCCGAGGGGCACGGGGAGGTGTTGGCACGAGACGGCTGCAACGCTGACCAGACGGTGGAGAGGGACAGTTTTTAGGCAGGGCAGAGCAATGGCGATGTATAAAACTGGCCACGTTTGCGTGCACCTCAGCGTGGGAGGGTAGGTGGGATATGGGGGTGGAGACAGTTGAGCCGAAAGCAGGTGTAAGAAGTAAGAGGGAGAGATATAAGAATAGCTGGCCCTTATGTACATATGTCCACATACCTACCCAGTGATACGTCTACTTGCATCCTGCACCCATGCTGGTACAACACAGGCTCAGGGCAGCCCAAACACCAAAAAGAAAATAATAATAATCATCTTCTTTCCTCAATTCCAAACCAGCCCTGGAAAAAGTCTTTTGAAGAGGCTGCCAAGGACTCTCCTTTTCCTTCTGCATTGTCACCGTACAGAACACAAACAATTAGAGACTCTTTGTAATCAGATCTGGTACGCATTGGTCTGGTGTCAGTGTTTCCTCCGCCCCACTTCCCCCGTCGGGATAGCGCCGGGCTAGCTGGAAGCAGGCTTAGGAGGTGGTGTAATTCATAGCTGTCATCTGGGCCACCTCCAGCTGCGGCCAGCACGGGGTGGGGTAGGCACTGCGTTCCCTGCAATACCTCCCTGGGGCACTACCAAACCGGTGGGACACCGGCTCCGACCACCTGGAGCATCTTTTGTGGGTGGTGAAGCCAGGGCAGTGACACATGATGCTGCTTTTCCGAATAGGGAAGCGCTGGGTTAGAGGCCGACGCTGAGGTGCCAGAAGAAGATGTCTAAGAAAGGCTAATGCCATTAGGTGAGCGGCCACGGGTCGGAGCCTCGCCGACAGGAATAGCAGCGAGCCAGCTTTATCTAGGCTGAAGTGAGTCCTGCTGACGTGTGAAGGGAACAACTTGGCACATCTTGGGGGGGGGGGGGGGGGTTTCAGGGCAGGTAAATAACCGTGTCCCAAGCGATTATCCACTCAGCAGGAATGCCACCAGAGGCGTGTTTTCCTTTTAAATAGAGAAAACCCTCTTACGTAAAGGAATCAAAGGTAAGGCAAGAAGGACAAGCCACAGCCCCTGGGTGCCACTAACGAGGGTGCTGGAGCACGTGGTAAGGCAGGCATGACCCCCTCACCCCTGCGGCAGTGGTGGATTTCTAGATCCAGAGAGGACAACCTTCCCCGGCATGCTAAAACCACTCCTAATCTGCTTTAGGACTGGATCTCTTATAAACATCCCCCCCCCAGGCCAAAGCCCTTTCTTCCGGTTTCCTGAACTGCTTCACCTCAGAGGCCCTGGGGGAACCTGTGACTACAGCGAGGGATCAAAAACTAAGCAGAAGGCGACAGGGAAGGCAGCTCGTGGGACCATCAAAAAGGGGGTTTCATTCCAGACCAGACTGAGCCCAAATTAACGGGCAACGGGAAAAGCCTGCAGGACCCGTAAAGCTGTTTAAACCCAGAGGGCGAGCAGGGATGTGGAGGAAAGGGTTTCATTCTAGATGCTCCCAAGCATCTCAAGCAGTAAATGATGAGCAAAATAAAGCTGCTGAAGAACGTCAGTTTAAGAGGAGACCTAAGAACTGGGAAATGGAGGGGAGAAGGTAAAGCCCATGCCAGGCCCATGCCCTGTCCCACCTTGGCTACCACCACCGTTGTTCACTCTGATTGTGAGCCCATCACAACAGTGACTTTGGGCTTTTTCCTGTTCAAAGCCCCGTAGAAACATCCCAACTCAGACTCAGCACCACAACAAACCCCAGGTGCAACACTCTTGAGAGAACGAGCAGCAGCAGCAAAGGCAGTGGAGCCCTGTAGGCACCCATTCACCGCTCCCCAAAGTTGTTCCCTCCTCCCAAGGTAAGATCACTGTTTCTGCTCTGCCAGACCAAGTTGTCCTGCAGCCCTTTCCCCAGCAACCCCAAACCCCATCCCCCGGGGTTGGGTTGCCCTTATTCACCAATACCCCCCTCCAAGAAGCAGCCCATGACCCCCCGCAGAGGTCCAAGGTCCACAGCATGAAAACAACTGCTCTCATCAGTGCCAGGCAGGTCACGGGCACAAGGTCCCCTCTGTTTCCTTGTCACCAGTCAACATTTCCCACCAAGCCTCCTGCCCTTAAATCTTTTCACAAAAGCACAAAAAAAAAAAAGCCCTTAGGGCACCAGATCCCCCCACAGCCGGTGCTGTAAGATACCCAGCCCTCTTCCTTCCCCTCCACCACTCAGGTTGCAAAAAACCTGGCTACGCTGCCTTCCACTTGGCATTGTTGGCTTTGGCCAACATCAAAACGCTGGAGCCTTTCCTCTGTTTTCCTTAACTGCTCCGTATTTTGGCACGACAGCTCCGAAAGAGGATCAGGGACTTAAGCGTCGGCTCAGGCTTGTGATGCAACAGCTGAGCTGTGTGGAGGAGCTAGCTCTGGAGGGGCACAAGGATGCCACTGGGCTGGAGGGGTGGCTTTTCAAGGCTGCTGTTCCCCTGGGAAGCCCAGATGCAGAGAAGGCTGGAGTCACACAGAGAGCTGGCCTTGGCGCAGCATTTATAAACCTCCTCCCCCTGGAAAGCTGTGCTGCAGTGAGCACCGCCTCTTGGCGTAGAGATTATCCACCAGTATGCGCAAGAATAATGGCCAGCACATGACCCTCCTTCTTCCCATCATATTTTAACACTAAAAGCAAAGGAGGATGAGCAGGAAAAAAAAAAAAAAATAAAAATCACTAAAGAAAACCCACGAAGGACAGGAAACGAAATGTCACATTTTTCTTTATTAGAGACAACAGTCAGTACATCAGAGTCCATTTAAATCTTCCAGAGCAGCTTGACCATGGATGGCTTTCTTCCAGGCACCCACAGAGATGACAAAGCTCCAAAAAAAACAAAAATCAAAGAGAAAAACAAAACAAAACAAACATCTTGATCATAAATTAATGCCCTTAAATAACTTTATTTCCCTACCACTAAAACGTAATGTCAGAGAAGTCCAAACCCCTTGCCTCTGGGAAGCACACCACTCCCGGCAGTTGTGCTGCCCACTAAAAGAGAAAGTGCCATCTGCATGTGGGATGAGGCCGAAAGGATGGAGGGAGGAGAAAAGGAAAGAAGAAGGAAGCAGCCTCACTTACCTCGATTTTCCTTTTCCCCCCTTCCCTTGTGCTGGGGAACGGGATGTGAGCTACTGCTTCTGGCCCAGAGGCAGCACAAAATTGTTGTGCAGAGACAAGAGCAGAGGGTGGCACGCTAGTCACGCTTTGCGCTAACAGAATCTCAAGGCCTCTGCCTAAAGGCCATGTCCTCCTCTCTCCGTGAGGCTTCCCATCTCTCCTCTCTAGTTTAAGGATGGGATGCCTCCTTCGCGGTTCTAAGGTGGCTCCTCCTGGTGCCTGCACAAGGAAAGAGCGTGCAGGGCTGGCTGCACATTGGTCACTGTCCATCGCACGGTGCCATAGGAGAGGAGAACGATGGAAAGGAAATGCGTGCAGCTTTGCTGCTATTCCCAGGAACCCGTCTGCCTCAAGACAAGCTCGCTCACCTCAGCATCTCTGCCAAGTATGGGGGGCTCCTTCCTAAGTCAGGTCCCTCCTTCCCACAGGGAAGGGCAGAGCCACATCCTGCAGGATTCTAACCCTGGGGTGTGGCTATGGAGCGTGCAGACAGTGCCAGCTGCGCAGGAGCTCAGGGACCACGAAGAGGATGGCAGCCAGGGGAAGAGACTCCCAAATCTTTGCAGCACCTCAGCATGGCAGGCAGCTACTTCCACCAGCCCCTCAGATGGGGGGGGTGATCAGATCACCTGTACCACCACCAGTTCGAGGCATCAGCTCGGACTTGCTCCTATTTCTTAAGAACAGCAGCACAGAGAGCTGGGAGTGGCAGCAGCCATCATCCTGCAAAAATCGGTCCTGCAGCCCATGGGGACAGGTGGAAGGGATAGAGGAAGCTTAAAACAGGCCAGAGAATGGGAAGCTTGAAGACGGTGAGCAGTGGGGTGAAGAAAACAATGCTGGTGTGAACGCTTCCCCATAGCACAAGGAGAAAACAGAAGGGAGCTGTTCTCACCATTTGCCATCATCTCCAGATGTTTAAACTGGCTTCCATGTGCCAGAGGGGAGTGGTCCATCCTACCTGCTCTGCAGTGTCCTGTCTGCACAGTCACATGGCAGCATGGTAGGAGATTTTTCCTCCTCACACCTCAGTACCCAAGTTGGGCGACTTCTAGAGGGGGAAAAAAGGAATATCCAGGCAAACAAGCAAGGGAAGAGAGAGGAAAGCAGAGGTCGGTCCCAATCCAACCAGCTACCCCCCACCCAATGCAGAGGAGGAATCCCAGGCTGGACACACACAGAAATCACAGAGGATGAATGGCCATCCGAAATATATGTTTTTATAACAGTCTGCAAAGTCCTTCCTCTGGCCATGCTGGCACACTCAGGCATCATCAATGAGCTTTTCACCATTTGCGTCCTCCTTCCCGCTACCCTCTCTCTCGCTTCCTCCTTCTTCTTCTTCTTCTTCTGCCCCATCTGTGTATGTGTCCTTCTGCCCATAGTTGAGAGTTGTGCGGGCAAGGTCCACCTCAATGGGAAAGACATCCGCATCTCGGAGCACGGCATAGCAGTCGTCATAGTACTTGGACATCGTGGAGACAAAACGCTGAAGCTGGAACACGATGTCTTGCACTGTAGCGGAGACAAGTTGGGAACAAATCAGGCGAAAATCCCCTTCACAAGCAGAGCAATGAAGGCTGTGATCAAGCCTCCCTCACCAATGTTACAGTCTCCTACACATTCACCCCTTTTGGCCCCTGAGGGCAGATGTCTCGAGCACAGCCACGGAAGAGTTATTCAGCAAAGACTTCTGAGCTGAGATGAAGGAGGAGCATGAAGGCCAAAGCCATGTCTGCCTGACCCCTTCAGGTGCTGGACACAGCAGTGGTACTCACCGTGTTTCTGGTCCAGAAGCTCTATTTTCTCTAGCACGTCCTTCCTCATCTTGGCAAAGCGCGTGCGAGCCTCCTGCCGGCAACGCAGGATAAGGCGGTATTCGTAGTTCCCAGTGCTGACCCGGTAGAGGGGTTCGCCCAGAGCCTGCCAAAAAACACGGGGCCATTTTAGACTCCCATAACAGCACTTGTACACAGAGTTTGCCTACCAATGCGGACGCACAGTGACCTTGGATTATTATAGCCCCCTCAAGCTCACTGGAGCTGCAGTCAGGAAGCATGAAACATTAGGAATGCTGAGGCACGTCAACAAATTGGCAGTCAATGGGGCCATTTTGAAGGCCAAATACACACCAACCACGGTAAAGAAAAGCATCACTACGAAGCAAAGACAGAAGGACAGGCACCTTTCGACCCAGCATGAAGAAGTGGAATGGCTTTTTATCTGAACTATTTAGACAGGCACTATGAACAAACAAGTCTAGAGTCTGAGGGATACATTAATTTGTATCAATCACACAAAAAATCCTGCCCTTCTCTGCAAGCTTCACCCTATATTGATAACCTGACATACTCTACATCTACACAGGGAACCCTGTGTGGTATCTACAACTATTAGACCCAACGCTGGAAACCAGTAGGGATGGACCTATACATTGTCCCACAAAAGTGTTTTGAGAGAAAGGGGTTAGGTCTGTCAGCAAAACAGCGTTCTTCTCTTGCACCTGTAAACATAACATATGTAAAAACCTGTGTTACCGACTATGGCTTGGCACACTGCATGTGCCAACACCCAACTCTGCTGGGAAAGACTGGGATTCTTTCCTTCACATTTAGCAGGAAAGATATAATTAAATGTTGTGTTAGGAACGTTTTATTCCTTTCTGGCACTGGGAATTGGGCATTCCAAGAATTCGAATCCCTGCTCTGAGATCAATAACTAGGATAAAAAATGATTTTACTTGTAAGCAGGGAAACTGGGCACATAGGAAACACCTTTAGCTATCTTAAACAGAGCTGTTAAGGATTAGTCATAAAACTCTAAATCAGACAGCAAACTGTTAACTGAGAATGTTGCCAGGATTTGTTTTTTTTAAGTCTTCTGATTTTAAATTACCTATTTTGAGGAAAAAATACTATTGTTAAGAGAGATCCTTTAATCAATTTTCCTCAACTACTAATGCAGCTTTCGCATGTGTTCTGCTACAGAAGCTAAACCTCCATTTCTCAGAAACAAGTCCAGAATTAATGATAAGCTGTACACTACACACAAATGGAATCTGTGAAGATAACACTTTAATCCTTCTTACACAAGCTAATATTACTTAAACACTGAGACAGGCAACCACTGATCAAACAAGCTGCAGAGGAGACGTCTAGTCCCTCTACTATTCCACAGCACCAGCAATTCATCGCAGTTATCGGCAGTGTTTCCTAGGTAGCATTTAAGGATCTCCGATTTCTAATATATTACGAACAAATGTGTGTAATTTATAGGACGTATTCGCTAGTTCGGATGCACACAGGCACAGGAGCGCTTTTGCAATTACAAGGCAGTGTAATTACAAGTGCAGGGAAGCTGCAGAAACAGAGTATGCAGTTGTCATTGCCACAGGATCGGTACTTACGATGCAGCTGTATTCTTCATCATCCATCTCTTTGACTTTCAGGCAGTAAGACTTTGTAGAATGATGAAGGAAAAAAAAAAAAAGGCAAAAAGCAAAACAAGAAGGAAATATTAAGAATTAGAAGCAATTTCATTATCACCCACAGCCATAGGGTTGTACTATTTCAAGCCTTCCGTCAATGCTGCAGCTAGGGACACTGGGGAAAGCACAGTGGGATCAGAGTGTATTAAACATCCCAGGTGGATCTATTTAGAGAAAGATGGGGAGAGAAAACGGTAGGGGAGAGAGAAGATGCTTAATATTTATATTACAGGAGCAAACACTTAAAAAAAAAAAGTAAGAGAAAAAGATCCTGCATTCATCTACTGTTTGGGAAAACACAGTACCAGAAAAGTATGAGGAGGGAATAATTAAAGAGGGTGAAAACCAAAATAAATTGTGGGAAGGACTGATGTGGGAAGAGATGCTGTCATATTCACTTGCCTTAGGGCTGCAGCTCCAAATATTCTCTGAACTGGTAAACAGAAATAGATTCCTACAGTTATAGAACAGATGCACTTACTAACCCTACCCTGGTTTTTGGGGTGTAGAAAACAAGGGGTGAGTGGAATAGAGAAGGGGGGGAAAAAAGCATGGTGAATGAATGAAAACAAACATGATTTGACAGTGGTTTAATCTGGCTAAGGAAAGACTATCCAAAACTACCTAAAAATACGGACTCTAAGGCTGAGGAGTTATTTAGGGGAGTTCAAGAGCATAAGTTGCATAGGAACTCTTTACAAATAAATAAGGAAATTAATTTTGCCATGTAGAAAATAAGTCACCTGGGTTCTGGGATCTCTCTCTTACCAGTGAGAACTACTGGGTCAAGAGCAGGTGTCTGAATCTGAGTAATCCAGCAAGGGGCAAAGAACTGAAAATAATGCATTCTTGCATAGACTGTGGAGGGACGGACATGTGATTGTATAGGCTGTATGTGACCCTCAGGATACGATTCTAGGAAACGTAATTTCAACCACCATTAAAATAATTAAATAAATAAAGAGCAGCTCACCAAATATTCAAACTTGACGTCTAGGTATTTTTTGATAGTCAGCCTTGTGTCAGGAATGGCTTTATTCAGATATGTATTCAAGTCAGTAAGCATCTGCAAGGGAAACATCCTGTTGCTGAATGTAAGACCAAAAAGCATGACTACAATCCATCAAGTGCAACCTCCTAACCGGCATAGGTCATGAGACTGCCTCGAGTTAAGTCTTTTTAACTAGAGCGTATCTGAAAGAAAATAACTCATCTTGACTCAGAATTGCCATGGTTAGAGCATCCCTTACAGTCACTGACAAGTGGTTCCAGCGTTAGAAATGCATGCCTCACTTCTAGTCTGAATTTGTGTTCTTTCAAATAATCTTGTTTCATTTTCAACTAGTCCAGGAAAACACTCTCCCTGATTCAGAGGCCCACTATCCAACGCTGTCCATCCAACACAGCACATATAGTGTGTCCAAATCAACATTTAATACTCTCTTTGCTAAACTACGTGGACAAATCCTCTGGAGACTCTCACTTAAATATATTGATTGAAATCCTTAAATTGTTCCTGGATTGCTTACCTAAACTCTTGTAAATTTAGTGACATCTTTTAATTATGGGTACCAATATCAGGGAAAAGGCTCGAGGGACTACACTAATCAAACTACCCTCTCATCCCCAAAAGAAAAGGAGTAATATATTCACCTGCAAAAGTCAAAGGAAAAAGATTAATATATTCATTATGTTACCTCTTCGGTTCTTTATGAAGAGAGTTCCCCAAAGGAAAGCAGACCAAGACAATTCTTCCCAGACTGAATGATTTGTAAGACCACACCAGACCCTTTACTCCCACGGTTAAATTCTTTACCGGCTTAATTGTCTTCAGAAGGTGAATCCCAAACTTCTCAATGTTGCGATGGGCATCAGCAAATTTCACGAAGGCTTCACTGGCAGCTGGTTGCGGCTCCCGTACACCAATGACAGAGAAAACGTCTCCGAATGCTGGATGGGGGTAATAAATACAAACAGATGAAAGAAGAGGTTGACCCCAGAGAAGAATTTTGCCTCCAACATTACAACTCCTTCCCATAACCTTGCAATTAGCTGGGGAATGATGCTACATATTCCTTAAAGGCCAGAGGCTGGCAGGGCATTTCTTCAACATCTCATGTGAAAGACGAGGCCTGTGTTAGCACCACAACTGCTAATGCCAGGAGAGCAGCCCTCCCCAGCTCATTTCTGCAACACTTAGTTTGCTTTGAGTGAGGGAATCGCACATCTAAGTGGTGACTAAAACTCCTGAAACTGGAGGTCAAAGACTTCTGCTCCCTTCACTCAAGATTCTTTACCTCTGTGTGTCTGGGATAGCTCAAAGAAAGCCCTGAGAAGACTCTTGGTGTGCTCTGTCAAGCCTGTGATGGAAGACAGAAAAAAACATTTAAGTCATTTCACTGAAACACAATGGAGGCATCTTTTTCTCTGATCTGGTGTCTGAGGGAAGACACAATTTACCTTTGTATAACTCTGCAGTCCTCTCCAGCTCCTCTAATCTCTTCACTAGTCCATCTAAATGGAAACAAGAATCAGAATGACAACAGTCAAATCCAGGACATGGTTAAGACTTGACTGACTGGAAGAACACCAGTTTCATATTTTTGGTTCAAATTTCTCTCACCTCTAAAGCCTGGCCCCTGGTCCAACATGGGAAGCTTTTAAAGTAACTGCCAACTAGTTTTACAGTGTGGCGTATCAGCATTCACTAAGTGGGTCCCCACTTTAAATTAATTTGACCTTAGCTAACATTTAAATGGCCCCAATGACAGGATATATCATTCAGGAAGGGCGGAGGCAATCGTAACAGTGAGGTATAGCAGAAGGAAAGAATTATGAAGGAATAACATGGAACATGCAAGTAACTCTAAAAAGTAGGTTAAGCACAAGAGGGTAAGCATTCCCTTCAGAAAATTGTCCTCTGGGACAATACGTACCATTGCAAAGTATGGCTCGGCTTAACCCCAGGGCATCCGCTGTCCCTGAGCTCATGTTCTCTACCAGTCGATGCTTTACCTTCTTCAATACTAAAGGCCAAAAGACAGTTGCAAACGAGGATCAGGGTCATTTCTATGGGCATGAAAAGCACACTCGCATACTTCACCACTTTTTCAGGCATTGAATAAACTGGCCGGTCTGAACTTAACTCACTATTGAGGTAGTGAGCAGAAAAAGAATTACCATACAAACTAGATGCTCCGTCCGGCCATGCATAGCACATCTTTAATCTTCTGTCTGTTCTGCTCTCAAATCCTATATACTTCAATCAATTGAGTTCAGCACTTCTTTTGGAAGACTATTCCAATAAAACACTTTGCTATAAGCTACCTATCATGATATTTGGAACTAAACTTTGCTTACGCTACTTGCTGCATTACTTCAACTGAAGTCAGGAGACAAGGCTAAAAGCAAGACAAATAGGATTTAATGCTCAAAGTTATCCCTTTTCTTACTTTTATCTTTTGGATCTTAGTTAAATCCTTTTGTCACCCCTTGATGGAATTCATTTCTATCTTTGGTGGTCATACCCTGCAAATTACTAGAGACAATTATGCCCTCTTTGGAATCAGATGAATCAGATACACTTCTTTAGAGGCAAACTTGCAGGGGTGCCAAGTGCCTGCAGCTCCCAAGAACTCAGCCGGAGACACAGTGTTTAGCATCTCTGGAAAACACCGTATTCTCATTGCACTTCTATTTCCCCAGAAACCTATCTCAGTCCTCACCATTTTTCTGAACCCCTGTCAATTCATTAGCACCTTGATCACCATGAAAAGAAATTAAAGGAAAAAGAATAGATCTTTTAGGAAAGTGAGAAACATAGACTATACAATGGAGACAACTGTGTAGGCTCAGTTCAAAACAAACACTCTGTTTTAGAAATAAAGCCTCCCCTCTCTCCTATACAATTTATGGTTGTACAAAACTCAGTGTAGATAGGTATTTCATCACTGTTCTCCAAGCTGAGAAACTGCAACCAGTGTTTTTCAATAGATGCACTTCTGTGGACAGCTGAAACTCTCAACAGATCAGCACAATTTACAGGTATTCAAAATAAATAAACTAAATTATTATCTAGTTGAGTTTCATCATCCATGCTAAACACAGCACAGAAAAACAAGCCTCCCACAACAACAGTCAAGCCTCAGTTTAACTTTCAAGACTATTTCAAGAAGGAAGGATTATTTTTTTTTAAAACTGCAATTCTCTTTGACAGTATCCATCTGAAAATGACTGAGTTAAGAGGAAGAACGGAACCAGAATTTTACTTTGGTTTTATCTGGGACCAATCTTTCACCCCTCCATGTCACTTTAACAGTCTAGGGAGAAAGAAACCAGTCTTACCAATATCCAAAGACTTGCCCTGCTTTGGATCGGCCTGAAGCTTGTTGTAGTGAATCGTCACTTCTCCCTGTAGAACGAACAAAGGCAAAACTGCTGGCTGGAAGCAAGTAGCAGTGGCTTTCTTTACCAATGGACAATAAACTGTGAACTATGACCCAGCAGCTCCAGTGACCCCCTCCTACCTCTCACCTTTACCATCTGTATCATCTTGGCCACCTCCACCTTAGTCTTCCCTTTGACGGACTTCCCATTCACTCCTGTGATTTCATCACCGGCTGCTACGGTGCCGTCTAAGGCTGCTGGAGTGTTATCAAATACCTAGCAGAGAGGAGAAAAAGCACAAGTACACTGGAATCAAGAGGAAGAGGAAGGTGAATGCAGGGCTGAAGAACAAAAAAAAAGGACAACTGCATTCTTCCTATTTAACTCAGTTATATTTTCTTCCTGGTGAAGTCACAGTTTTTCTCCTTTCCTAAGAGGTGGGCTGATCATCTTGTTCTCTCGGGAAGTTCTTGCCTCCAGGACGTACCTCCTCAAGCTTCGGATTTCTTGATGTCGAGAATGTCACACTGTCCCCTGTGAATTCTAACACGCTCTCCAAGGAGAAGGATAATTTCAGAAGTCTTAATTTAATTCTTCCACATCTATTAGGTACTAGGGTAAGGAAATCTTATTCACTGGAAAGTGAGATGATGTCTCCCACTTTGAGAAAAACAAACAACATAGGACTCTCCATGCTTTCCATCTCTCAGGCCAACACTGTTTTCACAAAGATGGTTGATTCTCCCTCCCCAAGTGCTCACCTGGACAATGTAGAGACAGGGGCAGTACTGTGCGCCTCCCCCAATGCTGATCCCAATCAGGTTCTGAGAGTCCTTCTTCAGGGTCACTGTCCCAGGTACAGTGGGGATCCCCCTAAATTAGAAAGAGTGGATGAATAACTGAACACGGTAGGCAGGGCTACATGTATATGAAACAACTCTGGTATCTGAGTCAATACAAACTGGAAACATAATGGGCACTGCACGTTTGAATTACAGAATCACAGAATGGTAGGGGTTGGAAGGGATCTCTGGAGATCATCTAGTCCAACCCCCCTGCTAAGGCAGGGTCACCTAGAGCAGGTTGGACAAGGACACATCCAGGCAGATTCTGAATATCTCCGGAGAAGGAGACTCCACCACCTCTCTGGGCAGCCTGTTGCAGTGCTCTGGCACCCTCAAAGTAAAGAAGTTTTGCCTCATGTTCAGACGGAATTTCCTGTGTTCCAGTTTGTGCCCACTGTCTCTTGTCCTGTTGCTGGGAACCACTGAAAAGAGTCTGGCCCCGTCCTCTTGACACCCGCCCTTTAGATATTTATAAGGATTGATGAGATCCCCTCTCAGCCTTCTGTTCTCCAGGCAAAACAGACCCAGGTCTCAGCCTTTTTTCATAAAAGAGGTGCTCCAGTCCCTTGAATTCATCACATTATCTCTGCCACAGAGTCTATGAGCATGGACCAGCAGAAAGACCCTCTGGGCTATCTTTTTTGAAACTGCATGCAAGGATGAGAGGTGGGAGAGACACCCTCATCCATCACTAGGCACCAAGGAAACACTACTATGTTTTAGGGAGTGTTTAATCTGCTCTTAGTGCTGGAGCGAGAGGAAAACTGGCACAGCATAAATGAGATGCAAGACAAGCGCTCCATGTCAAATTCATTGCTAATCTCATCAAACCTTTTACTTGCTCAGTGTTCTCCACACTTGCTGGTGTTCTCCTCCTTACAGACATAAGGAGTCTAGAGCTTCTCTCCACTTCTTCCTGCCTCTTATTATCTTTCCTCCATTGTAAATATTTTTTTTTCTCTGGCTAAGGTCATTAATTTACAGAAAATTTGTCAGCACTGCTTTGCACTCAGAAATGCATGGTAGTCACTCCAGGGTAAACAGAAAGTGCTCTGCTTTGCTCACCAGCACAGCGATGCCTCAACCCCAGTCCCCAAAGGGAGAAAGAAATCAGGACTGAACTCTTCAGCACACAGCGTCAGGAGGAGGTAAATTTATCCACTCCCATTAGGTCTTGGCTGCAAAGACTATTTCTATTGTTAGCAAACAGGAAAAGACAAGCGAAGTACTCACAGCTTATCTTCTTCAATATCATAGTCCAAATCTGCAAACATTGTTTTCGGTTAAGAGGAGCCTGTTCACCTGAAACTGCTTATTCCAAACTCCCTGGGAAGAAAGAACAGAATAAACCCCAATAAAACAGTGATCTCAATAGAAAACTGCAGAGAATCAACCTGTCACCCTTGCCAATCCCCCTCCCCTCCCCTTTTTTTTTTTGGAAAGTCATATTATGGTTTCTGTTCTTATATTGGAAGTTGAAAACCACGTCAAGCGTCTCTGATTCTCTGCTCTGAATGAGACAGGAGAAAGTCCTCGAGTTTAAATGCTGCATGTTTCAAAACCCACAGGTGCGCAGTATTTCCAAAGCACAGAACGAAACATGGTCCATTCTGGAAGCTGTTCCTTCACATGCTTTCGCTGCCCAGCGCCACGGCTGCTACTTGTATTTAGTTTTATCCCAAGGTCTGTTAAACATCTCTGTTTTGTTCTTGACTTCATAACAATTTATGTCACTTTTTAACACTTATTTCTTACCTTGGGAGGCTACACAAAGCTTTTTGCAACTCATTTTCAACAAAAAAAGGCCTCATTATTTCCTTATACGCTCCCCCCACCCCTCCACCATTTAATTTTCTATTTAATTTCGCACAGTAATTAGCAGACGAGGTTTGGTTGCCCTCCTCCTTCGGCAGCACCAAAGGCCGGGTGACGCTGCCCCGAGGCGGTCACCGCCACATCACACCCCACCGGCGGCCGAAGGGCCAGGGCTTCGCCGGCAGCTGGCCATGGCTGCCTCCCCTCCTCCTGGCAGCGGCCTCGCACGTCGGGCCCGGCCCGGCCCTTTGCCGCCGGGTGCTGCCGGCGTGCGCGCCACCCCCCCCGCCCTCTCACCGGGGCTGGGCCGCGGGGCGAGGGCCCGGCATGGGGGACTCGGCGCTGGGCCCTGAGGAAGGGGTGTCCCGGTGACCCGAAGCCCGCAGACCCGGGGAAGGGAGGGTATCACCGGGCACCGACCCGGCCGTTTGTGGGAGGGGGGTCGCCATGACAGGCCCCTGAAGAAGGAGGGGGAGGGGGGAGTGTCTCGTGCTCACCGGAAGCGGCCGCCCGGCGCGCGGCTGCCACCCACCGCCCGGCCCTGACAACCCGCCGACACGTCACCGCCGGGGCCAGCCCGGAAGCAGCCCGGCGGGACCCCGCCCCCTCCGCTCGCGCCGCGTTGCCATGGGGACGGAGACCCGCGGGGGCGGGGCCACCTCGCTCCTGTCCGCCATCTTGAGAGCGGCCGGCGGCGGCGGCGCAGGCGGTGGGGTCCCGGCGTCAACACTACGATCGGGCTCCCCTCCGTCTAAGGGGAAAGGGTCTGTCCCCTTCTCCGCTCAGGCTCAGGAGCTGGGCCGGTAGAGAGCTGCTCCTGGGAGAAAGCGTCCTTCACGCGTGTTGTGCGTCCTTCACGCGTGTTGTGTGTCCCCCTGCGTCGTCCCGAGGCCTTCGGCCCCCTCCGGCCACCACAGCGTGCAGGGAGGGAGGGCTGGGCAGTATGGTGGGGCTGGGCTTGCAGCCACCAGCACAGGTTTTGGGCTATGTCCAACTCGCTTTAGGTTTCTGAGGTACCTCAGTCACCGTGGGGCACCCGGAGGCAGAGCCTTTGGGCTCAGTAAGTCGCAGAGGGGGAGGTCAGTGGTGGCAGCAGCTGAAGAAGAATGTGAAACCGCTGCGTTGAACAGGTTTCACGGCACAGGTGAAATGGCAGCACCATGGCTTGTCCTACTTCTGTTATTAGTGGGTTGTGGCGAGCTACCAGCTGTTCACCAGGAGGGGCACCCAGAGTGTGCCCACCTCAAGGAAAAGATGTTCTCTTGCACTTGTCACTTCGAAAAAGCGACAAGGTGATGCACCCTGCGGAAATACACCCAGTGCTGGCCTCCCATGGAAGGGAGTGTTTCAGAAAGATGTTTGTGAATGTGAACACGTCCCAGACTGATGATTCAGATGACAGCAGGGACACAAAGAGCTTTGAAACTGGTTGGCACAATCACCGCTACTGCTGGCAGACCAGCAGCGACCTGTGAAAGCAGTGATTTGGAAGTCAGTCAGCACAGCTGTATGCAAAACCGCCACGCTGCCATGTGTATGGCAGGATTGCCAAGCTTCTGCGCGTTTTTCTCCTCTGCGATGTGGGGGTGGGGGTAGCGGTTAGGTGTTCAAATGAATTTTCTGCCTTCATCAAGACAACCCCATCACTGGGAGAATGCTTTGATTTCCCAGATGAATGTGGTTGCCTGTTGCATTATGTGTCATCTCTTCCAGCCACTGCTGGCTTCTGAGCAATTACCAAGCTGTGAAACCTGACTTACTGACGCAGATCAAAAAAAAATTAAAAATTTCACTCTTTGAACTGAAAACTCCTCTGTGACCAGGAACAAGGCCAATGATGATGACCTCTCTTGCTGGCTGAGAGGGTAGTTAGTGTTTGCCGTGTGCAGCTCCATGAACCTCTCGACGGTGTACATCAAAACACCAACTGAAGCCACCCACACTGCTGGAGTACAAGGGCAAGAGCGTGTTGTTAATAACCACTTTGAAGTCCTGGGTCTAAGAGGTGATTTATTTATGAAGGGAAGCTGAATGAGAAATGCAGTCCTTCAGGTGGGAGCTCACTGAAGAGAAGAGACTGACATCCTGACCCTGGACGCTGACAGGAGTTTTACATCAGTGAAGCCTTAGAATTGATGAGCCGGGCCCTGATCTCTGCATGTGAGGAGCTCGCTGGGGCTCAGCGGTACAACAACAATTGACTGCTGCTGAGGATGGTACGGAGAAGACAGAGCCAAACTCTTCCTCTTGTCTTTTGCATAGCAAAAGACAAGAGGCAGGGGTGGCAAGTTGCAGCATGGAAATTACATTTAGATAAAAGGAAAAAAAAATACTGTAAGGGTGGGTAAGCACTGTAGCAGCAGCCCAGAGAGGTACTGGAATATCCATCCCTAGAGATGGTGAAAATGTAACTGGAGAGATTCTGCGATGCGGTGATCCTGAGAGAGACCCTGCAACATTTGGAAACATTTCCTGTGTAATTCTCTTTCAAATTCTTGAATCAAAACAACTGTCCATAACTTTCTTCTTCTTAAATACTTACTTTGAAATGCATTTTTTAAAAAAATCTACCCCTCTGTCCTCCTCAGAGAACAGAGCTTCACTATTGGCAGCTGGGCGTTAACATATTTGTGATGCAGTTACATTGCAGCCCCCAATAAACTCCAGCCCCTGGCTAGCTGGGCACTGCTGAACACAGAGGAAACCCTGCATAACCCTCCCCAAAGCTGACAGTTAATACAGACAAGAGCTGATTAAGCAAATGTCAGACAGCAGATCATTGTCAGAGGCAGAAGTCGGGCCTGCCGTGTGTCCATGCCACGTCAGGACTGCTCCGTGCAGTGGGTAGGGGTCTGGAAGTCCCACGCTGTCCCTTTGCTGTCTCCTGCTTCGTGACCGTGGGCTTTGCAGGGTCACCCAGAGGAGGTGACCACCAGACCAGCCAGCTGGGCTTCATTTGTAAGGGGGCAGCTCCACCACGTGGGCGCTGCTGAGAACTTCTGCTGCAGGAAGGGGGCCTGGATACTGGGTTTGCAACAGTGGGGTGTTTCTTCTACTTTACTGCAAGGGGTAGGGGGGAAAGTTTCCCCCACACCTAGGAGAACACCTGCATAACATAAATCATTTGGTTGTGCCCAAGAGGATTTCTCAGAGCCTTGTGTGTCGCTGGGTAACAGACTGGTTAAAAGAAGTCCTGGGACACTATTTCTTCTGGGTCCACTTCTGCTACTGCAGCTGGGAGGGAAAAAAATGGGCAGTGAATTTCTCCTTTTGTGGCAGCTCCTGCCGTTAGAAAGAAAGAGACAGAACTGGCCTGGGGTAGAAAAACAGACCTGCTGACACTGACAAGGCCAAAACCTGTAGGTCTGATGTGCCTTGTTTTTGTGCTGCTCCACTGATGTGTACACGTTGTGTATGTCCTTCAGTATGTCCACGAAGCATCAGCCTTTGTATCTGTGTGCTGACTGACCCTGCCTTTTGTGCACAGTTGCTCCAACATGTCCAAGATCGATGGGGTTCTCTCTGTGTGAGATGGAGAATGAAGCTGCGTGTGCCCTAAAGCCATGTCTGTCTCAATATTAGAAATCCAGCCGATCGCCTCCTCCCAAGGGAAAAAGTAATGAATTACTGATTAAAATGGTTATCTAAAATCCAAAAAAATAAGGCTAGCCAACTTGTAAAAAATCCCAGGAAGCTGTTCATTTTCAAGAATGGGGCTGTATCAAAAATTTGAAATGCAGCTTTATCCTGAGAAACGGGCTCACTGCTTACAGTCTACCAATGCGGCTTGGATCAAGAGGGCTCAGTTTGCAAGTACAGACATTTTTCCAGTCTTAAATAGACAAGCCACGAAAAGTCAGCCCAGGCTCTGAGAGTCAAACTCCCTTCTGCTTGTCTTTCATCACGTGTAATAAGGAGTCTGCGAGCAGATCACACGTTGCATGACTAGTTGGCTTCTTGGCACTCAGATGCATTTCTCTGTACTGGGTCTGTGCTGAATCTCGTGTTTCTGGCTGCTTTTCTGCTACTGTTGTGAGCGTCAACACAACTAATGCTGAGCTAATGTCCTCCTTGATTGCTGTCCCTCGAGCCGTGTTTTCTGTTTTGGGGGGAATTTTCAGTGGATAAGTGTGGGGATTGTATTCCCTGCCCGCCATTCCACAGCATCCCTGCTTTGTCCCTGCCCCACTTCTCCACTTCTGCTGGGTGCTCCAGACCCCTGCAGGGACCTCTACATGGTGCAGGTGGGACATGGAGGTGGTGGTGGTAGCCCCATTGAGGTGGAACAGGGGACAGTCTTATGCAGGAGTGGTTTATCACACCCCGGGGTGGGTGTTTGCTGTTAGCCCTTGCATCCTGGGGCTACCAACTGAGAAAGGAAAGGGTGAGAAACATTGAAAACATGGCTGCAAATGACCTGACTGCTTATTTCCCGACCTGTATGTCTTATTGCTGCTGCATTCAAACTCTTCCCAGAATGAGATGTACCTTCAGTTCATTCCACTGACAAGCTGGAGATACCCCTCCCCAGGGTGGCCCCGAGCTCTGAGTGCTTGCCCCATAGAGTTTCAGCAGAATACAATATTGCTGTCCTTCAGAGTTCTGGCTGACTTAATCCAAGTGGTGAAACTTCACGTTTTTGGGACAAAAAGCAGTATTTTTTTGCATTTATTAATATTTTTTTCTAGGTGTTTTAGTTGTCCTTTCTCTGAGATTTCCTGAATTTAGGCTTATCCTGGTGAAATGGACAATGCTCCATGGTGGATGCATTGTATTTCCACATGCACCAAACACGTTTCATTCTCCCTTGACTTTGTCCCCAACAGATTTCTACTCCAAGTCAAGGACACAGGTCTCAGAAGCATCTATTCTTACCTACCACTAATATACTGCTCAGTGTTGACCCCCAGAAGGTCCAGCTGTTACCTATATGAAAGCATTACATGCAAAGGCAGCAATTACAACCTGAAAAAAAAGTGACTTAAAACCTAATAGGTTTTCCGAGACCCCGCAGATGGAAAGCATGGGCCCCAACTTACCTGATCATTTTTAATTTATAAGGCAATTTTCAGTCTTTCTACACCAGGGGCATGACCACACGCTATTGCATGGCCCAGGAGGACTCCCAGTCTGACGAGTCAAAGCTCATGGTCCTTGGCTTGAGCCCTTGGGGTGTGGACCCCCACAATGGAACAGGGACGGGGCATATTGGGGACCATATCTTGTGCGCGGTGGCAGAGTGGAGGGTGGGAAACAGGCAGAGACTTGCCCTCATTATGCATGGGTCTAACATGTCCAATTACCCCATCCTCTCCTCACCTCCACAATGTAAGAGACTCTTGTTGAGAGTGGTCATAATTCACGGTGAACAACCCGCCTCCCCCTTACTCCCTTCACACCCGCTGCTCTCCATTTTCCTTCCAGAAAAAAATGTGTCTTTGATGAAATGAAATGGCTCAGTCAAAGAACCCCTCAAATGGTTGGGGACCCCTGCACTTGGCCACCCTTGCCCACTTCCCAGCTCTATTTCTGGTCGAGTTTAGAGTTTAAGTGGGCTGACCTTGTGCCCTGGCTGCCCTGGGGGTCAGTGATGAAAGCGGATGGAGGCTTCACAGTCAGGTCTCTTGTGTGTGACTCTTTTGTTCCCGGGACAGGGGTGTGCAGTGCCTGGGACAGTGCTTAATTGTTCGGGGGCACTGCTTTACCCATCATGCCCTTCCCCGGGTGGCCCCAGCCCTTCTTGCTCATGCGTGGGAGGGAGGCAGCTTCCCCACTCGGGGTAGGGAGGAGGAAGCAGAGTCTGCGCTGCTCGGCATCATTTCTGGCTGTTTATCAATCTGTGTAATAAATTTTGTGGAGTGCCAGAAAGCCAGAAAAAAAAGAAAGAAAGAAAAAAACATTACTTCCTGGCATTTTGTGGCTCCTGTCTGTCACTGGGTGCATCCTCCATTGTCCTACTGTGCAGGCAAGAGCAACATCACCTTGCTCCAGCCAGCTCCTGGGTCCATCCACTGTGCTCTGTGGGACGTGCCCTGCCACGGAGAACTCCCCCTGCCCTTCTGCAGGTGTTTGATGAGGAAATGGGTCAAGCCTGAGGCATTGGGCTGAGCCCAAGTGGAGGTGATGGGTTCGCACCATGGACTGCAGAAGTTGGGGCACATCAAGAAAGCTGGGTGGTATTATGGGGGATCAAGCCCAGGGCTAGAGGTATTGCAGCTCCTGGAAAGCTTTGCTAGACCTGAGCTGCGCACCTGCACCTGGCACTGCCCTGAGGACATGCAGAGGAGCGGTGGGTTTGCTGTAGGTATGCGTGGGCGGGGGATGATGCTGTGGGCACGATGATAAAGAGTAGGTTTACAAATGTCCATGGTGGAGGTGGGTCAGCAGAGCACAACATAAGTGTGTGGGAAGCCTTGTACCACTCAATACCTCTTTGGCTGCCCCCTCAGCATCTTTCTTTTCGCAGCGAGTCCTTCCTGTGCTTTACATCTTCATTACAGCTGGAGGCTGGGGCAGGAGCCTCCACAGCGGGCCCTCCCCTTGGCCATTTCGGGGAGTGACTGCGCAGAGGAAATGGATAAAAGGAGCGGAGGGTCAGGGTTTAATTACCCCATTGTGTGCAGAGACGAGTGATGGACAGAGACTGTCAGTGGGTCACCGATTAGCTGCCATGGAGCAGACAGAGGAGGGGGGAAACGTGATGAGCCCCGGGGACAGACCAGTGTCGGGGAGAACCGTGAGACATAGAGATGGCAGCTCCTAATGGGAGATGCTTTTTCTTTTCGTTGTTTCCCCAGTCCTTCATCCAACTCTTTGTCTCAGTTCCATCAGGAGCCCTGTGGGCTCAAAAGCCTCCTGCTGGGCCCTGGCTGCTGCGCTGGTTAGGGACAAGGGCTGCTGGGGTGGCAGAACCCCTGGGGGGATGGAGAAGAAGGTGGGACATCTCCTGCCAACTGCACTGAGTCTTCCTGTGGGGAGACAGTAAGGAAGGATGGAGGGAGGCAGGGAAGAAGGGAAGGAGGAATGAAAGGGCTGGAGGAAAGGAAAGGAAGAAGGCAGAAGGAAGTGGCTGCTGGTGGGTGAGGTGTAATATACAGGCAGTGCTCCTCTGTGCAGGTGTGAAGGTCTCCTGCAGAGAGATCAACCCAACCAAAGTGGAAACCAGGCTGCCTGTTTCCAGCCCCACTGCCTCACCACTGCCTCCCTTGGACATGGCTGAAAGCCTCAGGTGTTAAATCTCTCTCCCCATCGCATTCCTGGTGTCTGTTGGCTCTGGGGGTGTGAGAGACTGGGGTTATTTTCTTGGAAAATTTGGCAACTTGGTTTTGTGTAAGCAGAATGGAGAAGTAACAAGTTTCAGTAAGTCTTACGCCTTCTGTTCCCAACCCCATAGATAATTTCTCCTCCTTTCCTTCTCACGCTCATGTCAAACCCTTGTTCCTCATCCCACCACGCTGTCTCTGAGCCCAGCCTCCCTTTCCGGCATACTTGACAACTCACTCAACTCTTATCCCTGACCCTCCCCTCAGTCCTGCCATACAATGTCACACCTAACCTTCTTCCATCAGTCCTGTTACCCATGGTCTCAAGACTCCTCTGTCTTCTCCTCTTCCCTGCAATCCCTCTACACATCCTCTTTTGGATTCTGACCTTCTGTAGTTGTCCTCCAAGGTCCTGCTTCCTCTGTACCTATCTTTCCTACCCTTTCCTCTCCCTTTCTCGCCTTTCCTCACTCATCCTTTACCCCTCTTTCCTGTCCCCTTCACCCCTCATCTCTCAGAGTTGTTTGCATGAATCGTCTCTGGAATCATGAGATCACTGTTATTTTCTGTTTCTGTCAGTGGGAACATCACATTAAGGAGCATGGATAAGTGACCGGGGGCCATTGGGGAGACTCTGGCAGCCCCCCTCCCCACCCTCCCTACCCCCCTCTTCTTCTGTATCAAAGGAAGCTTTGTTGTCCAAAAGCAGAAAGAGAAAAGCAGATAAAAAGGCGGAACATGTGATCTCATTGGCTTTATTTAGCCATCCAGCTATCCCTCCTCTTTTTTCTTGATTCATCCAAAATTATCTAAGTAAGAATCCATAATCCATCCTTGGGCTTCTCATCTGTGAAAGAGATGTTGGTAGATTCTTTTTTCCAAAGAGACTTCAACAGCTGACCTCTTGGTCTCCACAGGGTGCAAAGATGACCCTGTCGGGGCTCTCTAGGCAGTGTAATGCCTTTGACTACAGTAGTCTCCACTGCAGGACTGTGGGATCCCACCCTGTGAAGGGGAATTGGAACCAGGGAGAAGCAAATCCTTTTCCTTGTTTCACCATTGCTAACTGGGTGTTTCTAAGAGGATCCAGCAATGCATTGCTTTGTCAGGGATGCTGCTTGGTGGGGAGGTTTATGTTTATAGCTTTAGACACACAGCATTTGAATTAATGACTTTCTGGATCTGCGAGAGACTTGATTTTTTGACCAGGGTAAAATTCTTCATCCCAGGGTGCTTTGGTTGTCCTTTGTGATGGAGGTGACCAGTGTTTATCTACTAAGGCTGACTGTACACTCCTGGTGAGCGCCCTGTATGACGGAGCTACTGCGGGAGCAGTGGGGCACAGCTGGGATTGCAGTAAGGATCTCTGTGCCTCCGTTGGGATTCATTTAGATGTTATCAAGCCAGGAGGCAGGAAGAGGATTATTGTGTATTTGTTAATTATTACATATTAGAGGAGTTTGATGCTCTACAGTGAAAGCTGCTCTGCACTCAGTTTCAAAACAGATATGGTTGACTTGGCACAACTCTTTATTTTGGGCACAGTCATATGAATATAAGAAGTTGGTCAGTGCACTGTTTTTATGGTGTTTTAACCAGCTTGGTTAAAATCCACCAGACAAGAAGTGCTTCTAATGTGGGAATATAATGGCCCTTTTATCTGTATAGTCCATTCCCCTTCTCTACGGGAATAAAAATTCTCCAGATAACGCCTTACATCCACAGCTTTGCATGCGTGTGTGCGGGAAGTCACTAAGGCTGAAATTTAGTGATTGTTTCAAGGGCTTTCCAAAATAGTTAAGGCACTGAATGGGAGAAGACTGCAGAAGGCTTGGCAGATGGAGCCAGGCAGCATATGCCATGTTCACTTAAAGCACAACATGAACTGACAGGGACTCGAGACAAAGGGTAGTCGAGGAGTGAAGAGGGTCAGTAGAGAAGAAGATGAGCAGAAATGCCTAACAGCAAGACTTGCTTCAGGTGAGACTGAAGAATTTTATTTTCTTGCAGAAGGCAGTATCAGTGAAAGATATACCCAAATGCTCTGAAAGGTATGGAGGAGGGAACTTGGCTGGGGAATTGTTTCTGATGCAGAAAGGTCATTGTGGAAGTTGCAGTGAGTCTAGAGTCATGTGAACTTTTATATATCTATGTATGTACGAGTAAAATGACTCAGTGAAGCAGTATGTGCAAGGAGACCATAGCTAGAAGGATGCCTGTGGGAATGCCTGAGGTATAATTTCAACGGGGTGTGGGAAGACATGATGTTCATGGGGATTTGCCACAGCTTTTCTGTGGCAGGAGATCATGCCCAAGAGAATTTACAGCAATGGTGCGGAGAAACTGTACGACATTACAACCCATGCAACAAAGAGTGTTGTCTCCAGCTTACAAACAGCTGAATCAGTAAATGTCGAGGCAAGAAAGTGACTTCTTTGTGCCTCCCATGTGTTTTTTAATAAATGCGGAGTTCCTATAAAAATCTAGAGCCATTGAAGCCACCACCAGACTCCTGCCAGTTCTGAGTCCCTATCATTTGATTTTCCTGAAACGGGCACCATGACTCCATTCGCAAGACATTTCCATTAGCATGTTGGGCTGATTCAACTTATATCCTGCTCTGTTGTGTCTGACTCATTTTTCCCCATCTCTAGGAGAAGCCCGAGGGAAGGCAGAGGGCCCTTCACATAGATGCTCAAGGTCTCTATCAGATAATAGCTGAAGAAATATTTGCCATGACCGCGCTATGGTCATTTTTTGCCATTCCTTAGTCACTTGGCAGCCAATGGAGGGAAGAGGCGAGAGCAGGGTGGGGGAGAGTAAATGAGACAGAGGGAAAAGAACAAAAGATTCTTTTGTGGCACAAAGAGAGAGAAAAGGGAAAGCATCACCAAATGCCCAGAAGCCATGTTTGTAACAAGAGACCTATTCTCTCAGCTACTTGGAAAACAACTTGGAGTAAAAGGCCCTGGTTGAATTAACCCTTCATGGAGGCGATTTACTGAGCGTGCAGGAAAGACGCCTGGCCATGGGAGGCGTAATCTGTGTGGTGAGGTAGCGGCGTCAGCTCTTGAGCAATTTAAAGCAAGGATTGGTTGTCTGGGAAGAGGAGGTAGGGATGACGTTGGGTGGTTTGACCATACCAACGTTTTAAAATGTCAGATGTCCTTTCTTCGTAGAAGCTTTGGTTTGGCAAGGATCACTGGAGGGGTTTTTGCAGCATATGAGGCAACGACTCTTCTCCATTGACATTTTTTTCTAGGGACGCTGGCACCTAGGACAGTGGAGCGGGAAAGGAGAGGAAAACACAACCCCCCAAATATATGTTTCACTGCAGCATAATCTTGTCCCATCACAGCCTCTGTGAATTCAGTTCCTATTATTGGCCTTCAAAACCTCCGCTTTCACACACTGCATCTCTCTTGCTCATGTCTTAGACCTCCCTTTGGCTGAGAAGAACAATTTTACTGGGGTTAGGGGTTCTCTATACAAATGAATTGAAGGTAGGCCAAAACCCCCATCCCCAAAGAAACAACCATCTTTATTTCATTGTGAACACTCTCCCTTAGACGCCTCCCTGCTCTTTCTAACAAGGCTTCCTCTTTCATTGAGTGGGTCTTTGGGTGAAAGGGGACTTCTGTGATGATGGTACGAGAAAAAGTTCCACCCAAGGAAAGAGAACCTGCACCTATTTGAAGATCAAATATGGGATATTGGCATATGACAGGTCAGTCTGTATCTGAGCTTGCTTTCAGGTGCTCTGCAAATTAAAAGAAGTGAGACAGCCAGATCTGAAATAAAAGCTTTTTCTTCCTGTGACAGTACAGCAGGGACAGCACCCAGCCTCTGGACCCTCCTCACATAGTGCCAGGGAATGGGAAGCTAAGAGCAGTTTGGAAATGGAAAGATGGTCCTCCTGTTTGCTTCCCCACCTCGCCAGGACAGGAGCGGTGTCCACCCATCATGGGTCACCCATTCCCCTTGTCTCGATGGCGCAGATGGGGAGGATGCAGTGGGTGTCCTTGGAGCCCTCAGTCAGGTGGGCTGCCGAGCGGATGTGAATGCACACAACATTACGACTGTGCTTTCGTAAATAAGCGATCACATGGGACTCGTGCGCGTGTGTTAGAGCAGCGCTTTGAAAACAACCAGGAAAATCATGTGGCCACAGAAGTCTGCAGGCTCCTGGCCCTCCCCCACTCCCTAACCTTCTCCCTCCCTTTCCTCTCCCTTCTAGCTCTCTCTCTGTCTTACTGAGATGGTAACCACAAAGGCTGAAGATGAATTTTGCTCCTGCTAACCTCATCCTGGGCTTTGGGGTGTTTATGTTGGCACTTGGTCTCGGTGTCCAACCTACCTGTGCCACTCGGACCACCTGTACTGTGTGGCGTCCCCTGCAGCCCTGCCAGGGAAATTTTCAAGTTCAGTCTCCTAGAAGGATTGAAGGACATTTACCCAGAGGGGATGCTAAATATGATTAAGCCAGTTGCTCAATAAGTCTGGCAGAAATTGACTTTTTCGTGGCGCTATGGTTTTAATACCTGACTGGCACTTAACTGGAGTCACTCGTAAGGTCAGAAGAGCGAGTTCTGGAGTTTGAAATTAAGACCCCAGCGGAGCTAAGAGCAGGTGGTGTTCTATGTAGAACAAGCGCCACCACACTATGAATAAATACATGTCTTTGAGCCTTGGCTCCGCTAACGGCCTCCTGTTGTAACTAAGTTCTTATGTGCATGTGACTACCGACCTTCCTGAGTGCAAAGAGCTCAGAGTCCTCCTCTCCTCTCCTCTCCTCTCCTCTCCTCTCCTCTCCTCTCCTCTCCTCTCCTCTCCTCTCCTCTCCTCTCCTCTCCTCTCCTCTCCTCTCCTCTCCTCTCCTCTCCTCTCCTCTCCTCTCCTCTCCTCTCCTCTTCATTCTTTTTCCATCTGTTCTTAAAACAGATGGAAGAATTTTAAAGCAAAGTCCCTCTCTTTTTTTTTTTTTTTTTTTTTGCAAGAGATCCATCTGGATTTGAGTCAAGAGGATCTGCTGGAGGCAAAACGATAGAGCGCAAGGTGTGGGAGAGAACCGAAGAATGAGTGCATCTATATCAGTATAACATGCAGGGTGTTTCAGGGTGACCAATGCTATTAACCTGTTTGAGATAAAGTGCCACAAGCTCTTAAAGCCATGGTGACCTCTGCAAAATCCAGACATTTTTACTTGAAGGCACATTTCAAGTGTCTCAGAGCTGAGCTTCTGTTGCCTTGCAGTTGGCACATCCTGGTTCACCCCCTTATTGGGTTAGACTTTGAGTGCAACTGGACAGGTTAGACTATACTGGTCCCTGAATGGAGCGTGGCTTGAATTTGGACAGAACGGCCTGGGTATGGCTGGCTTGGCCTGTGTTACGCTGGCTTTGATCCGACTGAGCTACACTTGCATGGACTGAGTGCAATCTGGAGGTTTGAGACGGCAGCTTGTGATAGGCACGTTCAGGGTAGGCTAGACTTGACTGGGTTTGCTGCCTTAGACTGTGCTGAATTTGGAGCTGAAAATGGAACTGGTTTGGACTGAGTTAATATTTATGTTGGATGGAAGTAGGCTGATGGGAAGAGTTTGCCTGGATACAGTGCTGCTGAAACGGGGCAAGTGGCTTCCCTGTGGCTGGTTTAAAAGCCTTGTTTTACTTATACCAGAATGTGTCGCCCCATCTTGGAAGCCTTTTACTGGACCAAGTTTCCATGGATAGGAAAAAGATTATTCAGCATGTCCTGAAATGGAATCCCCAAAAAGCTGACAAAAATCTTTAGTTCTTCAGGGTCCAGCTGCTCCAGGCCATCTTCTCCCACAGCCTTGCACATTCATGAGTGGTTCATGCCAGAACGTCTGCATGTTCTTCCTGATCTGGTCCGCCAGGTGAAATCTGTTCATCACTCAGCATCCTAGCTTTAAAAAAGGAAAATCCTCCTGTTTGAGAAATTCCCCAACCAGAAGAAACACTTCACATGACTTCTTTTTTAATGACTAGGGTTCCTTAATGGTGCAAAATTTCATGCAGTCTAATATGGGTGTGTGTAATGCATTGCCATCGTATACTTATTGACGGCATAAAATAAATACTTAGCCTGGACACAGGATTAAGCCCCAAATAAAGGAAAATTCAGATTGTTTCCAAATAAACATTGTCTCAACGTAAAAGACTCTACCTGGGTGACCTGGCAAGTCAATGTAGGTGACAGTGCTGCCAAATCCCTTCCCTCCCGACTTGTTCTGGTTCTGCTTTTAAAAACCAGGAAGAAACGTGTAGTGACGGGTAGGAGATGGTGTGGTCCCGGGGAGAAGCAGATCCTCATCTCCTTACAGAGCCTGCGGAGAGTGGAGCAGGAGAGCGGAGGGTAGCACAGCGCTGTACAGCTGCAGGGCTGCTCACAACAGGGCAGAGCTCCCGGAGAATGTGCTCTTTGTTCCCTGCCTTTAAAGGGTAAGAGAAACACTTATGCATGGCAAATTAGCCCAAAAATGTATTTCTCTAAAACACCCGATTGTCTGGCCAGCTCTGCAGCTGCAGGGAAGTTCCAGGGAGAGAAGGGGGAGGCGGCGGGAAGGAGAAGGAGGGAGGCAGGGAAGGAGGATTTTGATGGCTTGGGGGGCGGGGGGGAGAAGGCAAGATGATTGTGCGAATGAGGGAGAAATTCTCATGCCTCGGTTCAAACAGAGCTGACCAGTGAGCCAGGGGACCCCTGAGAGAGGGGCCACGTTGGTGGCCAGGGGACCACGGATGCCGTGCAGTCTCCTGGGGGGTAGGGAGAAGAGGGGACACGAGACAGCTGTGCTCCGGGCAGTGCGGGAGCAGGCTCTGGTGCAGCCGGCAGTGCCGGGGAGTCCCGCCACCCGGCAGGTTCAGCTGTGCCATCTGGGCCGGGATGCTCAGCGAGTAGTGCCATGCTCCTCTAGTCACCGTGTCGCACGTCCCGGGGGGCGATGGGCTGGGCCTCCTCTGCCACTTCGGAGCCAAACACTCAGGGTGCAACTCCGTGGTGGTGCAGGGCCTGTGCTGTTCCCAAGGGGTAGCGCTTGGGTTTAAAATGTCCCAAATTTACCTCTAGATTAGGAACTTGATCAGGGCTTTTTAGAAATTTCCAGCCTAATGCTGATACCTGTTTAAAAATTCCCAGACCATCGCTGGCAGGCAAGTGATTCTTTGAACTTCCCCGGGGTTCGGAAAGCAAAACCTAATGGTAAGATTCTCAACAACTGCTCAGATTGTGAAGTTCATGGCGAGTGCCACAGCCTTGTCCCTGCCCCAAGGGATGCCACTGAAAGCAGAGTCAGGCCCACCATGAGCACAGCTGAGACCTCAGTGTCCAAGGAGTGTCTCCCACACTGTCTGGGATGAGATGTCCTTTTCATGTGCATGATGAGAATTTTTCTCTTCCACTATGTGCTGATGTGGAAGAAGAGGTGGTCCCTGCTGCAAACTACAGTGCTTTGCAGGCACAGCCTTGCAGCAACCTGGCTGGTCCTCATTACTACCCACTGAATGCTCCTGGGGACATCTGTGATGCTGCTTTCAGTAGAAGCAGCTCAGGCTAGATGTTGCCTTTGAGGACACTCCAGGTTGCACTTGCCTGCTATAAATCCAGATCCCAGTGCTCTGTCCTTTCTGTGATGTGACATGACCTACTCTGGGCAGACAAGACCATCTCCTTCAAAGCCACCAGTGCCACCTGCCAGGAGGGCTTGTGAGATTGCTAGGTAGTCGTACGTTAGGCAAAGCTTACACTGCCCATGAGAAAAAAAAGAGAGACATGAGAGTCTCAGAAGGGGATTTAACTTCAATACGTTTCTTTGACTGTCCAGCTCAGGTGTAGGGTTGATGTTGCCACCAGTTCAAGTTGGCACAGGCAAACTGTACTTTGTTTCCAGGTTGCTGCTAAACTCACTATGTGACCAAATTTTTCCAAGCAAAACCCTGTAACTCTTTGTGTTTGTAATCCAGAAGTCCTGTGAAATCCCCTCTCACGGGACTGGAGGAAGGAAAGGACGGAGGCACCTGGATGTTTTATCTGAACAAGTAGTGATACTGACTTCTGGTAGGAATTATTCATTCTTTCTTGTCAGAGGTTAGATGAAGATGCTCTTGATGACACTAGGTATGGAGGTCCCTTCTGGATATGGAGCAGTATCTGACTGGGGGAAGCCAACGTTAGGTCTGAGAATTTCCTATAGCAAAGAAGCAGATCAGACTTGTGCTGGAGAAGGAGTGTGATGGGCAGAGGAGGTGGTGGGAAGCTGAACCATTCTTGAAATGGGACGCTGTTCACAACTGTATAATCCTGTTGTCACTACCTGGCTCATCTCTATGTGGCCACCAGGATGGTTCACTCTCTCATTTTATGTTTACATGGGAGAAGAAGGAATGAAAAGTGTTATCTTTAATCAAGTCAGCAATTTTTCTCAGCTTTGATGCACTTAATTTTCCGCTCAGGTGAAAGAGTCCCTCTGTGTGCATTGCCACGCGTCCCTGTGATAAGTGAGGGTCCATCCCGTCCCATCCTCTGCTCCATTCCACTTCTCCTACAGCTTCAGACCTTCACAGCCCTGCCACCCAGCTCCTCGTATGTCCCTTTAGAAACACCCTGAGCTGCAGCCGCACAAACATGTGCAACCGCGTTACATGAGTTTAAGCCTCTACTTCTTAAGGCCACAAAGCTACAGCTGTGCCAGCGCTGGGCTTCATGCCTGACCTTCAGGGAGTGGGTGGGCATAGATTGATGGCAGGCCTGCCATGAGTCCTGAGATGACTTGCAGCAAGGTGGGATTCGGGGAAACCAAGAATCCAGGCACACTCCAGCACTTTGTGGAGACCCTGAGACCTCCCAGGGCTGGCAAGGATGCGGCATCATGGGAGGGCGGGAATGACTGGTACCGGGGAAACATTTATTGCTAAATAATTTGCCAAGAAATGGGACTTCAGGGGAATGAACTTAGTTGCAGATGCAGACCCAATTCAACAAGCAGTTTTGGCTGGAAAGCAAGTGTGGGAGGGGGATTTTTAAAATATCCAAACATTTCATTTCAAGACAATCTTCCTGAATTATTCTGTTTTCTAAATGCCAAAATGTTGTGAATGGACATTTTCAAAGGGAATTTCTGACATTTCATTTCAAACCGGCATTTTGCATTTAATACTTGACCCAGGTTGAAAGATGAGAGGTCAGACACAAGAGCCTAATAACCACAAAAGAAAACCTGCTATTTCAAGTTCAGCAGAATGTTTCAATCCCTGAGTTATGCCATTTGAAAAAAGAAAAAAAAAAAGAAAAGAAAAAAAAATCACAGCAGAGCTCCTATACATGTCCAGATCAACGTGCTCCTGTGTGACACCTCTGAGGTGATGGAGACACTGGAGCAGAAACGGCTGAACGGCTGGTGTGGTTGGGATAAAACCAGGCAGGTAGTGGCCTGAGATGAACTAGAAAATGCCCTTGAGCATCCCAGAGAGAATTTCACTCTTATCTCAATAAATGTCACTCTGATCTCAGTAAGGTTGTTTATGGTGGGATGTGCCCCTCTTAGGGATGCTTGCATCTGTTCAGCTTCGTGGGTAGCAACAGGCAGAGAGCAATGATGAGCAAAAGCCCTGTGGCTGCAGCAGTTTTACCCGTGCTGTCATCTAGCTTTAGGCAAAGATGTGACCAAAGTGCCATCATCATCCAGCACTGTCTTACTGATCCCTATGAAAACCAGTAGAGCTCTCCACAGGCATGTGTCCATAGGCAGCTCCAGGGAAAAAAAATGCAAGCGTAAGCAAATTCTGGGAGCAAGAAAATCTCTGCTAATTTGGGAAGAGGCCCTGGTATTTCTCATAATGGGTGGGTAGGTTGGGGGACAATGACCAAGTGGCATGAAGGACACTGCCAGTTCTTTGAGAAGATGCTGCGCCCTGCAACTGCCTCTTCTGTACAAAGGCAGGTTCAGACTTGAGGGATGTGAAGAATAGCCTTCCTTCCCCTTCCCCGCCGGCCCCAGCCCCTCGCTCCTGCCGGCCCCATCCTCTCCGCTGTGCACATGTGGTCCCCGCCGGCCATGAATAGAGTTGGCACGGGTGGGCCCAGCCCGAGCCACTGGGGCTCACGACTCCCGACCTGAATAAGCAGCATAAAGGCACAGAGCAGCCCCGTCGCGGCTCCGTCCCGACCCATCCTCCCCAGCTGCAACAGCATCCGCTGTGGGCCCAGACCGGCCATTCTTACCAAGTCCTTCTGTGCCGTTTGTCTTTCTCTCCCTCTCTCGTCTCCCCCCGCCTCTTTTTTTTTTTTTTTTTATTTAATCCCCTTTTTTTCGAACATATCATTACAGGAGCAACAAAAAAGATGGGACAATACAGCCATTGATGAACTGCTCTCGTCCTCCCGTCCCGGTTCCCCCCACTCCCTCCCTCCCCTCCTCTGGTGCGTGCCAACACTCTTTCCACCCGCCCAGGGCTGGAGCCAGCGCCAAACAACCTCTGCTAATAAACAAGAGGAACCAGATAAACCAGGAACACAATAGAGGGATTTGTTGCACTTTAGTGATGGTGGGAACAATGTCAACTCCGTGGCGCAGCTGCATGGACCCCCTCCCATCCTCTCCCCCCACTGCCTCGCGCCCCCCGCGCACTCGCAGCCCAACACTGTGATTTATGAAAGGCCAAAGGTCACCATGCATTAAAGGGCTCCTTTCTTGCATCATTTATTAACCCCTCTACGACAAGGGGTGCTCATTGTGGCGGTGGTGGTGGCAGTGGTACGGGGAGTGGGGAGGGGGTGGAGGAGTCCATCCCGGCGGCGCTGCACATCTCTTGGAGGATGCTGAGATGCAGAGCTAGTGCTTACGCCTAATTTTGCCCCAACCTGGTGTGCGTGGGGAGGAGGGGAAGCTTTGGTGAGATGCATTTTGGCCACGAAAAGCAACTCGTGCTCTGCAGCACGGCTCCGTTCGTATTTCACGCAGGTCACCATCTCCCGGACCTTCACTCACCGCCAGACTGGTGAACTCAGCTCACAATTGGTGCTGTGGCTGTGCACGCACTAAGGGCTGACCCAAAGGGTTGCCCTGAAGACCTCATAATCCATACGATAGGGTTGACCACAGTGCATCACCAGAGCCTTGGGTCACCTTGTGCCCACCAGGTGTGGTCACGTGGGCCACCAGCAATGCAGCCAGGCAGAAAGGAGGTGGGTTGGTCACAGAGCAGGACAGGGCACTCCAAGGTCCCCTTCTCAGACTAGTAGAGATGTGGCCAAAGTCTCTCCTTGTCTCACCAGAGCTAGTTGCTATTACAGGCAATGCTGCAGTATCACCCTGCGGCACTTTCAGGCCTCCCTGTGTGGCTGTGAAGCAACGCTGTGAAATGCTAGCATGATACCTCACTGGCCTGATCTTTTTATCCTGAAATTGCAGTGACCAAAGTCAGTCTGGGCAAGACGATGCAGAGGCAAAAGCTTCAGCACCGAACTTTGTGGTCCCCTGAGCTACCATCCCATGTCCCCGGCCGCGCTTGAGGGCTCCCTGGAGACCCTCTCCATGGGCAAGCTTGCGTGGATGGACAAATCCCACGGCCATCACAGGTTGGGCGTGATGGGTGAGCCCTGGAGAGGGGAGTCTGCTGGAGCTCACACCCACCGTGAGGGCAGTGGGGTTGTGCTGGCGCCTGGTTGCCTGGCCCATCCCTCCCGGCTCAGCGGAGGGAGGCTGTGGTGTTGACAGGTGGGGACATCTTCCTCCCCTGGGACAAAGTGATGGGTAACAAGGGACAAGTTGCAGAGCTGGTGGGAGCCCTTTGACTATGGGTGTCAGAGTGAGGCCTTGCACTGGGCAAAGGGGACGTGGAGGTTGGGGTGAAGGGGAAGACAGTCCCGCCGCCCGAATGCCAGCCAGTAACGCTGGTTACCAGCCGAACTGCTCCTGTCCTGGTTTTGGTGCCTCGGCCTCGGGCCGTGCTCCCTCGCTCGCTCTCCCTCACATTCCTCCGGGAGCTGATCAGGGCTTGAATGACACCCCAGATGACTCTTTGCTATTAATTCCTGCGAACAGAAAGGGCTCCTTGTTCTCCCAGTCCTACTCTCTGGAGGAATTACAGGGGCCAAGGCAGCAGGCTGAAGCCTTCCTGACTTAACCCTTCCCCCGGCTCCCCAAGCAGCCTCCCTGCAGCCAGAGGACTGGCAGAGGTGAAGATCACCCTGGAGCCGCCTCGGCCACCACTGAATGAGCCCATCGGGGTCACCCAGCACTGCTACAACTACAGGTCCTGTTGGGAAGGTCCCATTTTCTGGTAGTTCTGCCCAATCTTATACAATTCCCTTCCTCTCCGCTCCAGGCATCTCTCCTCTGTTGTGCAGACCAAGAGCACGCAACTCCCTCCATTACATCGCACTGGATATGCCAGACTCCGTCTGAGAAAAAACAAACCCGGTCCCCTTCTCCCACAGTTGCCCACCCCTTCAGCACTCGCTTTTTGGGGTTCAGTCTTTGGAAGTGCACCTGGCCTCTCTGGCAGGAGACGAGGGGGTTAACAGCCAGGGAGGCTCCATGCCACCCATCAAAGCAGGTACCAGACAGACATGCCTGCCCCGTTCCTCTTTGATCTTCTCAGACTCTGAGTAATGCAGGAAAATTCGTCCCATTTAGCCACTGCAAGTCCTCCCCATGCCCATGAAACATTGGGCTGGCCAAGATGACAGGCCAGGAGATGCCTGGGGTCTTTGTGATGCTCAGAGGCAATTCTCCCCTTTCCTTTCCACAAGATTTTCCCTGCAGCTCCTCTCCGGAGCAGCTCCACTATAATCCACTTCTTTAGAGCAAAAAAAATGCCGCTGAGCAAAGTCTCCTGCTGGGCCACATCAAGGCAGCACACCAGCGGCAGCAGCGGCGCGGTTTCCTGCACCTGTGGCAGCCCTCACCGTGCCCTGGAGGGGGAACCGGGTTTCTCCTGCTCTGGAGCTGGGTGGGACTCTGCAACCACGTCCCAGACCCAGTGCCCAAAGATCTTCCTGAGGTCTCCCATCCCGGGGTGATGTAAGAGCAAGGCCATGTGCCAATTGGCATCACCCAGCCTGTGTTGCCCGTAGGGAATGATAACCCCGAAGGAGAGCAACCACCACGATGTTTCTTTTGCAGGACACTGGGTCTGGCAGAGAGACATGAACAGCCCGTTCACACAGGAAACAATTCCAGGCATTGCGTGCCCTTTGTTTCCCCTGGTACACCATGACAAAAATTACTGCACACCCCCTGCAGCTAACTGTCCTGTAACCACACGGACATGGTGTGGTGCTGCCAAAACCCAGGCAGGGCTGCAGGCAGCTCTTTGCTTTTCATGAGTGACCCACACCACTTTCTTCCTCCTCAGGCTGCCTCGCGGGCAGCCCAGTTCACCGAGACTCCTGATGGTTGGCCCATGGCTGGAAGCAAAGAGGCATCTGGAAAGATCTAGGATCAATATTGGGAGCTTCAGCCAAAAACGGTGAGGGGTGATGAAGACCAGAGCCTGGGAATGGTTCCTGTGCCCAGCTCCCTGGTGGGAGGACACCAACAGCACAAGGCAAACTGAAGAACTCTTTGGAAATAGCGGCCGCCACAGAATAGTGGAGGTCTTTGAAGACCCTCTGCTTTTCCTGTTCATGGAAAGGCCTTGAAAATGACCTGCGTGCTGGGAGCCTGCGAGGGCCGTTGTGACATCGGATTAAGGAATTTGGAGAGAAAGGCATGAGGAAGTGGTGGAGACAGGGCTGGGCTTGGGTGCTCCAGCAAAGGGCACAGCCTGGTCCTGATCTCTCCCAGGCTGCCATCAGTCATGTCCCATGATGTCTCACGAGTGAGACAGCTGCAGACCCATAGATTTTCCAAGCATTATGGTGGCCTCTCCCTTTGCTCCTCCCCACTTGGAGCATCATACTCAGGCAATCTTCAAATAAAAAGAGTAATCATTTGAAACTTTGCAATTTTTTCCAATTCTTTCATTAGTTCCTCTGTGGATGGTTCAGATGGTCACCTGGCCATCCCCTCACTAGCACCCACTTTCCCCCAGCACTGAGCAACCAGCTTCCTAGCTATTTTACGGTCATGGTCATGAGGTGTGATGGGTCCCCATGGCATCTCCACACCAAAGGGGACATGCGGTCCTCACTGAAGAAGTTGTATATACTATTTCTGGCCAGGGCAGCAGGACTTCCAGCATGGGTCAACTGCTCCTGCCATCCACAACCTTCCTGAGACTCCCTGGATTGCCTGCCCCTCTCCCTTTCTCTTTCTTCCTCCTGGGCTGCTATGGGACTGAGCAAATCCATTCAGATGTCCCCGCATCACAGCTTGGGGGGGGTGACATCCCCCTTTCCAGCAGGGGGGCTGCCCCCCTCCTCTTCCTCACCGAACCCTCCCCTCCAGCCACAGTGGGGCCAGCAAGCCTCATGCTGACGAAGATGCGAATCCCACGTGGGAGCCAGGGAGGGTCAAGGGCTTGGCTTTGGCGTGGGAAACCCGGCTCCCCTCCCTGGCAGGGAGAGAAGGGGAGACTTCTGCACACCCCTCCCCGACACGATGTTGGGATGGTCACCCCCTGTCCTTCCCGCAGCACCCTGGGGGCATGTGGCCAGTGCAAAGCCACGCCAGCCTGCCCGGTGCAAGCGAGACGGCAGCAGGGCCAAGAACCCCTCCCACCCCCAAATCCCAAACCTTACCCCCTGCCACCCCTCCTGCCCCTCATTTTCTCGCATGCCCACCTCCATGGGAAGGGGATTTTGCAGAGAGGCGGTGGTGCCCGCTCGTCCATCCCAGTGGCCGTCCCCATCCTGGCCACTGCCGCCGCCTCAGCTCCTCCTAGCCCGGGTCTCCTCTCCCGTCTTCGGGTCTGGAGCAAGCTGGACGCTCTTAAAAAGCTTTTTATGTGCGTGCGCGCGTGTGTGTGTGTGTGTGTTAATCACATGATTGTCGTTCACCTGTATCCCGAACAAAGACAGCGCACTGTTTAAGGCCCAAACAAGAAAGCCGGCAAGGGAAGGAGGGGGGTTGTTGGGAAAACTGAAGGGGCCGTTGAGAGAGCGGGCGCGCGCGGGAGAAAATCCTTATCAAACTCCCAATTCATGGATCTCCCTTTCCCTCAGCACACTGCGGGTATTGTTTGGCTGGGGGTGTGTGTGTGTGTATTTTTTTGAATGTCTGTGTCGTTCCCCCCTGGCTCCCCAGCTCTGACGCTGTTTTACTGTATGGAAAGATTTCACAGGGAACCCCTCCCATTTTCCCAGGCAGTCCTGGGACAATACCAGTGCTGTGGCCCCGAGCTGGGCAGGGGACAAAAGCTGGCCCTAGCTCTCCTGCTGGAAATCCTGCTGCGTCTCTGCTGTGGAGCTCTCCCCTCTTACTCCTCCCTTGCCACGGGTGCGGGGGATAGGTGTCATCTAGCAAAATTCCTCCCCAGGAATTTCAGTGGTCCCACCTTGGTGGTGGAGGAGTCCCACCAACATGGTCCCCTCGTTGAAACCTTACTGAGCAGGTGCCCCTGCGACGATGCACCTTGCTTGCTGAGCGCCCAGCCCGGAGTAGATCATCTTTCCCGTTGCCCTTGGGAGCAGTGCGGGTGCAAAGGCACCTAGCATGGTAGGACGTCTCCACTTCCCACCCAGTTTTACCCATTGCCCTGCTGACACGCCTTTATGGTGGAGAAGTGGCATCCTTCCACCTTCACATATTGGAGACTGAGGCCCAAAGAAAACATTTCACTGACTTGTCATGTCTCCAGCTCATGAACTACCTCCACTGGTAGACCCTTCATCTGCAAAGGACTGTCCCTTTTTATGGACCTGGAGCACCTCATCCATAGAAATACATGCTGCAAAGAAGGGGTGATGAACCTGCTATTCGAGCATTTCCCCAGGGGCCAGTCATTAGGAATGCTTGCATTTAGAAAGACTACTTCTGCAATGTTAGCTGCTGTGGCCAGCAGTGGCTCTTGGAGGGTCCTTGTCTCTAAAAAGGGCTCCCAAGGGACACCGGAGGAAGAGACATGCCACCTCGGTGATTCCTGAAACAGGGATGGTCTCCTGTCCTTCCCCTCTGCCTGTCTTCTCACCTCAACTGAAGAGAAAGTGTCACACCTCTTCTTGCTGCAGTAGAGGTGTATTTTCCACAGCTTTCTCTCCTGCATCTACCTCTTTGTAGCAGAAGAGACGGCACGCGGACAGAAGAGACTTGGAAAAGGATATATGAGCAGTTGAGTGCTGTGAGAGGGAGCTGGGAACAGGGCAAAAGGCGCTACAGTGAACAAGAGTTCAGAAAGAACAGACAGGACCAAAGGAGGTAAAAAGCAAGAACCGGAGAAAGGCAGAATGAAGGGGAAAAACCCTTCCCTGCCATTTAAATGTGAGGAGACATTGAGATTGCAGATTGCAGAGACTGTGTGGCTGGTATATGCTTCTTTGGTGACGTCCCTGTCTGCAGCTGAGGAACCCACAGCTCTTCCAACAGGGCACAAATGGACGAACGGGACCCGGTTCCTGCCTGGCAGGTGGCAGCAGCCCCTGACAGGAATGGTGAGCAGTGGGACGACCCTGTGGGTTACTGAAATTCCTTCTGGGTTTCATCCCTTTCTTGCCCCAGTTGGACGTGGTGGGTCAGACCTTCTTCTGCTCCCCCAGACCCTGTGGGCCTGCAGGAAGATGTGAGCCCCACCACTCACTGTCTTGCTGGGGTCAAGCACCGTCTCGTTCTCACCACAAAGCCTGCCGAGAGGCCGCTGCGTTTGGGGTATGAGCTGAGCAGGCTGTGAAGCTCCATTCAGTGCCCTGTGGGGCTTTTTTGTCTCCTGGTTTGGGATCTTCTCCATCAAAGTGCCAGCCTCTTGCTCTCTACCACTTGGTGCCAAGCACGCTGTATCCCCACTCTGGAGGGACACAAGAAATCTCTGCCCCATCACTTCTTTCCCATGGGGTCCACAGGAATCAGCCACCTGAAGGGAGGGCAAGTAAACACCCTTTTCTGGCCATTTTCTGCAGCATTCTTCCTCCCTGCCCCAGGTTGGAGGTTGGCTGCAGACAGGGGAACAAGCAGGGCAGTGTTTTTCGTCAGTGGCTGTCTCCCTGTGGGACAGGAGACCAACCCTCTCCTCCCTCCAGTTCTCCCACACCCCATATGCAGGGTCCCTGCATCTTGAGGATGACCCTTGCTGGCTGGGGGAAGATGCCATGAGCTCTGCAGCATCATTGACTCTGCATTCAGGGGGCCATGGACAACTTTGTATGAAGTGACCTTCCCCCATTCATTTTTGCTGGTTATCTGCCTGCCAGACAGAGGGTGAGCTGCCAAGCTGACCCTGTCCGTGCTGCAAGACCGCTTCTCATGACAACCACAACTGGGGTCTCTCTTGGTGAGACAACTCATCCCATACTGCAAGACTGGAGGTTCACCAGCCACTGCTTTGGTTGAGGAAGCAGGGCCTCGATGCTGTTTTGCTAGGCTCGCCATTGGATTTTCTTGGCATCCAAGAGAAAGGCAGCCACAGGAAAAAAGGCATCATGTGAAAAAGAGTAGCTGAGCCCATCCTTTTTTCTGGAGTAGGTAATGCTGAAGAGAAGAAAGGCAGAGGATGTTCCCTTGAGAGTTTTTTTGAGGGATGCAAGAGGCACCTTCTAGCACCTCTGCCTGCATGATGCCAATGGCATGCAGCCGTTCCCCCTCACAACTCTGTTCAGTAAAGACTTCTCACTGGGCTCTAGTGAGGTTTTCCCTGCAGCCACCTTATGGTTTCAGAGCTTTACTTACTCCAGACAATGGCAGATGTGCAGGGAAATGCCCTATGCTGTCATCCAGGTCTGCAAGTGCAGTGGCCAACCCCACAGGTTTGCCCTGAGGGCTTTAGCTCGGGTGCTCAGCACCATCCTTGCGACTGGTTCCCTTATGCTTCATGTGGTGCCAGCCGGTGATTTTGCTGGATCTTTTTAACACAAAGATTCTGGAAAGTGAATATCTGCTGCAGGAGCTGAAAATGTTCTTGAAGTCTGGTTCCCTGGGTCATATCCATTCATCTCTCTGTATTTTCCGACAGCACCGAAGTGCCTGCAGGTTGGCTCTCCAGCGAGGAGCTGGGGCAGAAGCTAGGTTTATCTTACTGCTAACTGCAGAGGACCTGTGAGGATCATCAGATTTGTCATGGGTGGCCTTTCACAGTTACAGGTTTGGTGTTGGTCTATACCGGCCCCGGTGATAAAAGAAACTGAAGAAGCCAACTACCAGAGGCATCTGGGAAGGAAAGCGAGCTAGAAAATGGAAGGTGTGATGGAGAACATCCTAACCCATTGAGTGCTGAAGTCCTTTACATGTCCCAGTGCATGAGCAGCAAGAATGAGGATGAGTATGAGAGTCCTTCTCATCAGGAGACCTCCCTTTCCTCGTGAGAGACCCCACATTTGCCTTCAGAAGCAACTCAGCATGTCAGAAGAAGTAGAGCCTGCTTGTCTTGGCAAGACCCCACAGAGATGAACATGTTGTGACAAGCTCATCCTGAGGGTGCAAAAGTCCTAAGAAGGTTCAAACTGGTATCCACTGTCCAGCAGCACAGTATTTTCCCTGGATCTGATGTCTTCCATCCTGAGGACATCCCTGACCTCCTGCATCCCCTTCCTCACTCCACAAACTCAGGTCTGAATGAGGGTACCACTTTGGCAGCATCTTGACCCTGGGGTCCCAGGTCAGTTTGTTGCAGCACACGAGGCTTCCTGTGAGACCCTGTGACGGAGACCAGGGAATCATTGGGCACATGGGGAGCACCAGACCCTGCAGGATCAACCGTGCTAGCAGGGGGAAGGAAGGGGATCCCAGTCCTGGGGTGCACACCCATCTCCCCAAACCACCTCAGACCCCTTCCAGCACCCAGCCACCCCAAACCTCCGTGGGGCTGAATCCTCCAGCACCATCTCTGGGGTGGCCACAATCACCAAGAGCAGCCCAACACCGGCGGCTCTGGTGAAGAAGCCAGCACCAGGGGAAAGTGGGGAACGTGCCAGCAGCTGAGGTGGGGTGGGGGGCTGCCCGCATCCCCTCCCCGCCATCCCCGGCCGACCATATTCTGGCTCTGAGGAGTGCTTGGCTCCACCTTCCGCCCTTCCCTCCCCCGGTGCTAAGCAGCAAAGCCAGCTAGAGACATCCAGCCGGGGTATTAGTAAAAACCAAGCCTCCCTCCAGGAATGGCACTCGCCTGAGAGCCTCCCCGCGCTGCGTGCCCCGACGCCGCCGGGGCTGGGAGGGAGAACAGGGGGGCTATTGGGATACAAATCACAGCCCTCGCAGGATCTGCCCGGCACACCGGCCAGCCACGTAAGTTTTCCTACCTGAGCTCGCTCTCACACGCGCCACACATTCACTCGCGCTTTTTTCCCTGCTACTTTCCCTTACTTTTTTCAATTTCCCCAGAGAGGGTCCGTGTCACCCTCTGAAGCCGGAGGGATAGCAGCCCTTGCTCTGTGTTGGCTCTTTTTCAGCTAAGCCAGAGGCATGCTTTTCTATCACTTCTTTTCTTCTTTTTTTTTTTTTTTTAAATTTCTTTCTTCTTTTTTTTTTATTTCTGGATGGGGGAAATAGAGAGGCCTTTATTTTTAGAGGGTTTCTTTCTCCAAGGCGGGGGAACTGCTGCACGGCGGCAGGGACTTTTAGAGGTGACTGCAGACAGGAGAGAGGAGGAGTGTGTGGGGCAGGCAACCCAAAGCCTTGGCGTGTCTTGAAGTTAAACTTGGTTTGTGTTTGTACCTGTATATATATATATACACATAGATGTGAATGTGAATGTGAATATGCATACATACACACAGACAGGTGTGTGTTGGCGATGCGATTGTAGATGTATTTTAAGTCTTTGGTTTATGAGCTGCATGAGGAGGGTGAGGGATGGGGTGTCCCCGCAGCCATCAGGGTCTTCAAATGCGGATCCGGGGCCCAGGCTAGTTCCCTGCCTGGTGGTGCCGCCCGCTCAGCTTCCTCGGTAGCTTGGATATAGGTCCCTTCTGGATTATCAATACGGTGCCGGCGCTCCCCCTCCCACGCCTCCCCCCCGGCACTGCGCTGGCATTTCACCACACTTCTTCGAAAGAGGGGGGCACTTCCCCACACAAGTTTTGTGGCCGTGCCCCCAATCCTGCTCCCCATGGGGAGCTGCGCCTGGGGAAGGATGGTCCATGTCTCTCTCCTTTCAGGTCCCCAGCCCCCCTTATCCCTCTTGCCGCAGGCCCCTTCGCACATGTCAGCTCCAGATGATTGCGGAGATAGGGAGCGATATCCCAATTAATCAGGGGCCCTGACCCATCCCCACCCCCATCGATCACGGGTTTTGCTGTGTGCACGGCAATTGCTTTGCTTGCGCTTTTATTGAGCGGCCCCTGTCTCGTGGTCAGCTCTTCGGAGAGCTTGGAGTCCCTTTCAGATTTGGTGGTTTCTTCTCCTTTTCTCTCTTTTTCCCCCCCTCTTTCCTTTCCTTCCTTTGTTTTTGTCTTCCTCCCTCCCTTACCCAGTGAGAAGGACACCAAGAAGGAAGAGAGATAGGACTTGAGAGCGACGATGGCTGACGACCAAGACCTTTCAGAGGTGGAGATGAGCCCGGTGGGCTCTGAAGATCACCACTGCCTCTCGCCAGGACCCTCCATGGCGTCAGACAACTCCCCGCACCTCACCGGCTCTGGCAACGGGGAGATGGGGAAGGTCAAGAAGGAACAACAAGACTCGGAGGCAGACGACGACAAGTTCCCGGTGTGTATCCGCGAGGCGGTCAGCCAGGTGCTGAGCGGCTATGACTGGACCCTGGTACCCATGCCCGTCCGGGTCAATGGAAGTAACAAGAGCAAACCCCACGTGAAGCGGCCCATGAATGCCTTCATGGTTTGGGCACAGGCTGCCCGGAGGAAACTGGCTGACCAGTACCCACACCTCCACAACGCTGAGCTCAGTAAGACCTTGGGGAAGCTCTGGAGGTAAGAGCAGGCGGGCGGAGGGGGAGCGTGAGGGCTGAGGTCCGGAGGTGTCCTGGAGAGGACTGTGTGGTCATGCAAAAGGATGGAGACTTAGCAGGATGGAAGGGGTGTCCCTTGAGGGGACTTCCTTCCCTGCAGGGAGCACCTCGCAGGAGGCACAGTTGGTGACTGGGGAAGGAGCGGTGGTCGGATGTAGTGAAGGCTTCCTCAGCAGAGCTCATCTCCATCCTGGGCAACAACCCTTTCCACATGCTTCCCACTAACCTCCCCTGTTGTTCCCAACTAGGACAGTCTTGTCCTGGTCCCCTCCTGCCCAGCTGCCAGGGCAGATCTTGTTTTCTTGGCTCACCCTCTCTGTTGGGCCAAGTTGTGCACTAGCAGGAACTGGGCTGAGCCCCATCCAACTTAACTCACTGGTGGCTGCCTCAAGCCTGTTTGAACTCAGGCCCTAGTGCCAGCAGGGGTTATTTTCCACGCAGGGCTGCAGAGCAAGCGGGAAACCAAGTTACAGCTGAGGAGGAAGGTCAGGGGAAGGGAGCCAGGCGGCTAGAGCCCCGGACCCATCCTTCCCAGGACGGTCCCAAGTTTGGCAGTCCATACGGGTGCAGTGATATCACAGAATCATAGAATGTGTTGGGTTGGAAGGGACCTTTAAAGGTCATCTAGCTCAACCCCCAGGATGGGGGGGAGGGGGGCAAGCACAGACCCTGCTAGAAAGGAGGGCTGAGACTTAGCAAAAAAGGAAGGGACCTGCAACAGCCCCAGCCTTAGCAGGCGCTTTTGCAACATGCTGGCTCAAATCATCCCCCTCTCCCTTTGCACCCAGAGAGTCGCCCTGCCTTCTCGCTGGCACACACGCGCTTGTCCCTCTGGCACCACCAGTTTGTTGCGCCTGTTTTCATCTTGGCTTCGTGCAGATCCCCGGGTCCTTTACGTTCCCTCCCTGACCCACTCCTCCTTCCTCTGGCAGACCGACAGCCTGCCCCGATTGATCACAGCCAGCCCGTGGACGTGCAGAGAGTCATCATGCCCAAGCCAAGTGTGTCGGGCCGACCGTGCCACGTCTTTCCCATCTGATGGTCTCTGCCGATAACCCCATCAACCTGTTATAAACACCTTCTGCCACAAGTCCCCAGTACTGTCCCCTCCCCGGCCTCGCCTTGCACCAACCAACGCAAACCAAGGCTCATGCAAACGCGCCCTCTCATTCTCTCTCCTGCCCCAGCGGCGTTTCAGGGAGGAAGCCCTCAACCTTGGGTGGGCCAAGAGATATTTTTCCAAGCAGAAACGAAACTCAGCCCGTCCAGCAGCTGATGCCAAGGTCTCCTCGTGGCTTCAAACCTCCTTGCTCGCAAGGAACCGAGCCCTTGGGTGTTAGCTTCTCCCTCTGCTACAACAGCCCAATTATCCTCACCCAGCAGTGTCTAGTGTAACACCAGCAAAGGGATTTCTTTGGGAAGTCAGAGGCAGGGTGCAATTGCACATGTCTCATCTGATGCTCTTTCCCGCTTTTTTCCCCACTGCCTTCCCTTCCCTTTACCACGGCACTTGCTCCCGCCTGGGGCTCTGCTGCCAGCCTCTGGACTGTGAAGCTGTGCTGGAAGGGGGTGTGCGTTTTGAGGGGGGGGGGGGATAGGGACGACTCACCTCTTTTGTTCCCAAAGTGTTATTTCAAAGGTATCGTTCCTTTATTGCAAAACATTGCCAGGTTTTAGAGCAACAGCCTCCCTCCGGACCCTGCATTTCCCTTGAAAATACAGCAGAGCAGTGAAACCTTCCACAGGTGTCACAATCAGGGCGCAGGGAGACACAGCCCCCAGCCAGTGGCCACATTCATGTACCCGACTGCCTCCCTGCTCCCAAGGCACGGCTCCCGCCACTGGCCACATGGGACTCGGAGGAGGGGGACGCTGCTGCCGGATGAAGGTCAAGGTCCCCGGGTGTTTCTTTGGGCACCATGCGGCCAGGGAGCGTGGGTCAGGTAGAAGGGCTTGCAGGATCAGGCCTGGGGTTGTTGTGTGCTGCTGGGTTTGCCGTAAGGCTGCTTTGATTGAACAGATCTCCTCTCCCAGCGTCCTTAATGCAGGCTGCAGCTCTCCAAGCTGCGTCAGCCCCTATGGGGACCATACAGCAGAGTAAGCTGGGTTACGTGTGCAGTTGGTGTCTGGTCTGGATAGGATCATGTGCGTGAGTCCTTCTGTGAGGCTGGGGCGGGGGGGGAAATATCAGCCCACAAAACTTCAGGGGAGGTGGCCCAAAGGTTACCAAGATAGTAGCCCTGAGCCTCGTCTTCCAGCCATATTACAGTTGGGTCTTTCTCCATTGAGGTTCCCACTGCCCTCATCTATGCTGTCCCCAAGGAGCTACACCTGCTCCTACGCGCCCGTACAGCTGTGAGCAGCCAGGGTGAGCTCTGGATGGCTTAATCTCAAACATTTGACGAGGGTCCCTGCAAAGGGCCCTGGCTGTTCGCGTATCCCCATCCTTACATGGTGGCCACCCAAACCCTACAACCTACATCGCTAGACACTCTGGAAAATGTGGGTTACTTCTATTTCCACATGAGCTGCCCTGAGATTATACAGGTAAAGGGCACGTTAGGCAGAGAGACAAGCACTGGTGAGCGCAGACACACCTGCAGATCACCATTAAACCAAGCATGTCCCCCGTGTTTGGCGCTGGGTGGGGACGGCAGAAGTTGGGAAATCTTCTTGAAAAGCAGCTAGCAGATTGAGCGATAACCCCAGTGCCATCCCTTGTGCTCCTCTGCAAAATGGGCTTGGGCTTTTTTTATTATTTACTCTGGCTCTGTGCCGCCTCTACATCCTCCGAGGGCCCCAGCCCTTGTTGGGAAGGGCTGCAGGACATGCCCCAATCACCCCAAGTGTGGTGCCAGGGGGCTTATGGCCCCATCCACCTCCCCCAGTCTGTGCCCACTTAGGGTGCATGAGGGGTGCAGTTGACGAACCAAATGTACTAAAAAAGAAGAGAATTTTTCCATGCTCGACGGTCGTGAAATCTCGCCTTGGCTGCTTTCCTTCCCCGGGGTGGGACAGTGAGCAGCTCTCAAATGGAGGCCAGCTGCTGAAAATGTCGGCATGACTCTCAGCCAAAATGCCAGCCAGCACCACCTCCGGGGCTGAAAACAAGCAAGACAGGGGAAGACGGGAAGGAAGGCTCGGTAGGGAGGAACGAGGGGACCTGATGGGGGTGGCAGCACCCAGGCAACAGGGGTCCACAAAATCCGGGACTGCGGACGTGCCGGAGAGCCCGCCCGGCTGCTTTCTGCTCCCAGCCAGCCCTCGCCTTGCATCAGCCCCGATGCCCAACGCCATCTCTGTACTGACTCATCGGCAGCTGAGTCCCGGCACAGGGTCAGGCCTGTGGCCACTGAGCCAGTCCCTTAGCACGCAGTTCGGCGCGATGCCGGGCGGCAGAAGGGGAGGCTGCAAGAGGAAGGCAGAAAGATTCTAGCCCTTCTTCCTCCTCCCGGAGCAGGGCGCTGGATGCTTGCCCCTCTCCCCTCGGCTCAGGGGTGTTGGGGAGGGTGGCAAGGGCTCGGTTAAGCCCCATGAAGGGCTTTACTCTGTGATCCTTAACTTCTCTGCCCGTGCGAGATTCCTTTGCATTATGGCCTGGGGAGCGTGGGGGGCAGGAGGGGGAGGGCAGGAAGCAAGTGAAATCCAAATCCCCCCAAATCTCCTGGCCTTTGCCTGCTCGCACCAGTTTCACTTTGCTAAAGCCGATTTGAGCTCTGATCCCAGCGGGAGGGAGGAGGGAGCAGGCAGCCTTGGAAAGGAGAAGGCAAAGACACAGGGAGAGGACTTGCCGTTGTCCCGCTGGTGGCACTGCCCATGCGCTGCTGTCAAGGGGAGGGGAGGTGAGGCCCTCGGGCATGGCTCCTGCACAGCCTCGAGCGGCTCTGGTTCACGCCATCCACGAGATGAATCTGGGAGGCTGAGCTTCGGTCTCCATGGGAGGCTCAGCTCTGAGCTCGCCATGTGGTATGCCCTGCAGATCAAAGCTGGCTGTGCAGCCTACAGCCCCCTCGCTCTGAGAGGTGCCCACATAGAAAGAGACTTTTCATTCCCAACCACAGCATTTTTAGCACCATCTGGGCTGGGAGTGCAGGGACGCCGGAGCCTGGCTGCTTTGTAGTGAAGTGTCCCAGGTTGCGAGGCTGCAGGTCTTGTCTCTCTTCTCCATCTCCCGTGGAAAGGAGGTGTTCTGCAAAGATGAAGGTTTTGCCAAGGCAAGGTCGCCTCCCAGTCCACGATGCCTACAAGGGTTGGCCATGATGCCTCTTTGGACCCCTTGGAGGGCTGTCTGGAGCAGCACAGGCTGAGGGATTAGACCCCTCTGGGACGTGTGAGCATGGTGTATGGTGGCAGGAGGGAGACAGGAAAGCTGGTGTTGGATTCATGGAGGCTCAATTGCTTTAATCTCCAGGATTAAGGCAGTGGAGGAATGTGGTGAGTGGCTGCGACCTGCTCAGGCTGCCTGGAGTGAACCCAGGTCAGCACTGTAACGGGCTCCAGCCCGTGCCACACACCTTCTGGCTGCTGGCCGAGGGGATGCACAAGGAGCAGGGGAAAGGGGGTGCTTCAGAACCAATCCATTACTTGCTGGTGACCCCTTTGATGCCCTGCCAAATATATCTGTGTGTTCCTTGGGCCATGTTTCCTCTTCATCTTCAGTTTTTCAGGCCAGTTCTGGCCTCTGTATCTTCCTCAGTGCTTAAAGCTTAATAGAATTGGCCACATTTTAGTGCTAAGGGCCTCAAGGGTACCAAGGTGGTGGCACAGCCCCATCCCCACGTAGTTCTTTTTTTGAGGAGAAAAAGGCATGGACATCTCATAAATGGAATATTTTTTGCCGTTTGGGAGCCCTGCAACTCTAACGGCTGTTGGAGTTGCAAGTCACGGGAAGACGGGTCCCTTCTGAGAGCACTGATTTCTGGTTGGAAGCAGGACGGCCTTGAGTCACAAGAATATTTGAGGGGAAAATCATAAAATGACACTGAAATGCTTCCAACCAAGACGCTGCTAAAGGCTTGAGCAATGATGTTGATCTCATCTTCAAGTGCTCTGAGACATCCTGCCCGCACATTTCACCAGACTCTCTTCGGAGAGCCTATCTTAATTAGCGCAGCCCATGATCTGGCAAGAATACAGAGAAGGAGCTTACATTTCTGCAGTGCCTTTCATCCGGAGACCAAAGCTCATCTATTTCTACAAGGCTAGCAACCTAGCAGCTAAATTTTTCACAACTGCTTGGCTAAATTCAAGAAGGGCTGGTCCTTTGTGCTTCAGCCTTTTGCATTATCCATGTCTAAGGTGAGCAGGAGCTCCAGGAATAGCAGAATACATTGTTTCCTCCCTTTCAAAATTTTCTGTAATTCCCTTCTAGGATATTACAAGACGCTTAAAGGCCCAGTAAGGTTCACGCAGCAACATAAGTACTGTGGAGCCTGCACCAACAAGGCTCAGTAGAGCCTCAAATTTGGAGCAGAGCTTATGGAAGGGTAGGAGGTTAAACAGGAATAAATACAGTCTGGGGAAGAGCAAAAGACATGTGGGAGGCAGCACTAGAGGTAGCAAGGGCGCGCCACACTACCTTAGTCTGAAGGACGACCCCAACTACCCTTAATTTGCCCAAAGTCTTTGAAAGCAGTTTCTCTGGCCTTATTTTACAAGGCTATGAAAGGCTGTGCTTCGCTTTTGGGCAATGATAAGAGAGGGTGTTGAACTTACTGAGGTGAGAAGCATCAGGCAGCTGGAGAAGGGGGACCCAGCGCTGGCAGCAGCCAGTATCAGGGCTTAATGATTAATGAGAAGGAGGAAAACATTGCTGTCTCCACTGAAACACTTCCAAGCTCTCCCTGTTGTTCTGGGAAATACCCTCAATGGGGCAACACCCTGACATCTGGATTTACACGCCGTGTTGCATGATGCTGTGCATAGGTGGGGTTTTTTTCTGACGTACCTGCCCCTCTCCTTCCCCTCTTCTCTTCTTTACCACCCTGGCCTCTGCAGGCTGTTGAATGAAAGCGACAAGCGGCCCTTTATCGAAGAGGCGGAGCGGCTGAGAATGCAGCACAAAAAGGACCACCCCGATTACAAGTACCAGCCCCGCCGGCGGAAAAACGGCAAAGCCACGCAGGGCGAGGGCGAAGGCCAGGTGGAGGGGGAGGCCGGCGGGGCTGCCGCCATTCAGGCCCACTACAAGAACGCCCACCTGGATCACAGGCATCCCGGCGAAGGGTCGCCCATGTCCGATGGTCATCCAGAACACTCCGCAGGTGAGTCCCTGGTCTCCATGAACCTATCGACAGGTTACAGCCAACTCGGAGGCTCAAAAAAGACAAAGTCACCACAGCGAAAGCCTTAGTGATGTGGCTCACACCTTGCTCGTGACCCAGCTCTGCTGGAGTCAGCAGTACAGGGATGTGCCTGACTTTCACAAGAACTTGCAGTCCTTTGGTCAGGCAAGGTATTGTTGCACCCTCCCTCTTTTCCCATATGACACAAAAAGGTTTGGTTTTGGCTGGCTGTTTCTCTCTCCCTCCGCTGAAGTCTCCAGAAGCCAGCTGCTGGCATGTTGGGAGGAGCGGAGCCAGCATGCATATGAAGCCCAGGCATAAAGCCGTAACTCATTTCTTCTCTCTCTCTCCTCAAAATGTTTTTCACATTGCAGGTCAGAGCCACGGGCCCCCTACACCTCCTACCACCCCTAAGACCGAGCTGCAGGCAGGCAAAGCCGACTCCAAAAGAGAAGGGCGTTCCCTGGGGGAAGGGGGAAAGCCACACATTGACTTTGGCAATGTGGACATCGGGGAGATCAGCCATGAAGTGATGTCCAACATGGAGACCTTTGATGTCAATGAATTTGACCAATACCTGCCGCCCAACGGACACGCTGGCCACCCAGGCCATGTTGGGGGCTATGCAGCAGCGGCAGCTGCTGGCTACGGCCTCGGGAGCGCCCTGGCTGCAGCCAGCGGACACTCTGCCTGGATCTCCAAGCAGCATGGAGTCTCCTTGTCCACTGCCACTTCATCGGTGGTGGACTCCAAGGCCCAGGTGAAAACGGAGGGGTCTGCCCCTGGAGGTCACTACACCGACCAGCCCTCCACCTCCCAGATAGCTTACACGTCCCTGAGTCTGCCCCACTACGGTTCGGCCTTCCCCTCCATCTCCAGGCCACAGTTTGACTACCCGGACCACCAGCCCTCGGGACCCTACTACAGCCATTCCACCCAAGCCTCTGGCCTCTACTCTGCCTTCTCCTATATGGGACCTTCCCAACGTCCCCTTTACACTGCCATCTCTGACCCTGCACCCTCCGTGCCACAGTCCCATAGCCCCACACATTGGGAACAGCCCGTGTATACGACTCTCTCCAGACCGTAGGGAATGGGGAACGGTGACCGAAGCAGCGACGGAAAGGCTCCGAAGAATCAGCACAGGCAGAAGAGCCTCCGAACTCCGAGGTCACTCAGTGCCATGAAGCCACCAGAACCCACTGAGTATACAGAAGTGCCTTTCTTGACCCCGGCTATCGCTGGCTCACCGGCCTAGAGGAAGGTTTTTCGTCCTTTCGCCCTTTACCAATTTCACGCAGGCCACGGGACTGGCTTGCAACACCTTATTGGCCTTCTAGATGAGGAGGATTCTAGACATGGAGTGACTGGTCTGTGGTGGGTTTCGTTGTGTGCACCCTGGACTGTACGATGAGAGAGACTGTCCTTTCCTTCCCCTCCCCAAACTGCTCCAGGGAGTTGCAAGCATTTCCAACAGGCCACAATGGCCAACACTTTGTCACCTGCTGCGGGTGAAAGGTGGTTGCTCAGCCTTGGTGAACATGTTATGGGAGGAGTAGTAGGGAGGACAGCACGGCCGGCTTCCTTGCGCTCAGCGTCGTGCAGCAGTCCTGCCTACGATTCACACATGCATGAATCTTGAACCCTGTTGGAAGACCAGCCTATGCTTGCTTCCCTGCTGATTTCCCCAGCTGCATCCTAGCTTTTCTCCCCGCCTCTTCTCTCCACCCTGTCTTTGTTTAATCCCACGCTCTTTCCTGCACAGAGATTTTAAGGCTTGCCTGAACAATGCGTAGGACTCGGGAACCACATTGTTGGTCTTAGTGTTACTCATATCGCAGCCTGTGTGTGCATGCGTGTTCATGTATGGAGGTGCAGGAGAGGTGGGGAAGGACCAGTGAATCATTAAGGTGCTGTGGGTGAATCCTCCTTTCTTGCAATTACTCTATATCGTTCATTTATGTCTGGCATTTCTGGCATCTCAGTCTTTTCTAATCTCTTCAGTATCCCAACCAACCTCTGAGCAAGCTTGGTCCTTGCTCTTCCATGTCTGACTGTGCCTGCCTGAAACGAAGGGGCACCAAGAAAGCTACTATGCACTTGCCAACACCCCAAGTTGATTCCAATACTCTCTTTGAACCCCCACTCCAAACTCAGGCTGATGGGGTGTGCCTCCCTGCTCGTTTGTTCATCATGTCTTCCAGTCATCAACACCTCCCTCCTACCTACGCTGAGGATGGAAAGATACTCCTGTGGCTTTACGCAAGGTAGATACGCACCCAATCTTGGATGAGCGTAAAGAAAAGAAGCCTATTTAGGTGCAAAGGAATTTGTTTTCCTCTTTGGCTTTCAAACTGGAAGCGACCAGTTCTCACAGTCAGATCAACCTCCTTTTTTCAGTCCAACACCTGAGGACAGTCTGCTTACTTCTCCTTTGTCACCTCCAGGACTGGGGTGGTTTGTCATGCCAAGGAGTGAACTGGCACAAAAGTTGCTGCAGGAAATGATGACTCCTGGCAACTGATTGCAGAGACATGTTGTGGGACCTTCCAATGGATATTCCAGTCTAGAAAGATAAAATATTTTGACCAAACGTGGACTGTGATCGGTGCCGCTCTATCCCTCTGCTGATATGACTGTCAGATGCCTTTCCTGCCTCCCTTAGCTATGGATGACTTATCCTTGTGGTGTCTGAAAAGATCATGTAGAATGTTTGCTCCTTGTACGCATGTAACCTCTTCCAGCCCTGCCCCCTTATTTATGCAAGTAGCACCTTCCTCCCCCACCTCCCTTTCCCCAGTCTCTATGCTGTCCTAGCACCATTAACTTTGCATTAAACATATGAAATAATAAACTTAAGAGTTTCATTTTCATGTGTCTGGGTTTTTTTGACCTCTTTCCTGCAAGTCTCTGTTTTTTCCCCCAGTAAGCGCGTGATGGGTCCCACCACCACCACACAGATCCTGTGCACAGCCTTCCTCTGCCTGTCATGGAGAGGATACAGGCAGAATTCTGACTGGCTTTACCAGACACCTTCACAGAGATGAAACTCATCTTCTGTTCACGCCCCAGCTCATCATTTCTTCAGTGATAAACGTAGTAACACTGATTTCTGTTCTTCAGCTAAGATTCAGCGTGTGCCATTAAGAGCGCTGTTTTGCATGTGCTTCACCCAAGAATTTCTTAGTGTGATTGTTCATGCTCTCCAGAATAGAAGCGTGGGGTTTCTCGTCTTGGTACATCATCACCAGGTGGCAGATGATGTACCTTCAAAAAAAAAATTTCCCCACATACACAAACTTGTGTATTTTTGAAGCAACCATTAATTTTGCTGTAGAATGTAGAACCATTAGTTTTGCCCCTGGCCTTTTGCCTTCCACAAGCAAGAACCTAAATACAAACACTCGCACACAAAGAGTATACTCAAGAATAGATGTATACATCTTCTTACTTGTTGAAGAAGACATCCTGGGTGTACTCAGGTCCTGGGAGGCTACATGAAGATGTTTGGAAAGAAAACGTACAGCAGATATCGGTCTGCTTAAGAACATCTCTCAAGGCCAATGGTAGCAAGGTGGGATCTAAATTAACACAGAGACTCCACAACAATTACAAATTGATTTCAAAGGGTTTCAGTGCTGACGCATGTGATCGATCCAGTGAGTTTGTGTTCACTAAACACTTTCTGTGTGAGTAGAGTAAGCAGGACGTCTAGGAACTGTGGAACGTGTTCAAAGCTTTTTAAAACTCACAGCACTATTTGGATGAAGTCCTCTACAGGGCCAAGAGCATCAGCAGCAGAATGGCTTAATGGATCTAACAATGGTGATGCCAGCTAAATTGTTCCATGCAAAACAGGACTGTGGCCATTCACTGGAGAGGAGGATAAATCTCTACCCCAAAATTACAGGCTGTGGGAAGAGTGCAGAAGGGAACTCCTGCACTGCCGAGCAGGTCAGGAGCATGTGTGGGGAACAAGGGAAGCCATGGCGGAGTTTGGGGTAGGAGAGCTGATCACAGGGGTGGGAGAGAAAATGGACATGATGTGGATGAACGGAAGAGCAGTAAAAGAAAGTTCTTAGCCACACATAAGCGCCGTTCTCCGGCTCTTCAAAAAACAAATTAAGAAAGCAAGTGGGCTCTGCCTCAACCATTCTCTAGTGGAAGGGGATGCCTCCTCACAACTAAGACAGGGCTGAAAAATGCCACTGGTAACAGAGGGGTTAACCACTCCTCCTGCAGCCTAGCAGTGGCTGGCCCGCATCCTTCCCTATCCCTTTAATCGTATCTGATACAGATGCAAGGCTGGGGAGGGGAGGCTGGTAGGAAACAAAGAATCCATTTAAAAAAAAAAAAAAAAAAGACAAGAAAACGACCCCCGCGCTCCATGGCGGACGCCAAAACGATTGCACAAAGGCACCATTTCAGGGCTGAAATTTCACCGCACCAACGTGATTAAAGGATTCCATGGAGGGTGGGGGGAGAAGGCTGAAGGCCACAGTGCTGCAAATTAACCTTTTCTTGGTAAGGATGGCCTGGACCAGGAAGCATTTGTGTTCCTCACAGTTGACCCCCTTCCCACACCTGCAAGCGTTTCCACATTCCCTTTGACCTGTCATTTTGCTGAGGGACCCATTCAGCTCTTGCATTACGACCTCCAAAACCTCTGATGTGCACGCCAACAGAGGAAGGATGGACTGGTGCTTTTACAGGGAGCAGTAAGAGGATGACATTCATGGCTGGTTATATGAGCTGAGTTCCCAGGCAGGTGGATATGAACTCCCTTTGGGACATGGATGCTCATGTGCAGGCACTGACCACACATACAGCATGGAGAACGCTCAAGCTGTATCACAAACTAGTTGGAAATACTCTTCCTGGATCAGCATAAAAAGAAAAATTAATGTAAAGCAGAAATCATAATTGAGGTGCACCTTCCACTTTCTTCTCTTTTAAAAAAAAGAAAAGAAAAATTCTGAGAGCAATTTTTAGTAAGATAATTGAGAAAGACTCAGTGTGTTCCATCCAAGAGCTCAAATCTTCCTCATGCAGAGCAAGACCCTTGGAGCACAAAGATGAGAAATGAAAACAGGCAGTGGCTGGCTGGAAGCCCGTGCAGATTGTAATGCATCCACCCAGCTCTTGACTTGAGCAGTAACCTCCCCACACATCAGAAGTGAGAGTGCAGTTACCTGAAGGGGACAAGTGACTGATCTTTCATCACACTGCAGATTAAAGGAACTCTAGGATTTAACTACTGCTGTCCCACCATAAGAACCAAGAGTATGTACAACTGAGATGGCTTGAGAGCACCCACGCACCCAGGACCACCAGTTCTGTGACCGTGTGTCACAGAATGACTGTATGAGGAGCAAGTGCAGCAAGAACCTACAACTACCAAGCTGGTGGGATGGCAAGTGGCGACTGCGCTTCCGGCTGGGGCAGTGCCACTGAAAGGGGATCCCCACTTCTGATAAGCAGCAGGAGCAGAGAAACAATAGGTGATTTGATGAGAGCTGCTCTACGATACTCCTGAGAAGCCCCAAAGCCAGCCCTGGCCAGAGAGGAAACTGGGGGTTTCCACAGCAACCTGCTCAGGGCACAAAGGCTCAACTGTCTAGGGGGAAGCAATGGAGGTGTCTGAGCACTCCCGTTTTAAGAAGGGACAAGGGTGGAGGGCTGGAGTCTTTCTGAAGCCAAAGTACCTGCAAAAGCATTTTTGTACAGCAGGAGCTTAATTGGCTGTCGGTCCTATAACCAGGGAGGAGCACTGCTGGAGGAGGAGGAAGTAGTTACTGCAGTCTTTAGCCTAGCTAAAAGGTAGGGCCTTCATAGGTGAAAAAAAGCTGCAAGAAAAGCCACGGCACTTGTCTCCCTAATCTTACTTATAGCCCATGACACAGAAAGAAATAATAATGACCAAGTTGGTAGGGAGAAGTAAGAGTCTTCTCTTGGGCACATAAAACTGAGATAAAAGAGAAGGTGGGAGAAAAAAAACCCAAACACATTAAACTTAAAACGGGAAGGTTTATAGTTTATTTACACAAATATAAACAAAAATAGAAACATCTCTGGAAAAAGAAAGAACCAAATCAATGGATGGAGGTTGATCAGTCTGTGATAATTAACTCATCCACACCCCAGTCTTCATAGCTCCCATCTGGTAGGTAACGACGGATGATTATGGGGATCTTGCGTGCTCTGAAGGGAGGACAGAGGTGAACAGAAATGCCAGAGCCATCTCTATACCACTCCAGCATGCAATGGGAACTGAGGTGTTTGGTGGCTTCAGTAAGCTCATCAGGTTTAACTGAGACACCCGTGTGCCACCAGTGATTTGGTATTTCATAGTAAAGGGAAGTCCCAACAACCTTCTTTCTTTTGTAGGTGCAAAGCACTGAGCACCCTTAGACATGAAACAACCAAAGGCCTACAGAGGTTGAGCCCTCTGTTGCTACTGCAGGAATTGGGCCCTGTGATCTGAACCCACTATGAGACAACATCAAGCATCTAAAATAGATACAGGGAAAAAAATTTCAAGGGACTTGAAGAACAAATCCACTTTTTGTTTGATGAAAGATTTTTCCCCACAAGACACTACAAAAAGTGGCAGAATTCTGAGAACCTTCATTTCAAACCGGCATTTACAGAGTATTTTGCACCCTGAGAGCATGAGTTACATTTTAAGAGGGATATATGAAATATGGACTATTCATGTACCAAAACCCAGTACAGCTGGGGTGGAGCACAGCATCTGCTAACAGTGCTTCCAATTAGAAAGCAAGAAAGTGCTGAGCACACTTTAACTTAATGGAAGTAGATTTAAGTCAGCAGAATGTAATCAGACAGTCTGGAATCTAACCAGGGCATCAGGTTTCAACCATATCAGACTTGAAAAGTAATACAACTTCTTTAATGATCACATTCAGGGCCATTGCTTTCCCAGTAGCAAACCAGCTCCCTCATGCCAAGAATTACAACTGAATTTTGGCAGAGAACAGGATGCCACTACATTTTGTCACACTCTGACTTACTTTCTAGAGCTCGTGCTCAGACAGTGACCAGAAGCGACTCAGAGTGAGCTCAGAGATCTGACAGGAATATGACCTAAGGAGCTTTTGGCACTGATAAAGGGAGCTGTAAGAGACATAAAATCTGCAAGAGCAACTGCAATGCACTGAGAAACTAGGGTAGCAGAGGGACAACTCAGTTCAAGAACAGGGACTTAATCAGTAACAGAGTGCAGTTGCTCTGCTTGAAGGATACCTGCATGTGATCTAGGTCACTGACCACATAGACAAACTGTGGGGCAGCAGGGAGCTCTGCTATGGAAAGGTGGACCTGTCAGTAGTCATCCAAAAACTGCCTCTGCTACAGTCACAAGGAATTTATTCATCTTTCTGTAAGCAGGGAACATGCCTCCCTGCAAGCACAAGTAGTGTGCAAAGGTGTGGAAAAAGAACATTCTTAACAGGGTGTCCACACCACCAGCCTTACCCTTGTTTTATTTTTTTTCGCCTGCACTTCATTTGAACACAGGTCTGTTCAGACGGCTGCTTCGAATCAATTCCACTCAGGGAATTAAAGTGATTCCAGAAAGATGAGAACCTTGGGTTCTCATCACAGAAATAAACAACACTCGGACTCTGAAGTAAAAAAGATCAGAGCACTCCTCATCATCAGTACTTTGCATGAGCAGCTAGGATGGGAGGGAGCAGGTGTGGAGAAGTCCCACGGTGAAAAAGGGGAGGGCAACTGCAGGGCTCACTGTTATCAAGGGAAGATAAGTTTGTCTTTGAATAAGCTGCTAAATGCTGGGATGAGGAGAGGGCTACTGGCTTTACGGAAATCAATACACTCACTGCGAAAGTCTGGGACTTACTTGAGTTCCTTCATGGCAATCAGCAAGGGGTCTGTCTCTCCTTCCAATTCCACCATCACAGGGGCACACATCCTGCAACAGAACATCAACAATCATTTCAGCAAACACACAGAGAGAAGAAGGACAGCTAAGCACGTGCCTACCCATGTCACGTGGACAACGGCCAGTAAAGTAGGAGGGTGTGACCCCACCTGGGCAAATCTAACTTGCTGTCTTATGCACTTCGGGAAGAAAATTCCCTCAGGTGGTTACAGACTGAGCTTTTACTGGAATGTTCTTGTTCCATCCCTCAGCCTCTGCTGACCAGCTGGTTCTCAAGGGCTAGTCAGATCCACATCCTTCTAGTCACCCTCTGCTGTAATTAAATGTGAGAAAAAGAGTGGTTCTAAAATTAATCCAATGAAGAGGGTGAAAGCACTAAAATGAGCATGCCTCCTACAACTCCAGCACATCTCTCATATTCCCATTTGCTCACACCTTATGGGCTTTATTTGGGGGGAATCGAGGGGCTTTACGATATGCTTTACCTCTAAGAAGAAAAAATCAAGCATTTTGCAGAGGGTTGAACCAGCAGAGCAAACATGGTTGACGATATCCACCCATTAGACAGCAGCAGCAAAGAAAGTTCACGTTATGCGTGGATAAGGCCACTGGGGGCTGCTGCTGGCCTAGGTTCAGCACCAAAGGCAGAATCTGTAGGTGAAGCAGAACCAGGCGCCACAGTGTTTGCGATTAAAGGCCTGGCATGGGCTCATCTTGCCTCCCCCACTTTTCTGGCTTTCCACCAGTTGAAAGAATGTGCGCAAAATAGCTTCACAGAGTGAAGACTGTGCAAAAAAATAGCTTGGCAAAGTGACGATTAAGGCAAGATCTGATCACCACCTATAAGCTTCTAAACGATGTAGAAGAGAGGCATCATTTTAAGGGTGGATGTAACCAAGATGAAACTCAGAGACGTGCTTTCAGACAAACCTTGCCACAGCCTAATAATCTTGCTCATAAGGCAGTTTTTCAAAAAGCATGAAACTTTTTGATATGTATTATTAAAACAAGTCTAGACAGATAAATGGATGAAGTTGAGAGCAGCCAGCCTTCAGAGCACTTAAAACAGGATTTAAATGGTATTACCTATTATAAAAGAGGCCCCACCATTCCAAATACTTTTAAAAACTTACAGCTTGCCACAACGCAACTGCACTTAAAACAGATTTTGTGTTGGTTACTCCATTCCCAATTCCTACAGCTGAAGATATTCTGGACATTGGATTTTGCAAACCAGTTCTGAGCTTTCCAGCCCAGACTGGCTCCCTTACGAAAGACAGAAACCTGGATCATCTTGACACATTCCCTATTCATTTTGCCTGTGACCTAGGGAAGTTCATTGCAGCTACTGAATGCCCCTCTCTCTAGGCACAAGCACCACAGTCTCAGCCAGGGAGTAATACAGAGACTTCACATGCAACTAAGAGCTCCATGGTCCTGTGCTTCAGTGTTGACCAAGATGGTGGTCTGCAAGCTCAGCAGTCACGTAAAGGATTACATGAGATCCAGGAGTTCTTAAGGAAGGAGGAAAGCAGCTTTCATTGGGAAGGGAGAAGCTGTGGCAACGCTTTAGACACGGAGTGCAATACTCACGCTATCTGGAGGGCGCGTGTGCCCAGGACTCTGGCTCGCTCATATTTGGTCATGTAGGGGGTAGTGATCCGCTTCTGGTTCGCCTGCTGCCGCTCTCCTGATGGGAGGATTTCCACGTTGTCCTGTCCCTCCTGAGGAAAGCACACCGGCGCTGCAGCTCGGTTGTGCCCACTCCCGAGGCCCCGCGGTGCCGGGAGAGCCCCTGCAGCCTCCCCAGCCACTGCCCAGCCGGGTCGCCACACAGGCCTGCGCTATCGGCAGAGCCTGCCCGGGCCGAACGACTCGGTGGTCCGCGGGGCACCTACCTCCTCCGCGTTCTCCAGGTCCTCCAGCCCTTCATCCTCCTCCACATCGTCGAAGTCGTCCCCGTCAAAGCTGCGGGAGGGACACGCACGTCGCGGGCCGGGCCGGGCCGGGCCGCCCCGCCACGGGCTCCCCCCGACCCGACCCGACCACGGCCTACGCCTACGCCTACGCCTACGCCTACGCCTACGCCTACGCCTACGCCTACGCCTACCCCTTCCCTTCCCTTCCCACCCCGGCCCGAGCCGACCCCACTCTCACTTGTCCTCGTTGTCAGACATGTTGCCTCCCCGCTGCCTTCCTGCCCGGCGGAAGTAGGAACCACTTCCGGCTGCCCGCCGTGACGCCACCGGAAGTGCCCCGGCGGCGCTGTTGCCGGGGCGACGCGCCGCCGCGCTGCCCACTGCCCCCCCCCGGCTCCGCGCTTCCGTGCCGTCCCCGGGCGCCGCTTCTCTCTATGGAGACGTCGGAGCCCCGTGGGACACCGGGCCGCGGAGGGGGCTCGGCAGCGAGGGTAGCCCAGTACAGCCCGGCGACCCGGGAGCTGCTGAGAGGTAACGGCGGAGCGGGGCGGGGCTGCTCGGGCCTCCCCGTACCCCGCGCACCGGCGCCTCGTCCCCCGCCGCCCGAAGTGAAGCGTCCCACCGCCGTGGGCTGGAGCAGCTCTCCTGCGAGGACAGGCCAGAGGGAGCTGGGGTTGTTCAGCCTGGAGAGGGGAAGGCCCCGGGAAGACCTTACAGCAGCCTTCCAGTACTTAAAGGGAGCCCGCAGGACAGATGGGGACAAACTTTTTTAGCAGGGTCTGTCGCGATAGGACAAGGGGTAATGGCTTTAAACTAAAAGTCAGAAGGCCTTTTTTAGATTTAAGGAAGAAATTTTTTACAATGAGGGTGGTGAAACACTGGCACAGGTTGCCCAGAGAGGTTTCAGATGCCCCATCCCTGGAAGCATTTAAGGTCAGGTTGGATGGGGCTGTGAGCAACCTGATCTAGTCAAAGATGTTCCTGCTCATTGCATGTGAAGTTGGACTAGATGACCTTTAAAGACCTCTTCCAACCCAAACTATTCTACGATTCTGTGTTTTTCAGTGATGATGGAGGAGACGAAGCTGACGTGTTTCCAGAGGCGGTACCTGATGGACTGCATGAAACGTGAGTGATGGCCCTCTCGCTCTCCTGCCCAATGCTGTGCTGTGGTGGAACTTTTGCTGCTCACCATGAGACAGGGGCAATTGCCCACAGCCTGCTTCGGTGGGCAAGTGCTTTGAAACGGCAGCATCACTCCTGCTGACACGTGGAGACTTATGGGGCAAGGTGTCCTCGAGGGTCATCCAGGGAACAAGACACAATAGCATGACTTGAACCACAGTCTATCTCATGTCAGCATGTACCAACACCCAGGGTGAGACATCTGTGGCACCCAGGGTCTTTGCTCGTGGTGCTACAGTGGTTCAACAGGCAGATCTTCTGCCGGCAGTAGCCCAGGGTCATCCATCTAGGCTTCTCTCTGTCTGACTTACCATTATTTTTGGATTGCTCTCCAGGAGGAGATACCCTGCCTCTCCAGTGCTACCCCACATCCTGCAAAAAGCCAGCGCCTGCAGCGCCTGCTTTCTCCCCAGCAGTTTGTCAGCCGAGCAGGCTTTCAGCTAAACCGCATCTCCGACCTGCCAAGGTCTGCCAGGCAGGAGATGCCTACACGCGAGAGAAATTCAAGCCACAGGCAAGGCGTAAGTCGGCAAACACCACTAATGAATAAATGATACTGACTGCTCCCTCTCTTCCCCATCTGTCCATCCCCTGCCTGCAATCTCAGCAGCTGCAGGGGATATCTTAATTGCTCTTCGTCCTCACGCTTTCAGTCTTCAAAGATGATGTAAAAATGGATCTCTGAGGGAACATCTGCTGTAAGTTCTCGCTGACTTCTGCCTGCAGGCTACGGTGGTGACAGGTGATAGGGACTCACAATCCTTGCATAAGAAGGGAGCTACAGAATTTTGTAGCTTATAAATGTGAATCAAACCTCTGATGTCAGTTTGGTTGGCTCTGTACGCCCGTGCAGTGCTTGCAGTTCAGTCTGGGGATGGGCTGTTATTAACGTAACGCTTCCTGTGGCATCATTAGCAGGGAAGCGGTGTGGCCAGGCTCCTCCCTGAGGAGAGACAGGCTGACAATAGTTTATTTCCCCCTTGGCACTCACAGGAGATTTGGAAAAGGAGAAGCAGCGGCTCCAAAACATCTTAGCGACAGGGAAGGATGTGGTGGAGTGCAACGTGAGACAGACGCTGGTTCGGACAAAGGAAGAGGAGATACCTGAGCCTGACCGGTTTGAAGAATGTATGTCTTTGCGTACCCTGGAGGAAGACAGGCGGGAAGCCTGGGAAGCCAGGCTGGGGTGGCAGGCCGTGTCGCTGGAAACCTGAAGCCCATTGCGGATGAGGCACAAAGCCCAGTTTCCAAGAGAAAGGACCTGCTGCTGTGATGCTGTGATCCAGTCATCCTCACAGAGGTTTGCTGGCAGACTCAAGCTCCCTGGGCTGCCCGCACAAAATGAACTCTGCTGGCAGGGGAATACCCTGGGGATGAGCAGAGTGACCTGGGCAGGAAGCCCAGGTACTGCGGGTCCTTTTTCCAGCCAGCAGAACTCAACATAGACTAGGATGCTTGCCAGCCTGACCATGGTTTGGGCTGTTTTCTTTCGGTCCAAGATCAGAGCAGTGACACTAGCAAAGCTTAAATGTCAAGCAGAATTTCATGCAGTCATGGACTTTGGCCTGCGGAGTATTCTGTGATGGCAAAACCCTGCTTAATACCTCTCTGTGCTCAGATTTTCACCATGTCTGTGTACACCCCAGCCAGGCCTTCACTAGCCAAGGCAGCACAAGGATGCGCAATGCTAGAATAACGTGTGGAGAAGGGGTGCTTTGGTCCCTGCTGCAGGGAAGCCGCTATGGCTGGCTTCACACGTGCTTTGTATCCTCTAAAACTTGTCGCAAGCTGAGTGTTGTCTTTGGCACATCTGAAATAGCCATGTACTTTGTACTGTGGCAGTATTTGGACCAACTGGCTGCAGGTATGTGCTGCAAAGCAGCAGCTAATGCTCTGTGCCTGTGTGGGGGAAGATGGTTGTGGTCACTGGGTGCTGCATTTCAACTAATGAACCTCAAGGGCTTTAAGCAGGTTCTGTCTCCATCCACAAATGGGTTAAATTGCCCAGAAGCAACAGAGAATTGTCTGTACGAAGAAAACTAGAAAGTTACCGTTCCTGCAAGATGGGGAGCGGTAAGAAAATGAACAGGGGGGACATTTCTGATGGCGTAAGGGACTAGTGATTTATTTTGCTGACATAAGCAAGATGAGTGTTAACAGCAAACACCACCCTTCTCTTGGCGGGACCAGCGTTCGAGCAGAGCTAGGAAATTGTGGGTTCAGATCTAGACAGAAATATGTTTTCTTGCCTTTCGTCTGAATCCTTTTTCCACAGTTTTTTCTCTTATCTGTCAGTGGTGAATGAAGTTCAGGAGAGGAAGGAGTTCCTGGCAGAGATGGAAGCTCTAGGACAGGGCAAGAAGTATCAAAGTATTGTCCTCACTGAAATCTCACAGGTACGTGAGGGTCCTGGTGGCATTAGCTGTAAAGTGTGTGGAGGGAATCCTTAGTGTCCTTAAGAGACCTTAAAGCAGAGTCTCCTCCAATACCTGAGCAGGGAAGGAGGTAGAGAACCTCTGCCTCTAGAGAAGTGTTCCCCTTCATGGCATGGGAAAGGAGTGAATTTTTGGGGAATGGGGGATAGAGGTTTTCAAGCCCTTTTTTCAATCTCTGCATGTAACTTAATGAGGGAAATAGAACCTTTGTTCTTGGGGCTGGCAAAAGAAGGGAAAAAAAAAAAAGCTGCCATCATGCTCCCCCTGACTTAGCCCTTCCCCTTTGTCCTTTGCAGAAAATGCGTGAGATGGAGATCATTGACAAGAAGAGAAGTGAGGAAATGAGAGAGATTATGACAAAAGACTTCCCTGGTGGGAAGTCTTTTTTCTCTGCTGGGAAATCTGATCCCCTGGACTAGGCCAAGGGAAAAACACAGGTGCAATTTGTTCCCACCTCTTCTTCCCAGACTCTTGGCATCGGAGTCTCAAGGGCTGCTCTGTGTCTGTGCCTGAAGAGACGGCGGCCCCACCTGTTGCCTAAAGCCAGGAGCAATTTGTTCGTAACTGGTAACAGAAGAAAGCTGTTGTAAAATCATACCCACGCACTAGATCCCTTCTTCCTCAACAATATTAAAGACACAGCAGCGGCCACCAAAACATGACAAAGCAGAGCCTCCTTTTGCCTATACAACGCTTCAGAGCGCAACAATCCACTGATAAAAAGGTCACTCCTTTCCATCCACCTAGAGGTGGAGGTTTCTTGTGGCAGTGTGGTGATAACACATGTGTTACGACCCACATCTACAACCCGCTCCTGTCCCCGTGACTCTGTGAATGGCTGTGCTGGCAGAAGACGGGGAGGAAGATGCAGCCGCGTGGCCTTGCATAAGGACAAGCCTCTGGCATTGCTGCAGGTCAGCGTGATTGTGTGCATCAGCAAACTTCTCAGCAGCAGCTGAACTGGGCAGGCACTCAGGAACACAGCTGCGCTGAGGAGTAAGAGGGGATTTCAGCCCAGCGCCTGCTGCTCTTTGCTGCGGCCTTGCACGTGGTTTTTTGGTTCCTGAAAGCATGGTATGCAGAATAGCCATTGGCTTCCCGCAGTCTGGAAATGGCTGTTTGCCCCACCTCTGTCCTCCAGCAGGCCGGGGCATGATGCCCTGCTATTCCTGCATAAATCCCAGCATAAAATCTGCACCCTGGTTTCCTTAAGATCCCATCATCTGCTTGTTAGCAATAGTTGTCAGCCACTCCCCAAAGGCAGGCAGCATGCCCTGTCCCCAGGACAGCAAGAGCGCACAAAGGAACCAGAAACCTAAGCCGCAATAGGTTTTTAAATCCATTGTTTCTTTTATTTCTGTTCAGGTGAATGGAAGTCACGGAGTTAGTACAGTATAATTTACAAATCAGAGTTCTGACCGGGCGCGTGGCCAAGGGGTGTCAGGCTGCAGCGATCCCGATGGCCTTTGGCAACAGTGTCGTGACAGCAGGCTCTGAAGTGGGTTTGTTTCTCCTTGGAGAAAAGTTGTGCTTTGCGATCTCCCCTCTCCTACCACTGCTCCTCATCAGCCTGCTGGGCTATGGCAAGAGCAAGATGGTCTCACCAGCGTGGGGCTGCATGTGTCACCCACCAGCCACGGTGGCCATGCTGGGATTGAGGAGGGGCTTGGGTCCCTCAGGTTTTGGGAAATGAGGATCCCTTTCCAGAATGCTACGCCAGCCACCTTGGAAGGCACGGCTCTGAGAGTGTTTTGGCTAAAGCCTGTTGGGTTTTTAGAAGGGACTGCAGCAGTTTGCTCGGGGCTGGTTGTGTCTAATTTGCTAATGAGAAGGCATGATGAACAGCTGACCAACCAGACACTCATGAGACGCTAATTCAGACTGATCCAATAATTCAATAAATAGCTCCTTGCCTGGGAGGAGAAGGCAGGAAAGAAACATGGAAGGAAGAAGGGATGGTTGGAAGAACACCGCCCCCCCCATTCCCTCCTCCATTGTACACACACGCACACACACATGACAAATAAAATAAGGGGTTTAAAAAGTTTTAGGGTGGGTTTGAATTCATCTAGTAAAGGAGGTGTGAAAAATAACCAGCCAACCCCTGCACACTTTTTAAAGTATACACAGATGAAGCTGGATACAGGTCAGTTGTCAGTTGTGACCGTGCCTCCCTCCCCAGCCGCTCAAGGGTGGCACTGGTGAGCAGGGGCATAAGCTTAGTGCCCCGTGCTGGCACTGAGTCAGTCTTGAGCTTTTCTGCCCTTGCGTGGAAAAGGAATGTTCCTCCTTCCCCCCCGAAGGCAGCAGAGTCAGCGGTGTTTAGCAGCAGGGGGGGGTAAGATGTCCTGAGTAGGGAGAGCAAGCTACGTCCTAGCAGCTGTACACCATCCCCTTGGGTCCTCTCACCCCTCTAACGGAGCCCACCCAGCGCTGGTGCTCGAGGGAGGGGACAGCTCAAAAATAAATAGGGCACCAGTTATTTTTTTGGCTATGGCTCTAGAGCCTTGTGATGCGGGAGTGTTTTCTTAACATTTTAGTTTAGGCCAGTAAAACCTAAAGAATACTGATTCTAATGCCAGAGTTTTCTCCTGAAGTTAAAAACAGGACAGGAAGGGGACGAGAGCGGGGAGGCAGGGACAGGCAGGCCCAGTCCCCTCCTGGCAGAAGTCAGAGGCACGTGGAACTGTCACAGTTAGAGCGGGAGAAGGGACGGGGGGCAGTTAGTGCAAGTTTTCCCACAACACCAAACTCCTTGGCTTGCTTCTCAGTTAATAACAAGAACACGCAATGGGGCGACGTATCCGTAAAGCAAATCCATTTTCTCCCCGCCTCGTTAGCAAGGCTTCACGGAGGGGACAGTCAGGCTCCTCCACAGCCTCGGGAAGGGGAGCGCTTTGGTCGGACTCCCTCACTCCGGGCAGAGGGCTGTGTCTCCCTGGGGCGGCAGCTCCAGTGCCTGGGGAGGGAGCAGGGGGAGAGGCAAGGGGAGGGGAGGGAGACAAGCCCCCCTTCCTGGCAGTGTCCCAGCCAGCTGCCAAGAGGCCAGGACAGTCGGGCAGCACATCCTTCCCGCTGCTGGTGTTCCCCTGCTCTAGCTTTTCTCCTTGGGCGACTTGTTCTTGGAGTCATGCTTGTTGCCCAGCAGCTTAAGCACCTTCATGGGCTTGAATTTGCCCTTCTTCTTGCTCTCAGGCTCCGTCTCCTTGTGAAATTCTGGAGTTGCAAAGGGAGGTTGTTACTGCAGGATGCTGATGGTTGCGCACACACACACACACACACGCACGAAAACGGGCAAAGGCGAGAGCCACAAATCAAAGCCCTCCACTGTATGCACACTTCTCTCTACGATAACAGGGGCGCACAGCACAATTGTGCCCCAAACTTTAACGGCCCTAAAGGAAAGGCTCCAGAGTCTGCGCAGAATAGATTCAGTCTCTCCTTCTGCACAGAATTTCATGACTGGCTTATGCTGCCCCTCGCTGGGGTCAGCAGTGAAAACATCACTCCAGAAAACTTCCCGATTTTTTCTTACCTTTCCTTTTAATCATGGCTTCCAACATTTTATCCTCCTCCTCTTCTCTGAAAGAAAGAATGGGAAATAGGTCAGCAATTCAGCTCTGAAAACAGCTGCTGTATTGTTCAAGGCTGGAGAGCCTCCTACTTATAAGCCATGGAGGGCAGATCCATCACTGTCTTGTGTGCATTTGCTACCAGCAGGATAAATCCCACGTGCTGCAAGTCCTGCCCTGTCTTTCCCACACAAGGCATTCAAACATTCAAACAGACAAGAACTGGGAAGGCTATGAGAGACGTCAGCAACAGGGACATCTTGGGACACCCCCACAAGACACTCGTGTGGCGTTGAGTCAGAGGGGCTACGCTTCTCTCCTCCAGCCCACCCCACTCTTCACTCACCTCTGCCGGTCCTCATCCAGGCAGTTCACAATGGCGTTCCTCTGCTCAATGATGGTCACCAGCTCCTGCATCAGCACCTTCTCCCTCCCTCGGTCCTCGTCGGTCCAGTCCTTCTCTACCCAGCCAAACCCCAAGGAAGGACAGGCAATTAAATGACTGAAGGAGCTCTGAAATTCAGAGCTTTGGGAGAGAGACCCTCTAGCACAATCCCCTGCTACCCTGCCATGCTGCAGGGCCAGCTGGGCTAGCGCTGCTGTGGAGGGAGAGCCCTGTAGGTGGCATCCCTTGGGGGAAAAAAGGAGCCCATCCCTGCACAAGGTGGGGGCATGCAATGAGATGGGGCAGCAGCTTTAAAGCCAGCCGATTGAGCTGGCATCCCTAAAGGTCTGCCTCTCTTCACCTGAGGCCCACGAGATGAGACCCAGGGGAAAACTGGAGGTAACTGCACCCAGAGCAATGATTTACCTGGCTTGTTGAGGAGGCAACGCAGTTCATACTCCACGTCCGACTGCCGCTGCTCCAGGTTCTGCTGCTTGAAGCTGCAAGGGAAGGGGACACTGCCAGGAACCACTGCAAGGCTCCAGAGGGGCCCATCCCAAGGTATGGGGTGAGCCTGGAAAGAACTAAGTCTTATCCCGTAGAGCCAAAGGGTCAGGGAGCCAAACACCAGCAGGGACCAGCCCTGGCTGTTGAAGGCCTTCCTGGAGGAGATGCTGCAGGGGCTCTGGTGACTTGCCATGGGTCAGTTCTGAGTGTGTTTGGATACATTTGTCTGCTTGCCCTCCTTCCTTCCCTTCTCCAGGGAAGGAGGCCATGTGAGGCTCTCCCCTGGAAGCACAATTTCAGGAGGGCTGAGACAGGGCTCCCTGCAAAGGCATCGGTGCCTCCCCGCACACTTGCACACACTTACATGTAGATGAGCTCCGATTCGTGGCGCACCAGCATGTGCTTCTCATGGATGAGTTTGAACCAGTCCACCAGCAGGCTGTCCTCAGGGCTGTCTGCCAAGCAAAGGGACAATTCAGAGCCATCCCCATCCCTGCAGGATCTCACCACCCAGCAGCAGGATGGGCCCTGCCAAGCCAGGAGATAGGGACTAGGCTAGAGAAAATCTGACCTCAGCCTGTTCCTGAGCCCCAGAGAAACCTTCTCTCTTCTCCCACCTGTTTCCACTCTAGGGAGTTCTCCATGTCCAAGGTAATGGCTGTGACCATTCTTGGAGCCCAGCACAGCCCCTTGTGCTCTCCTAACTCCAGCATCAGCAGGGAGGAAGTCACCACTGCTATCTCCTTGGCTGGACACAGGGCAGCCCTAGAGTCCTGTCTTGCCCCACATCCACAGACAGCCCATCCCATGTACCATTTTCAGCGCTGCGAAGTTTTTCCTCCAAGGCCACCCCACGGTGCTCCAGCTGGTCCAGCTGGTGCTCGATGGCATCCATCTCCCCATAGATGTCTTCCTCAGGAATGTACTGATCTGTCTGCACCTGCCAAACCACAAGTCAGAAACTTCCATTACCATCAACCTCCAGTTCCCAGGGGTAACCCTAAGGCCGATGAACACCAACAGAAGCAGGGGGGACAACAGTCTACTTAAGCGTGGATCCGAAATCCCCATCTCACTCTGGAGCAAGGGGAGACCATGGTGCTGCCATCAACGGGGTCTAGCCTAGACATCATCCTCCTCCCCAGCCACAGCCACCTGCTGCCATCCCCACCCACACCTCTATCAGCAGGGTGCACATATACAGCTCTGTCCCTGGGGGACAGTACAGAGCTGGCTTTTGCCCCCCTGCTCCTAAGGGCCCTTTTACCTTGCGTTTGATCAGTGGGAAGCCATGACCCGGTGCAGGAGGACGCACTGGCTTGGAGCCCTTGGGAGGTTTCTTTGCAGAGGGAGAGGCGGCAGGGGACGGCTTCCGATTGAAGGGGTTCTCTTTGCAAGAAGACTGGAGTTGGGGGACAAAAGAAGATAACGTGAGGGTCCAGGAAAGGGAAGGGATATAGCATCCCAACAGCTGGGACTGAGTAGACAGGGCAGCCCTATGGTTTGTCCTGCCCCACACCCTCCTAGAGGAGGAACACAGCACTGATCTCCATCAGCAGCTTAGCCACCGGGCAAAGAACAGCCGTGCTCCTGTTTGGCATCAGCTCCCCAGCTTCTCTCCAACAAGCATGCTGAAACATCTTCCTTCACAGTTCCTTTCCTATTTCCTCTGACCACACAACATCCTGCCTCTTCTCTAGCACACAGGGCAGGCAGAGTACAAGCAGAGCCACCATTTAACGAGTACATGCCTGAGGCTTGCTTCAGGTGGTCACACACCAAACCTACCTAAGGGGCAAGCCCAGACTCATGATCCCCACTGTGACTGAGTGATGGATGGGGAAGAAAAGCTCCTGATCTGTATGGGAGGCAGGTCACCATCTCACCTTCAGCTGTGGCTTGGGCGAGGACGGGGTTTTAGGGCTCCCAGCACCCCCATCTGAAGCCAAGAGGATGGGTGTAGGGCTAGCCCCAGCAGGAGGCCTGGGGGGCAGCCGGCTGGGGCTGGTCTTTAAGCTGCCGGTGGAGACACTCCTGCTGGCGTGTGGGGTGCTGGTCTGTGCCTCCCCGCTGAAGCTGGCCAGCTCGCTGGAGGAGGAGAAGGAGGAGTTGGTGGAGAGGCTGGCTGGGGCAGCAGGGCTTTCGCCGGAGGAGACGCTGGCCAGCGGCGTGTCAGTGCTAGAGGTCTTGGTGGCTGTCGGCGTGTGGACAGTGGGCTCGGAAGAGCTTTTGGGAACCGAGGCCTCATCGGTGTCGCCCAGCACCTTGGCTGAACTCTCAGAGTTGATGCTCTCGAGGCTGAGGGCTGGAGATGGGGTGGAGGATGATGGCTCGGAGTGCGACAGCCTGGAGATAGGGTGGTGGGCTGCAAAGCAAAGGAAGAACTCAGGGAGGAAGGGGGTGTGGGGCAGCCAGGAGAGAAGGGGAGAGTGGTATACACTGGGGGCAGTCACAAGTGCAAAGGGAACCAGCGTCTGTCTCTCTTTAGAGAGGACAGATGGGACCCTGCAGAGAAAAGGTCTTGCCTGCAAAAATGTTATGCTCCAGTGGGTAGAGAGGACATGGCTAACACAAGTCCCAGCACAACCATCCCTGCATAAAGACCTGGCCCGCCAGGGTGATGGGGAGGCATCCTGGGAAGGGGGAACCTCCAAGGGACTGCACAGGGTTTATGGAGGAGAGGTAAGAGGGTGCAGGGAAGCTCACCTAGTGGAGAAGCACTGGGGGCTCGTGGAGCTGGCCGCTTCTTTGCCTTTGGGCTGCTGGTGGGGGTGATGCCGTACCAGGGGTGGAGAGGCTTGGCAGCAGTCTCACTCTGCTCCTGCTCAGGCGTGCTCTTTTGGGTGGCAGCACTCTCCTCTTCCTCCTCATCCTCCTCCTCAAAGGGGTTGTATGGTTTGGGCTCTGTGACATCAGACCTGTTTTCCTCGCTCTTGGTTTTCCCCACCCCCTCCCCATCCTCCTCCTCTGAAGTCCTGCTTGGAGTCTCATGGCCACTGCCCGGGGGAGGAGGGGGAGCTGGCTTCTTCTTGGGCTCTGCTTGCACTAAGGCCATCCATGGTGGGTCCTTGGCTCTTGCTGCAGCTCCAGCACTGGGAGAAGAGAGAAAGAGACAGAGGTGGCAGGGAGCAGAGATAAGCTGGGAGGGTGAGGCACTGGAGAGGGACTTTGCCCTCAGGGGAAAGGATGGATGGAGAGGATGTCTCCCATGCAGAAGCAACTTTCTCAGCCAAGGGTGGCTCTAGTCTTCCCCAGACACAAAGCGTCTCGTTCTCTGCGGACAAACCTATGTGCCTGAGGGAAGCACAGCCTGCCTTACTCGCCCGCTGGGCCCAGCATTTTGTTTTCTGAATATTACAATCTCCATCTGCTAAACAGCAGTGAAGGCTGAGCTTTACGGGTACAGCTGTTCTTCCCTCCCCAACACCATTCCTACACCCAGCTCTGCTCCCCAGGCTGTGCATGGAGGGGGAGTCGAAACCAGATACCTGCCCTCTGTGGGCGCGCTCCCTTCCTACACTTCAGAGGGCTGCCTGTCACCTTATCGTCCCAGTGTTCCAGGGACAGACTCCTCCTCACCAACTCCCGTGGCAGAAAGCACCACTGCTCCTCTGGGGGCAGAGCCCACGGCAAGCCCGCACCACGGCTCAGTGAATCACTGTTCATCGGAAAAGCAGCTGTCACTTGCTGCACGCACCAGCTCCTTGGCCATTGCACACGTGCGGCACTTGTGCAACCTCCGTCCCAAGAGCAGGTAAGAATGAACCAGCGCCAGCGAGCTGGGTAAGAGCCCAGGACGTGTAAAGGTTGCAGATGGGCACTCACAAAATCCCTGCACTGGACCTGTCCCGGGACAAACCCTCCATGAGGCAGACAAGTGTCCCCTTCTCAGCACCCACAAGCAGGGCCATTTCACAAGGCACCTGGCAGTCTGCATGTGCCACAGAAGCACCTTTCTGAAGTCCCCAAACTCTTTACAAACCCTAAGCGACAAAGACCCTGGGAGGTATGAACAAACACTGTCAGCCTGACTGTACTGGGCACCCGTTAGGTAAGAGAAGGGACCTGATGATAGTCCACATCCTCCAAAGAGCAGGGGCTGATAGAGGTGGGAGAAGAAACCACAGCTGAGCCATCCCCACAGCCCCTCCTCGCTGTGGGGATTGCAGGTGACCTGCGAACAGAAGGACCTACCGATCAGAGGAGCAGGGTCTCCCTCGGGGTTTTGGGACAGGGGGGCTGGGTTCAGGTACCCTACCTAGAAAGACACAGGGTCAGACTGTCACAACACCAAAAGGACATGAAGAAAGAAGTTAAATCAACACGAGGCACTTCTCATGCATCTCCCTGTGGAAGGCTGGCTTCCTCTCCCACTCTCTGAAGACTTCATGGCGTTTCTCCCACAGTTGGTGCAGTCGGTCAGCCCCAAACATCTCCCTTGCCTTTTTCTCCCCACCCCACGCCTGGAGCTGCACCTGGAGAACTGACCTGCTCCTCTGTCCCCACACCTGTGAACTGCTCTAGCACTGCCACCTTCCCTCCATGCTGGCAGCATCCCCCTGCGAGCTCTAGAGAATTACAAGGGAGCAGGCAGGCAAGAAACCTAGTGCTGCTCTTCCTGCTACGGGGATGGCTGGCAATCAAAGGCTTGGTGTTCGAGCCTGAGATTTATTCGGAGGCAGAAGGACATCAGGCTGCAGAGAAGGAGCAAAACTAATCTGACCTGCAGCCAACCACCTCAGCTACTGCAGAGGTGGAGGGTAATCCCTGCCACCGCCCTGCTCTCTTACCGTTCACCATGCCAGGCCCACATTCACTGCCCTCGCCCTGGAGAGTCGACCTGGGCCGGGGGACAGGGTAAGAGGTTGGAGGGGAGAGGGCTGATGCATCGGTGGCCCTCCTTGGGGCAGGGGTGGGCCGCGTGTCTCTGAGCCGTCTGTCCAGTGAGCTCGCTTTGTCCTGGGTGAGCACCATGGGCTTGCTGGGAAGGGGAGGTCTGGGGGGAGTTTGGGAGACAGGCACCCCACTGCCTGCATGGGCAAGGGGCATCGCTGTCTCTGCTTTGCTGGGCAGGCTGTCCTTCTCCGCTGGGCTGGCTGGCCTCTCCGCGGGCACATGCGTCTCCGCCACGCTCTCCAGGGAGTCACCATCATCCTTTCCCACCTCCGCTGCTGCGGGGACAGTGTCCTCACCCACGCTGCCAGCCCCAGTTTCAGTTCTCAGCTCTGGCAACCGTCGGTCTGGGCTGGGCCTCCTCTCTGCCTTTCCACTCATGGCCAATTTACCACGATGCTGAGTGCAGACAAAAGTCCCTGCCTCTGATCCAGGCTTGTATGACCCTGGGAGCAGCGTGCTGGAGCACTCCTTACACCTGCCAATGAGAAGAGAGAGCCCTGTGAGATGGCGGATGCCATCCTGCCCCTCAGGAAAGGCAATGCAGCTGTCAGACGCTTGCAGGGCCACGGAGTTAGTCCCACCCCTGCTATTAAATCCTAGCATGGTCATGGGTAAGTCACTCGGAAAAGGAGAGGAACAGAGAAACATCACCATGCCACTGTATGAACCCATGGGGAGTTCACAACTCAAATACTGTGTGCATTTGGATTCCTCCTTCAGCTCGGAAAGGATTTAATAAATGTGGAAGGGCAACAGCTGGTATTGGGATACAGCATGGTTCCCAGACCTGGAAAAGTAGAAACACAGTTTTCCTGGAAAAGATGCAGCTGGTGGGGGAGAGAAAAGCAGGCCACAAGATCACAGGTGGCCCTGGAAGGGGGAGAGGGATAAATTGTTCACAGACATGAAACAGGCAGTATCAACTGGAATTAGGGAGCTGCTGGTTCAGAACCGGCATGGGGGGGCTACGGGCTGCCTTGTGGGGGACAAGGGTCCAGGCAGGTTAAAGAACCATCAGACACATTTAGGGGGGGGGTAAAAAATAAAACAACCGCCCCAACCTCTGAGTATTAAACAAAATGATGCCATTTCCGACTCTGGAAATCCCTGTGTTGGAGGCTTGAAGAGTAGTCAGGAGAAGCAGTGTACAAGCCTACCCTGGTCTCACGCTCACCCCCGCTGGTGCTGACCATGGCCCCCACCAGGGTCACAGCATTTGGCTGGAACGACACAGTAAGGCCATTCTTACACTCTGCTTTGCCCTGTTGAAACTGGGCTAATAGCTTCCCCGTCCTTCACTGTCTGCCACATCTTGGATCATCCACTCTTTTTCCACCGAGCCTTTGAATCCGCCCTAACGAAGCCCTCCAGGCGCAAGCGTAATGCGCAGCACTGGCAACCAAGTCAGGCCTGTTCCAGCTGGGAAGGGAGGCGGATAGCATACATGAAAGAGAGCCAAGGGCAAGAGGCTGATCAAGCACTCCTATGAAAACCAAGCTTGTTCCTTCTTGTCTGAATACCTGGCGCTCGCAGCAGCCGGCTGCCCGACACTGCAAGCAGATAGTTTTAGTGAGGAATTCTGCTCTGGGTGTCCAGTTGGCTGGGATTTCCTTTGAAATGTAGAGCAGAAGCATGAGAACACAGGGGCTCTGGAGAGAAGGGGTGTGGTGAAATACCAGACAAGGGGAGAAAGAGGTTTGTCTTGGTTTTACCTCCATCAGCCCACAGAAAACACTGCCACAGGACATTCCCAACCAACCAGTGCCCATGGATCAGCAGGGGGAAAAAAACAACAACAACAAAAAAAAAGACAAGAAAAGCATAAGGAGGCAAAACACTCAGGATAAAATTACAGGGATGTCACTGATCACTCTGAAGTGCCACGGCAGATGTGGCACCTCTCCTATTCCCAGCCCATGAGCAATGCTGCACCTGCAGCCCAAAGCTCCTGCTTTTGCCACAGCTGCAGATGGGAAGCTTGATGTGCCCCAGCTCAGCCTTCTTCCTGCGAGACTGTTTCTATGACACATCCCCGGCTGGCTCAGGCAAGAACTGTTTATACAGGTGAAGGAGACCTCCCGTATCTTTCCCAGTGTCTCACTATTTCTGTTCTCAGATGCCAGCTGCCCACTTGCCAGCTCTTGTCCTGTGACCCACAGGAGAGATCTCATCCTTTCATCATCACAGCAGGGAAAGCAAAGTGAAATGACTTCACAGGTGCTGCAGGTAAGGACCTGCATCCAGGGAGTAACCACAGAGCTGCTGACGTCTAATCCCTCATTCCTCAGTTTGGTAACAGTCTGCAGCTCTCCACATGCTCCCCTGAGAGCTCAGCACCACCCCAGGCAGCGTGGGAGCCTGTAAATCCAGTTGAGGACATGGAGTGTAGGTGGAAGGAGGTCTGCAGGATGATGTCCTGGCTTAGACCTCATTGGAAGGTGGTGGTGAGGGTTCTGAGCATGCAGGTGGTAAAGAGGCAGAGCATCTGGGTTTATGGAGGTGGGAGAAGCACAAGGGACCGGGATCCCAAGTCAGTGAAGTGGGAAAGCACAAGAGAGGAGGGGAGGCAGGAAGTAGGGGAGGCAAGCAGCACAGTGTGGGACAACAAGGAGTTAATCAGACCTCTGGGACAGGGGGCTGGCAGGCAAATGCACCCTCTTCAGCATCATTTCAGGCACTACCATTGATGCTCCATGTTGCCCAAGGACACGGACACACAAAGACAGGGTGCAGCTGGCCACACACCTCCAGTTTGCTGAGGAGAGCTGCCACCCCACCAGGCCTGGCCACCACGTACCTAAAGCACTGGCGGTGGTAGAGCTTGCCCTCGGCCAGGTAGCGCTGGACGAGATGGACGTGCTGCTGGCAGGCTGCGCAGGTACTGCTGAGCGTGGTGCGCTGGGACTGCTCTGACGGGTCCGAGGGGGCATCGTCCTGAGACACAACGCACGGGGAGCTCAGGATGGGGGCCACGAGCTGCTCCCCAGCCCGTGGCTCCTCCACAGCAGCTGCTCCCTGTGCAAGGGCCATTGCTGAGCACTTGTGGCATACTCAGGGCCTGACAAGGCACAGAACAGCTGCCCCTGAGTCCAGTGACAGGCAGGCTGCCTCTTCCCAAATTAGAAAGGGCCACTCCCAACAGTGCCTTGCCCCTGCCTAGGGCTGAAGGGCTGTGAAAGGGACTAATCTAAACCACAGTCAGCAGGGACCTGGAAGAGGAACCCCGTCTCTTTGGAGAATGTGCTACCCCAGACATCTGCTAACACCTGAAATAAAGGGCCAAGAAAGAAAAAGGCATCTTTTCTGTTCTTCTAATCCCGCATTCCTGCTCTTTCCTCAGCTACAGGGTTATCCTCCCAGAGGAAGGAGGGTGCTTGTGCCCTGGGTGGCTCAAGGAACCATCCAGCACCAATCTGCCCAGACTCTTGCCTGATATGGACAAATTTCAGTCCACAGACTCCTAAAGAGAAATCACTCTCTCAGCTGGGACCCACAAGGCACCAAAATCCCAAACAACCCTCCCACTCCAAAATACACAGGTAGCCCCCTGCAAAGATCCATCCCGCTGTGACGGACTCTCTCCCGCCTCCTCACCCGCAGCACAGGGAGCATCACTGCCTCAGGACAGCTTTGAATCAAGAAATGCGGTACCTGTGGTGCCGGGGAACTCTCGACCGCAGCCACGGGCTTCTTGTGGGACAGCAGAGGAGGAGAGGAGGCAGAAGCTGAGCGCTTCATAGGCGGAGGGACTCTGGCTGGAGGCAGAAGTCAAGGAGGATCAGGCACCAAGAGGAGTAGTGACTCACACCACCCATGTGGGGGAAGGGGAGGGGAAAAAAAAAAAAAAGTCATCTACCCTTGTGACATAGGACAGGAATTGCTGCTCCCGACACTTCAGTGCCTATTTTAGGTGGAAGGGACAACCACAGTCTAATAATGGGTTGTCTGCGAGGCTGCCAGAGAGCCTGGCCCTGCTGCGGATCCCCCTTCTGCGGCCCAGGGACACCAGCCTCTCACTGTGATTTGATTTACTCATGAAATGCTGCTTGGCTTCCTTGTAACCATCTCCCTAAGCAATGCGTAAAGCCCAGAGCACCCCTGGTAGCTGCTGATGTATTGTTGTGACCCGCTGGTCCCCAGGGGTTCCAGGCTGTCAGCAGGTCTGTGAAGCATCCCTTGTCTGTCAGGGCTGGCACTCACACACCAGTCCCCAGTGGGAGTCCTTGGCTGGGAGGCCAGCATCCCTGGAGAAGCATACACACGTGGAAGAGATTTATCTGACATTGCGGCTAGAGAGCAGAGCAGAGGAGACCTGGAGCCCTAGTCTCCACCCAGGAGGAATGTCCTGGGAGAGCTGTCTCAGAGCAGTGCCCAGCTCAGGTTGCAGTTGCAAGGATAGATGGGCTGATTTGAGACACTCCACCCTGGACCCCCTCCCTGTCCTCCAGTCGCTTTACACTTACCGATGTGATAAAAATTAGCTGCAGTAGACAGGCTGCCTATCTAGCTTTCTCCCACGTTACTGGGTGAAAGCAGATGACAAAGGGGTCTGAGGAGCACCAGGGGTGGTGGCCCAACCCAAGCACCAGGAATGCAGCGCAGAGGGAGGAGAAACAAGGCGCTCCTCTTCCTGCAGCCTGAGCTGTTAAATCATTCCCCACCTCTTGTGAAACCTCATCCTACTCCACTCAGCGTTACGGGCCTTCCTCACCAGCACCAGCAAGATCCAGGAGAGAGAGGTACTACCCACTCCACCCCCCTTCCCCATGAACACACACAGCTCCCATTTGCCATAGGAAGGGGGAAGGACAAGATAATGCTGGGTTTCCTGTGCTCAAGTGGGGGTGAACTGGAAGCCAGAGGGGTGGGAGGACACTCACCTTGACTGGGGTTGTTGAAATGGTTGTAATACTGAGACACGTAAGTCATGATGCTGAGGCAGTCAGGGACTTTCATGGAGACCATGTCATTGGGATCTAACAGGGCTGGGATGCCCAGCTCCCGCTCTGCCAATTCAAAGGCCTGCACAAAGAGCAGAGAGAGATGGTAAGGAGAGAAAACTGATGCTCTCTGAAAAATAACAGAGAAATAAAGTTGGAAAGGCCCTTGGAAAGGTTAAGTAGTAAGCCTATAACATCCCTGACAGTGGCTCCCACACATGCCACTTGAACGGAAAGGCGGCATCAGAAGCAAGGGAACAAGTTGCTGCAGCTGCCCTTTCCTCGAAGTCATTTCAGCTGCCTGTGCCCCTACAGCTCCCACCTGAGGGGTATTGGCATTCGGCTGCTGCACTGGGACAGGGAGGGTAACTCCGAGGAGGCTTGTTTTCACTGGAAAAATAGCCAGTGTTTTTTCAACCCGTGAAGTAGGCACACCATCAATGCCTTCACACAAGTGCCCAACACAGAGCCGGCACCGCGAAGGGCCGAGGGCTGGCAGATCATTCCAGCGATGCAGCCAAACACCAGCTTTTTTTGAGCAGTAGCCGTGGCCGCCCCAAATGCTCACCCCACAGAAACACTGACCCTGCCCATCCTTTCATGCTCTGAGGTGCCATTTCGTCCCCTCCCACCATTAACATAGCCCTCTCAGTTCAACAGCCAGCAGCCTGCCACGCACAAGCCACTTCAGTGCTCTTCTGTGTCTCAGCGAGCAGAAACGACAAGGACGTTGTGATAAGAAGCACACAGCTCCTACAACTACATACACGACTACTTGAAAGGAAGTAGTGAAGGAAGAAAATAACTGTTTGAGAGCTTCCCACTTGGTGGTGTATGTGGATTACTGGTTAGACGGCAGCCATCCTGCTGCTGTGCCGAGGGCAGTGTAACCGCAATGATCTCCAAGGGAGAGGGGATGCAAGACTACGGCAGGGACCGAAGAGAAAGCGAGTCAGGAGGGGATGGGAGTGGTGTGGGCACTGAATAGTGAGGTACCAGGTATAGGGTGTGAGTAAAGACTGAAAGTGCAGGGTCTCTGGGGCGCAAGACGTTGTGCAGGGTGTGGGATCCAAAGAAATGGAATGGAGAAGTAAATGAAAATGGCTATTTGCAGTAACTGGGGGTGTAAAATGCCCACTGTGGACACCCAGCTCTGCTCAGCCCGACCTTAAGCTGGTTCTCTGGACTGAGCCTTGCTGGTCACAAGGCTGCAAGCAGCAGGGAGCAACGAGAAACCCAAGCTTAGGCAAGAAACCTGTTGCATGGCTCTCAAGTGGGAAAAGATAGCTGCTAATGGCTGAAAGGGGCAAATTAGTCCAGGAAAGGGCATGGCCAGGACCCAACTGGAGAGCCCTAATCCCAAAAACCCAAATGACCTAACCCAACTCATCTTGGGAAAGCGTTGGCCCATATCTCTCCATGGACTATCAGATAGAACCTGCAGCAACTAGGTCTTTCTCTCAGCAAAATAACAAGGCTATTGCTGCTCTGTCCTACACTTAGCCCCTGGTGTTGTCCATCTTCCCATTCTCCACTGTCTACTTCTGCTGTTGGCTCCAGCTGTCCCAAGCCGGAGGGGAACGTTGCAGACCAGACAAGGTCCAGCACAACCTTCCTCTCTGCTTATGCTTGGAGTAAAACTAGCTTCCTGCTTCCATTGCCTGCAAGTCTAGAACAGCTGAGGTCAAGAAGATGTTGCACCATTTTAATCTTCACCTGAGACGTTGTCTTGGCAACTACCAGGATAACCATCTTATCTTCTCTGCAGTCCACGCTGGAAGCTGATGTTTCAGATTCCCTTATGTTTCCAGAGAAGCTCATGCCTGCTACTTACAAACACAGATTTTTCTCACCCCCTCACCACCGTCACGAAGTCCTCCCACACTATATGACCTCCATCTAGTCATCCTAATGTCCCTTCCTCTTTTTGTGTACAGCATAATAGGGACTTACCAAGCGGTTATTCTCATAGACATCATCCTTGGAGAGGGAATCAAAGTCTCTGGAAAAGAGAAAGCACAAAAAAGCCACATGAGATGCAGAGGAAGAGTGCCCCAATGCCACCACCTGCAGGTTCTCAGGACAGCCAACCTTCCTGGGGCATTACAACTCAACGTGTAAGACCACAGATAAACAAAACCTTGGAAAACCGGATTTCAGGTTGAAAAGGGACAAAAGAAACCAAAGGGAAACTGTAATTAAAAAAAGAACGCAAGTCCCAAATGGGTGGTGGCCAGGAAATTAAAATGTTATTCTTGTCTCTCGTTACCTGCTTGTTCTGCCCTCACGGTTAAAGGCTGTTGAAATACCAGGGCTATGGTCCAATTAGCACCACACACTGCTGCACGACAGGGTGCACATCACCCCAAACTTGTCCCTCCGAGGCCACCAGCACAACAGTGGAGGAGGACAGGGAAGCAGATCCCCCACCTCAAGAGAAAGAGTCGCCTGTGCTAGATCTCTCCCACCTACGAAGGTCCTTAGACAAACCCCCCCGCACCACCTCAAGGGATTTGGGGTCACCCCGGGATTTGGGGTGACACAGAAGGTCTTAAACTGCACTTCTGTCCTCACTTGCCGCCCAACACTCACAGTACCCAGCAAACCGTCCTCAGCCGCAGCCTTTACAGCGAGGCAGCTTGCTGAATGCAACGCGGTCAGAGCACAGAGAAGAACCCTTGAAGTTCCCAATCCGGGCACATTGTGGCATTTCACTTGTTCCCCTGGATCCCTCTGGGGGATCGAATCAGCCCAGCCACAGGGACTGACTAGCTGCCTTCATCAGAGGAGCAGAGGGTAGAGGGTAAAAGCGGTCCTCAAGTTTTCAATAGAGGGGGAGAAATACAGGAAGGAGTTAGTTACGCCTTTTGCATGTGTGCGTGGGTATAATGTGTGAAAACAGCATCACGCTAAAGTGATTACAGCCCCTTCCTGCCAAGGATCTCAGCTGTGTTACCAAAAAAAACCCCCCTCATGCAGCAGCTCAGTGTGCCTGTGAGCTGGATTCACGGAGGAGGACACAACCCAGAGAGGCTTAGGGTCAGGTGGAGCCACCCCAGTGGCCCAGAGAGAGGTGCCAAGGCTTGGGAGATCAACCCAGAAAGACAATTCAGATTAGGGGGCGAAGAACGTCCCCCCCAGCCACAAAGGCGACATGCAGGAATTGGGCGAGAAGGCGAATCCTCAGCCGTGAGCCCATGGAGAGGGGCTGCGTGAGCCCTCCCTTCCTCCATCCCCCTTTGGATTTTATTGCCTTTTCCTGTAACACGGAGCCAACTCGCCCCGGCGCCGCGCCGCAGGGCAACCGGCCTCTTCCTTCTCGAAGCCCCTCGCGCGCCTTTCCTGATGCTGCAGAGGAAGTCCGCGACGAGCTCAGGAAGATTTTCCCAGCCGCCTGCGACACCATAAAATTACGCTTCCGCCGTTCAAAAGCGAGAGGCTGCTGGTGCCGTTTCCTCCCAGATAAATGAAACTGCAGCCGCTCGCTGCTGCGGGAGCAAACGCGGCGCACACACAGAGAAGACAGGTTTTAAGCGCATTTCCGAAGGCTCATGCAAATACATGCACAGAACTCGGCCTGCTCAAAATACCGCAACTTTTCCCTCTCTACACACTGGTGAGAAAAGGCTTCAGCCACAGTCTTAGCTTTGATGTATTTTGATGACTAGTGCCTTTTTTGTATTTATGACTAGTTTCCACTGGGAGATGCTTTTTCCCCAAGTCTTTTTTTCTTTTTTTCTTTTTTTTTTTTTGGCCTAGAGAACTCCTTTAACCTTACTTCTTTTTTTTTTTTTCTTTTCCTTTTAAAGAAAATACCAGCTTGGGAACACAGGAGGAGCGATGACAGCAAAGTTATATATCAACTGCCCTCTAAACATTCATGACCTTAATTTTGAATGCCCTCACTTTCAGGATATGGGAGTGGTGCAGCTGGAAGCTTGAATACTCCTTGGTGGCCCGGGCTGGGATAGTATTTTTTGACAAACAAAACTTCGTGTCCATTCCACTCTGCCGCAGCAAACCAAAGCCTTTTTAGTAAACCGAGGCAAATCTGCCTGGGAAAGCGGATGTCAGCAGAGAGGATGTGAAGCTCAAGAGGTAACAGGGGGGCTATCAAGCAGCAAGGGAATACAAGGAGATTTTTTCCCTAATGCAGAATTGCAGACTCTCAGCTTTTACCTGAGATACTGAAGTCCATCAGTACAGTGATTTAATGACCACAGTTTATTCGGTTCCTCTCCACTGCATTTTCCAGCTCCCTTTCCAAACAAGCCAAGCAGGACCTTGACGGTCTGCACCATCCCATGTGCCGCTCTGTTGTGTGGCATCCCCACGGCTCCGGGCACGTTCCCCGTACCAACGTACAAGGAGCACGGCCTCTCAGGCATGGGGAAAAGCCACCCCAGGCACACCCCTTTTCTCTCTATAAACTGCCTCCTCTGCAGAAAGACCAGAACTTGCCATCCTGCAGCCCTGTGACACGCGGCCACATGTCACATTATCTCCTTGCCCTGATCTCAGCAGCCTTTCATCCAGCCCTGCTCAGGCTCCTCTCCTGACAACGCACCAGTCCGAGGGATCGGATGTAAGAACAGGCGAGACTCCGGCCATCCCAGTCGAACAACCATCTTGACTCAGCAAGCCCCAGCGTCGCAGCATATCCTGGAGTAATATTTCCATGCAAATAACATCCCAAGCGCTTACCTAATTAGATACATACAGAGCCACTAAGCGCTCCGGGGTTTAGGGCAGCTGCCAGGGAGCACAGCAGACCCAGGGAAGGGGGAAGGGTGTGCCGTACAGCTAAAACCAGAGCAAATTCCTGGATTCCTCAAATATAAATCATGAGCATTTTAACGGCAGCGCCGCATAATAGGCCCTTCAGCTTTCCAGGTCTTGTCAGGGAAATGCAGGCAGTACACGGGAAGGAACAAACAAGATTTGTGATGCTGCCTGTAACCGAACCCACGGCTTTGGGGACACAAACCAACGTTTCTAATGCACGGCTCTCATCTCCTGTTTTCCTCAAGCCTCCATCTCTCTCAGCACTCAAAAGGCATGTGCCATGCTCTCTTATTCTTGGGTCAGGGAGGATGCCAAGAACCTCCCCTGAGCTCCAGGGAGGCTGTACAGCTTGGGATGCCAAAAGATGCTTTTTGCTTCACTAAGCTGTGGCAAATGCCTTGTAAACACTAATTTCGTGCTTTAGATTTCTAGAGCACTGAGCAAACAAACTCATTAATCCCCACGGTCCACTGTCAAGTTGGCCTGGACGCTTCCAGCTTAACTGACAAGGGAAAAGAAGAGATTAAATGTCTCGCCTCAAGATCACACAGCCAGCAGCGTAGTCAAAGGCTAAATCCAGGTTTCCCATTTCCCTGATTGGGAGATAAAGGCCGTGAAACCAAGCAGGGTGTGTACAGTAGCGGAGCTAGAGTCAGGGACTTTCAGCTTCATGGTTCAACACACAGGTCCTGCAGATATGCACCTCATCCTTGGTGGTCAGTTCAAGACACCTTTAGCCGGATTCAGCAGACACTGAGCACTTCCAGTCTACTTCTTTCAGAAAAAAAAAAAAACACAAAAAACCCGACTGTTTCCAAGAGCTCTGCAGGAGCTGCTCTGAAGCTCACCAGAGGAGCATCCCTCTGATGCCACCTGCCTTATCCCAAGACAATTGTGTTCAAACCAAGGGTCGTACAGAAAACTGTCCTCGACCTCACTTACCCCTATGGCCTTTCATGACAGCCTCCCCCAGAGTGTCACCCACCATCACAGCAGTGCAACAGGGGGGCATCCGGGCAGGGTCCGACAAGCAGGAGAGACCAACAGCCACCACAGCAGCAAAAGAAAGCCTGGAGGAACATGGTGCCAGAGGAGCAGTGCCACACAGGTAGAGGCGAGAGCTCCAGCTCAGCTCCTGTACGGATGCACTCATTCCTCCCCTCTGCGGCCCAAGGGGAAGCCAGCAGGAAGCAGGGAAGCAGCCGAGTACAGAGGAACTTCAGCCTTTGGGGAGCAGCGCGGCCGCCTCACACAGGCCAGGAGATCCCCGCACAAAGGAAGACCACGCAAGGTCAGAAACGTACTCGCAGATCCCTGCCAAGTCCCATTACTGGGCTGACTGAAAGCACTTTAGAAGAAAAGAAGGGCAACCACTTTTCCCTCTGCCGTCAGGATATTTACTGCCACTGATCCAATCTTCCCACTTCCAAATTGGGACAGGCTGAAGAAGCTGGAATCAGATGAAATGATGCTACTCTCCTGACCACCCTCTAAAAAATCCTTCTACAACATGCCATGTCCTTGTAAGGCCCTGGGCTTTGTCTCTACAATACAGCTCGTGCAGAGGAACTGTGAAGCATTTAGTTAGGACATCTGCCAGGAGCAGATTTAAGCCCACTGACAACTTAAGAGCAGTGGCTGCTGCTTAATGGGATGGTAAATATGGTTAACGGGAAAGCTGGTTTTAGCGGTGCTGGTTGTAAGCTTTTGCTGAACTTCTGCTTTGCAGTTCCCAGCTGCTGTGCCACTCACCAAAAATAAAATTTAAAAAATTCAGAAACACAGGAGTTGCTGGTGTTCCTGTCCTTAATTTGCCTCCTCCGCCTCCAGCAGCCTTGCAACCAGGAGAGTTTTCAGAGGCTCTGGCCCAGCTGGTCAGAGCGAGCTACACCACAGAGGAGCTGCTGGGACACATGACCACTCAGCTCCATCAAGACCCAGAGCAATACAAAGTCCCCGTACGTCTCGGTGGCTCCCGAAAGCCACGCTGAGGCTTTTGTGGCAGCCACCTGAAACACAGCAGGCAGCAGTTCGGTTTCTAGTCTGTAAGAACATGGGGCTATTTTGCCCTCTCATGGGTACCACAGCTCCACAGCAGCGTCACTGCCAACCCTCTACCTGCTAGAGATAGCCTTTTTTGTTACTGTCGTGACAAAAGGCCATCCCAGGGCCAGCCGATAAAAGAGGATTTGGTCAATTCAGGCAATCTCAGAGGAAGAACCACCAGTCCTGGAGCAGAATGTGACAGGAGACACAACCACCAGGCTTTGCTGACGGGCAAGCAGCGCGTGCATGCCGGAGGCACGGCAAGGTGGGGCGATGCCTACCTGCATCACAAGGGCTACCAAAGATTAGAGCAGATGGGAGGTGGATTGCCAGCAGCGCCGGGGCAGGCAGGGTTATGGTGGCAGGTTGGGGCAGATTCCTTCCAGCTGCTCAGCCAGTTTCTCCAGCCTGACACTGTGCCCCCAAGCAATCCCAAACTCGCCGTCTGCCTCTTGAACCCCATATTCCCCCTCGGAGCCACCCTGCCAAAGGGAGGCGGCCAGAGGAAACTCAACTCCAAGCCATTTTGCCGGGGGAGGCTAGCAAGGCTTGACATTCCTGCTGGTATTTGCTACCTCCTGCTTTCACTGCGGCATCCACAGCAAGCTGGAAGCAAATGCAAGAAGCAACCTGGTACAGGGCTCTGCATGTTTCCAAGTGGCTGCCTCTGGCAGACAGGAATGTCCCTGTCCCAGGCAGGACTCTGGGCCTGGGGAAGTGGGAATGCCCACCTCTCGCAGAGGCAAAACACCCCCATGCCCAGCTGCCAACACCGTGCCTCCTCCCTGGCCGGCACCACTCCCAGTGGGGTGTACGGCAGCACGCTAGCTCAAGTCTGGACCTAGCCCACCTCCGTGCTCTCCTCAGCCTTAAACCACATGACTCCTGCTAACCCTGACCTTGGTGGGTCTGCGAGGCCAGGTTAGAAGGTTGCCCACTGAAACACAGAATGACAGAATTATTGAGTTGTCTAGGCTGGAAGGAACTTTTCAGATCATCGAGTCCAACCATCAACCTAATACAGACAACAACCACCACTAAACCATGTCTTTCAGCACCACGTCTACCCATCTTTTAAATACCTCCAGGGATGACGATTCCACCATTTCCCCGGGCAGACTCTTCCAATGCTTGATAACCCTTTCAATGTAAAATTTTTTCCTAATATCCAACCTAAAACCTCCCCTGGTACAACTTGAGGCCATTTACTCTTGTCCTATCGCCTGTTACTTGGGAGACCGACCCCCACCCTGCTACAGCCTCCTTTCAGGTAGTTGTAGAGAATGATAAGGTCTCCCCTCAGCCTCCTCTTCTCCAGGCTGAACCACACCAGTTCCCTCAGCTGCTCCTCGTAGGACTTGTGCTCCAGACCCCTCACCAGCTTCCTTGCCCTTCTCTGGACTCGCTCCAGAATCATGGCATCCTTCATCCCAGTATTTTGGAAAGTGATGGAGCCACTGCTGTGCTCTGAGCTCCCCCCCCCCTCCCCGCCCCACGAGCCCTTGCCCACGTCTATGCACCGGGAGACCCGGTCCCTCCCTGCCGGCCAGCCTGGAGCCGTTCCCTACGGCGCCTCCAGCTCCCCAAGAACCCCCCGGCAGGGCGGCAAAGGGGCACAGAGGACTCGGACCCTCCAGAAACCGGGCTCCCGGCGCCGCCACCCCCTCCTCCTCCTTCTTCTTCTCCTCCTCCTCCCCCCCCTCTTCCTCCCCCCCAGCGACCGCGGGCCGGAGCCGGGCCCCGCCGGGCGAAGCGAGGCGGGGCGAGGCGAGGCCGGTGACCGCGCGGCCTGCACCCGGCCGCCGCCGCCAGACTCACAGCAGGTCGGGCCGGTGGCGGTGGAGGATAGCGCAGAAGGCCAGGCCGTCGCGGAAGGAGGCGCTGAGGTCGCGGATCTCCACGCCGCGGTACCCCTCGCACTGCCGCCGGCACCAGGCTTGCAGGGCGCCCCGCGGGCCCGACATGGGGGCGGCCGCTACGACTGCCACCGCCGCCGCCGCCCGCCGCCGCCGCCGCCAGCCCAGGGGCGGGGCGGAGGCCTAGGGGGCGTGGCCTGAGAGGGGGGCGTGGTAAAGAAGTGGGCGTGGTACGTGAGGGGGTGGGGCATCGAGGGGGCGGGGCCTGGGAGGGTCCCGGTGGGGGCCCGGTGTACCGGCGGCCGGGGCTGGCGGAGCCACCCACCCCCGGCTCCTCGCCCCGAGTCGGTGCCCGCCCGCTCCCCTCGCAAGGGAGGGGCACCGCGGGGAGGAGGTGGGGAGGGAGTGGGAGACGGGTGGCTGGGTCAGAGCCAGGTAGGAAACACGAAGCAGGTGGTGGGCAAGCAGTAGGTACCCTCGGTGGCCCGTCTCCAGGGGTTTCTGCTTTCCCAGGGAGCGGGCCGGGGGGAAGGACACACTAAACATTAGGAAGAAGTTCTTTACAACGAGGGTGGTGAGACGCTGGAACAGGATGCCCAGAGAGGTGGTGGAGGCCCCATCCCTGGAGACATTCAAGGCCAGGCTTGATGAGGCTCCGAGCAATCTGATCCAGCCAAAGATGTCCCTGCTTACTGCAGGGGGGGTTGGACTAGATGACCTTTAAAAGTCCCTTCCAACCCAACACATCCTATGATTCTAATTCTATGTTTCTATGACACGCATCTGCCCCATGGCTCTCCACAGCTCAGGGAAGGCTGAATTCTCAGAGAAAAGCCCCAGACAAAAGTTGCTGCTTTTTTTCCGCCCTCCGCTCAGTCCCTGAAGGAGAGGAGGGGGGGTGATGACTGCAAGAAAGAACTGAAAACAGTTGGGGCTGAACTCAAGTCTAACTTCAGCTAAAGAAAATAAAAAACACCAGGCAACCTGGATCCTCTTCAGTCTTATTCGTAGGCAGCAGCAGTTCTCGGCACCCCTAGGATGTGGAAACATCAGGAGTATATGTAGGATGAAGGTGGCTCCCAGGGTAGGCATGGGGCCAGGGAGGGCTTTGAAGATAAGGACACTTGGGAGTCACAGACACACAGCGCAGGAAGCCCTGGAAGAAGCGGAGGAAGGCTGCGATACAATCTCAGGAACCCACGACGTGGAGGAGATGGGTTGTCACGAGAGCTGGTGTGCATGCCTAGTGCGATGGTCTGACAGGGAGGGGGTGAAAGCACACTATTAAATGTTAGTTTATTTTGCTTAATATTTCTTTTTAATTTCCAGTTAGGCAAGGGAGAGGCAATAGCTACTTCTGTGGAAGACCGACTCATCACAGAGATGTTGAGCTTATTGCTGCCAGTCCCAAGTCACCAGGAGTCCCCTCTATCCATTTTTCATTAATGGGCTCTATCTTCCTTTCTCCACTCAGATCTCATGCCTAGCACCCTCCTTCCTCTATTCCACTCCTTCATTCTATCGCCCCACGGCCCCAGAGCTGTAACAAGTGAAAAAGAATTCTCCTCAAATGGTTTGCGTAGCCTCCCCCTGCCGTGCCTGAGACAAGCTGCAGTGTAAATCACTGGAAAAGCTGCTATGTAGAAAAAAAGGAAATGAAGTACTGTCTCAGTTTTCTAACGACCAAGCTGGCTGCTCAGCATCCCCCAAAACTGCCTGACAGCGTCTTCCTGATGTATCTCCTAAGGGAGAGCAGGATCCAGGATGTTTTCTTGACTGCCTTTTCCAGGGTCCACCATGACACTCCTCCCCTTCACAACTGCAGGTCAGAGAGAGCGACAGAGTCGATAACCCTGAGCTGTGGTTCCCTCTGATAAAAATCATTTTGACCAGAACTGCCCAAGAACACTTCCACTAACCCAACCCTGCTGCAGCAGGCAAGGCTCGAGCTGTAACACACCCCTGCCGCCTCCCTGCAGAAGGCCTTTTCCAGCAGCAGCAGGGCTGTTGATGCTGCTGAAGGCCCTGCATTCCTCGAGCTTCAGGCAGTGCCAGGCACCGCGGCTTGCTGAGCCCATCTTTCCGCTCCCTGAGAGAGCTGCAAGCTCTTCCTGGCTGGGTTCCACCAAGTGCCAGTCCCGCTCAGTTAACCTCCAGCGGTCCCTGGGAGAAGACGCGGAGCCAGGCAGACCAGCGGATGGTCTCTGCATCCTCTGGAAGCTGCTCTGACAGACACAAACACAAGCAGCAGCACATTCACATACCTGAGAACAGCCTGTAACCCTTGGAGGGTTTAACACATGTATCTATATCACCTTAAATCTGTAATTCCAAGATGCCGATCACAGATTAAAAATGGACCAAATCCCAGTACCACATTGGATTCCTTTGCTATGCTATCACCTAAAACTGATCACGGAAATACTGCCTTGCCAGAGGTTCTCCTGTTGTATATCACATCTATCTTCACATATGTTCTGTGAAAGATTTAGGCGTTGGATAACAAGAAAGCAGGAGGAGAGTTGCTGCTGACAGCTATGCTCACTGCGCTGCTGTTGGTAAATACACACAAGCAAAAGTGCCAGCCCTAAAAATAAAAAGGAGCAGATTCTCTTGGTACGAGCCCAGGCCCCGCAGGCTGCTGCAATGCAGTGGCATCTTAGTCCTTTGATTTCTTTAATGATATGGCTGCCTCAAACCCCTTCAGAACTGGAGGTAGTAAACCCTTAGCACACGTAACACTAACAGCAGCAGCTTGAAGGCCGGCAGGAGTTGCCCAGTTAATCTCACTTGGTGCTGCCTGTTCCCTGCCTGCCCGAGTTACACGACTCTGATGGGAAACGCAGTTTACCTTTGAGCAGTATGCAGGACACTAGAAACTTGACCCTCCTTCAAACAGAGCGTCTAATCCAACAAAGGCTAATTATTCCTGAATTCTAAACAGATTCACATACGAAGCCAAGCTGTACCGCCAGGCCCCCTCTCTCAGTGGAAAGGAATGAGAGGGAGGGGTATGAAGAGGCAGATGGTATACATATATATATATATAAGGCGTGCTTTGTGTAGCTTTCCTATTACACACACAGGTTTTTCAGTTGCACCTGTTTCTACCACTCAAACACCCAACTATTTAAAGACAGTCTGCAAAAGGAGACAGGAGTGAGGGTGTGGAGGGTAGATGAGATTGGATTCATTCTTTGCATTCTCTTCCCCAATATTTACAGGTCCCTTGATTCCCCTTTATAGGGCTAGTTTTCAGCTGCTTTTTCCCTTTCAAAGCACTGCAAGTTTGCCTTTAAGAATCCAAAGTGGCTGGACAGCTGAGAAAATTAGCATTTAAAGGGGTTTTTACATATTAAATGCCCTCAGGGAGTTTTCTGGAGAAACTGCACTCCATTAAATTAAGGGCCAGGACTTGGGCATCAGTTGTCCTGAAATAAAACACAACCTCCAGCAAGGACATCTCATCAGATGACTGAAGTTAATATTGGTGGAATGTTTACAGAAATCCTTCCCCTTCCTTTAAAAACTTGTCAATCCACTTTTGAGCATTTCTGCTTCAGAGCAACTTAAAAAAAAAAAAAGAGGGGTGGGAAGGCAAAAATGCAACCTTCTAGGAAAGCAACTACAACTCAGGTTTATTTAATGTGTGGGGCAAGAGCTAAAAGGAGTAATGTTATTTTGCATCGCTTTCCATATCCTTTGGAAACACTGTGGAACAGCTAGTTTTCCCCCTGTTCACCAGTTCTGCTGCGTTCCCTGTTCACTGTGCACAGTGCCTTTACAGAGCATGGAAAGAGATCTGCTCCCCACTGTTACCTGCAACAGCATGGACCAAAGACAGCACAAACCAAGAGCAGCTGCCCATGTCTCCAGATGCAGCTATATTCTTCCACAGAGGAAAAATAAATGAGTACATCAAATGCTGAATGCTCACCAGGAAAACTCCACTTATTTATTAGTTGTCCTTTGTAGGATAGTTTGAGCCAAACGACTCTGCTTATTTAAGTACAAAAAAACCCCTTCAGAGTCACATGAGATTCCAGAAATGTCAGAATCCTGAGCATTCTGGCACCTCCCTTGCCACAAAGAGAATAATCTCTCCCACCCACTTCTCTGCTCAGGCCGATCACCGCATCCATAGAAATTTTAGGGTCTCTGGCCCATCTTCTTCAGGGTTCGATTCAGCTGTAATTAGAGAAAGCAAAGGTCAGAAAGATACATAGTGATTGACATACACTACTGTTCCCCTCAGCAGCCTTTATCCAATGTCTCTACTCCTTCCTCTCCGACTCTCAGACAAAAAGAGCTCTCATGCCAAGTGCAGGCAGTGTGCAAAGTAGAAGGGGAACTAGTAAAACTGCCTCCTCCTCTCCAAGACAGCAGAGGAAGACGTGGGGAGAAGAAAGGGTGCAAACTTCCAGCAGTGCTATCGCAACCCTGTATTGCTTAAGTCCCCACGTCTCAGGATTTTGCTGCCTAAGCTTCCTGTGTGCAGCAGCCTCTGGAGCAGTGGTAGAATGTCACCTCCTGGCTAACCACAACGCTGAAGTCATCTGTGCTCCAAGAATCTTTGGGGACAGTTTCTAGAGCCATAGTTATGAGGGCAGAGATATAACTTTGGTTGTGTTACTGACAGGATCACCACAATTGCCTAGGGACAAGGGAGTCATTGCCCTTGGACAGTAAAACCTCCCTCTTTTCCCACTGTGGCTCAAATGAGCACTTCTCACACAAAACCATACCATTCTTCAAAGGCCAGCAGCTGCTGCTTAAACCACCTGCTTTTGTCCAGTGCCTCGCAGAGCTGGGACTCACCCCAGCAAGGCATCACACAACTGTCTCACCAAGAATGCCTCCTCCAGGGCCTGCACAGCCCAATGTTTGCCCCACTTCTCCTACAGAGCTACATAGATCTCCCACCCTCACCTCCTCAAACTTGTGGATCTGGCGGATGAAGAAGTCCCCATAGCGTCGAGCAACCTTTGTGTCTGCGATGTGGATCATGTCCTGCGGAGAGAAGAGCATGAGGTCAGGAAAAGGACTGTGCTAGCAGGGAGACAGCAAGTGCTGACTACTGGGAGGAGCAACCAAAGGGGCTTCACTCCAGCCCCAGTTCAACATCACACATACCTGACCTGTGCGAGTCTCACAGCAACCATTCGGTTCCCTGTGGGTTGCCTTCCCTACACCTTTGCCTGGGATGGGTCCCAAATTTCCAATGCATTCACTTCCCCCATTCTTGCACACCCTGACTGGCTTTGTCTCTCTGTTTTTGTCAGCTTGACAGTCCCAACCCCAATTCATACTCTGCTTCCCTCTACCAGCAGCTAAGAGTCATGCTATCTACCAGGAGAGCTAGGCTGAGACATAGTACGAGACCTTATAGGAACAGGTCTGCTCTAAAGACCAAGAACAAGGGGCAACCTGTTCTTCCTAGCAAGAAATGTAACGGTTACTGATGTCGTCTTTGAAAATTAAGTCCTAAAAGACTCTTTGCTATGCTTCCTGCTGCCTGGAACTACAGGGGTAGGATGGTGACAGGATCATACCTTGCATTTAGATTCCTCCTAGAGCAGAGCTAAATGCTGCTCCAGTTAAAAATGGACCTGTAACATGACCAAGCAAGATCCCTGCTTTGTCAAGCAAAGGAAAGATGTTGGGGAGACTTACAAAGCTGACAACCCCACCTGACACACTGACAGCACTACCTACCATCACCTCTCAAGAACACTGACAAACAGGGAAGATATTTAGAACCTTTGTTTTCTGGGTACAATGACTGCCCAAGCTGCCTGCGATATCCCATCACCGTTTATCCACTGACACTTCTATTAAGTAGGGCTACAGTTTCACTGTGGACAGCCAAGCCCTTCACATGGCAAAGGAGGAAGGGATGTTTCCCACAGACTGGAGCAAAACCATGTGTTGGCACTTCCAGAATTTCCTGGGTGAAGGAATTTCCTAACCAGCAAGGGGCAGATACCAACCTTGTCAATATAAAAGTCAACTTCAGAGGCAGACTGGAACTCCCCATCCAGGGCAGATATGCCACTGGTCCACACCAGGTTCTTCATCTTGTGCTTGAAGACGAGCAGTTGGATACGAAACTCCTGCTCCGTGAGGTCTAAGAAGCCAGCCAGCTTGGCCACGGGCATGGTGGTGTAGAGCTTGAGGAAGCTACGGATGGTGGAGAGCTGAGCCTGCTGCTGAACCTCATCAGCAAAGACCTTGAGCTGCTGCAGGAAGGGCTCCTTGTGGTAGTTGGGGTGCACGTTGTCATAATTGGGCACCACAGGTGACAGGAACTTGGGGCAGGCGTAACTGAAGAGCTCCTCATAGACTTGCGCGTCACCCTTCTGCATGCGCAGCATCTTATCCCCGTATTTCTCTCGCAGCTGCAAGTGGATACTCTCATCTATGCGCATGGGGTACATGGTGAGGGCGATGGCCAGGAGTGCATGCATCTGCTCGTTCTGTTTGTTAATCTGAGACAGAGAGGAGAACCTGTTAGCTTGTCAATATGCTCAGGCCTTATGGTGCAGGAGGGAGCTTGGAGCTGTGTTTTTCAGAAGTAAAGACCCTTTACCCAGAGCACTGATAGTCCTAATGCTCAAGGGGGGCAGCACAAAGCAGCAGTGCCTCTGGGCACAGCAGAGGAATGCCACATCAGGGCTTTCATCAATGAAAAAGAGGTCTGGACAGGAGTAAAGAGTAAAGTAAAGAATGAATGTATCCAGAGCCATAGAGAACCTGGATGGCCAGAGCAGGTTTGACTGTTTGGTGCAAAAAAGTGTAGAGGAGAAGGGAAGGCAGACAGTTTAATAGCCATCTCCTGACAAGGGACAGTTATCAGGGAGGCCACTGAAGGAAAGACTGAGAAGATTTATCCGAGCGTGGGATGAAACAGCCAGCTGTATGGTTGAAACAGGCATACCAAATTTTTGAAGGGTCAAGGAATTAAGAACGTCAGAATTTGGCTACACAAAGAGTTAGAAATTAATCATAAGGATGAAGAGGAGACAGCAGCAGCAGGGGGTAAAACTGGGATGAGAGACAGCTTAGGTGGAAAGAAACATAAGCTTTTTTTTCAGCCGTGCTCAGTTAAATAGCCTATGAACGATTATCTGATAATGGAAATACATCCGATAATGGCAGTAGCCTGAAATGCAGGACTGGACTAGGAACAAGACTGAGTGTGAAGTATCAACAAGAATATCATTTGCAGCTGATATTCATTAACAACACTGTCTAGAGAGAGACAGCAGATGGAGCCAGGGCACCTACACAGTGAACAACCAAAGGAACTAGTAACATAGAGAAGAGGAAATATTGGGCAAAGGAGATCAAAGGATCGATCCCCAGTCACCACCAGCAGCATAGTCCAGGAAAATAAGGCTGAACTATTAGATGTAGGTTATCAGTTGACAGAGGAGGGGTAGGAAAGAAGACAGCAGCCTTTTCTTTTGGGAAGCCTAGACCTATTCTATCTCTTACCATCTCGTACTTGTAGGTTGTCCTCTGAAACATACTCTTGGTCCTCTGGATGTAGAGGAGGATGTTAGCAAAGACACGGATGGCATCCTGGTAACGCCGCATCATAAGGTATGCGAAGCCCACGTAGTAATAAGTGGTCACCTGGCACTCAGGAACACGGGAGTACATGCTCTTTGAAGGAATGATCAACACACTATGTTAGTAGGGAGACAACCACCTTTGATCCAAACACCTTGTTACTCAGAATCCAGCCACCTCTGCCTTCGCTCCTGTCCCAAATATAAAAAGGAGAGGGCTAATTCAGGATACCCTACCTCCCACCCCTCCCTGCAGCAGCTTCCTCACTGTTTACTAGATCATCCCATTTCCTATGTTTTCCAGTTTCAGCTTCCTGCAAGCAGAGGACTCTTGCATTATGCCTCATATTGCTTTGCTCCATTCCCTTTCCCCCTATTTCACTCCACACCCTATGCCAGACAGCGCACACGTAAATCTGGGCCAAGTCTTGGGCCAAGCCCCTGTTGCAGAGGGACTTCCATTAGCCACTGTTACCACAAGTAGCACCCAAGTCCAGGGCAAACACATACAAGGTGGGAATGGGCACAGTGAGAACAAGAGTCAAAAATAAAAGAATGAGTCACTGACCAAGGTGGGAACGGTGTGTTCAGCTATCTACCACTGCGCTACCACTTACAGTTCAAGTAATATTCCCTGTAACAACACTGCCTTGCGCAACACGGCAAAATTCCTGAAAAACTAGGCATTTGTGCTGCAACAGCATCAGGCATGGCCATATGGCTTGCTTTAATGCCAAAGCTCCAGATGCGTAACGCACACAAGTGTGGAACTAGACATTTCTGCCAGCTAACCTATAAACAAACTCCTGATGACTACAACAGCTACAAATAGCTCCTCAGATGGAATATTCACTATGGCAATCTTTCACCAGCATGTCTGAACAGAGGCATTTGGAAAACTGCAATGGGGGGTTTAAAACATGTTGTATTACCTTCTTGTTGAGCTCAATGTTCTCCAGAACCTTGATTGCTTGGTAGTAATCCCCCAGCAGAGAGTGCAGACGCAGCAGCCCAACCAGGCTGAAATAGCCCAGCATCTTGTAGAGGGAGTGGCGACCATATTCACCAGCCACGCTTTCGGGATCACCTAGAAAAAAAAGGAACTGGCATGCTTTCCTCCAAGGAAACAGGCTCTGCTTTCAACTTCTCCATGTTTAGAGGCAAAAGGAGCAAAACCTCAACTGCAATCACTAGCATTTCTCACATAAGGCCAACAGCACCTTTCCCCAAACAATCCATCCAATGACTAAAGGTTTGATCCAGCTCCCAAACAAAGCTAAGAGAGATCGGTCAAATCAAAGCAAGGCAGCACAGACATCAGTATTGCCTGGCATCACCCAGCTAGCTCACCTCCACTTGTGTAGACCTCCAGCTGTCGATTGATGTTGGATTTGTCCACCAGAGAGTGCAGCACATTAAGGACACTGTGGACGTTCCAGATCTTGGGGTTGGAACGAAGGAAATCAATTTCCTCTTCAGACTTCTTGGCTGTCTTGCAGCGGTACTGGCTGAAAGACTGGAACTACAGGAAAAAGTAGAGATTCAATGATGAAAAGCTAGTTTGGAGATGTTAGCTGAGTGCATTAAGCTCACAAGTTGATCACAAAGGCATTACAATAAGCTACAAGTCACATGAAAAAAAGTCTCATCTGAGATCACCTGGCAATCAAAACAACAAATTAAACCACCAGTAAAGCACCTAAGGAAAATCTGATACAATGCTGAGACAATCTGAAGGCAAAGGCTAGAAAACAGAACAAAGAACAAAAGTATCTCTTAGACAATTAGGACAGGCAACTGAACAGAAATTTGCTGTCTGAACAGGTAGCAAAGAGAACGACCGAGTCATAACATGTATCTGCATACACACACATCTCTTTCTACAAATGCACACATCCTTTTTCACTGAAGCCTGACAAGACTGTGCTTGAGGAATTCCAGGCAGCTCTATAATGAAAAGTTACAGAAAAAAGAATCTATACAGAAAAACCGGTAGCATTTGAGATCTGTATTACTGCACTCAGAACAATAAGGGGAAAAATATTTTCTAACATCAAGATCCTAGACCATAGATTTCAAATCAGGTCAGCAATCTGTCAGTGGAAGCATAAAGGCCCTACTGACTAAGAAACATAAAACTAAAGTAAGACCATAGAACACAATCAACCTAGTTTGAACAAGTATCTTAATAAGGTCTTAGTGCTTACAGCAGATTTCAGTCAGGCTGCTTTGCACAAACCAGGCAGAAATGAAGGTGAGTTTTTAAAAAAAAAAAAAAATCCCCTAAGCAGCAGCTGAAACAGAAATATCAACAGAAGTCCAGGACTGTCCAAAAAGCTCCCTGTAAGTTAAAAATCTGTATATTTACAACTAGTTCATCTACCTGGTGACCCAGGAATAACAGTGCTCACCCAAGCTTTTTGACCTACAATGGTATCCTATCTATGAAAATTGCAGAGAGGGAGGAGATGGAAAATTTATAGCGCTAATAGAGGCAAGGTCACCTCAAAATGGCCCAGTCTTATAGTCATATACCTGGTATATGAATTCGTCAATGATATCCCAGAGCCACTGGTTGGGCAGCTCCAGAGGAGCAGGGCCATCAGCATCTGCAGAAGAACAGAAGTAATAGATTAAAGGCTTAATACCTTGAGCAAGAAGAGTGGCAGAACTGGAGGAGCAAACGAATTAAAGAACACAGTAACTTCCCTGAAGTGGGAGAGGCAGCAGCAGATGAATAAAGCTTCCAGTAGGGCCGTGATATGTAGCTTTGGCTACCTCAACTGCCTTCACTTTTAAAGAATATGAGTGCGTATGGGGTAATCTCCAGAGCATGACTGTGCGGCAGCAGGGATTCTCAAAAGCTGCGCAGATTGTAGGTATTTATCCAAAATGATCTATTCTCCACAAGAAATCTGGCAGGGAGTCACAAACACTAAAATTTGTTCCAAGGGGAGTCAAGAACAGTAAACAGCTGCGAAACACTGCAAGTTCTCTCTAGCTTACAGCTTCGTTTTGCTTTTTAATAAGGATAGGTAAAGCAGTTCTCAGCAAGGCAGAAAGATAAATAAGTTTTGCTCTTTACAGTATTTCAGAAAGCACTGGACGCTGTTTGCGCTTTTTGTGGGTTTATACACATGGATGTAAAGTGCTCTTCATTCAACAAACTCAAATATATGGAAAACTCATAGACTACTTCTCCCTATGAGCTATAAGCAAACATGTTCCAGTTCTCCTGACCCTTTTTCAGCTCTGTCCTCTACATCCACTCTTCCTCGCCAAAATTTACAAATCAGAAACGAATGGCAGCAACTCACTGAGGATGTAGTTGAAGAGATTGCAGTAGTTGTAATAGGATTCAAATCTCTGCTCCAGCGTGGGCCCCCCCTGCAATGAGAAGTCAGTACAGTCTGTTTAGTTTCAAACACAGCAGGAGCGAGTTTATGGGCAACAGTATATGAAGGACAGTCAATAGTCACAGCGGTAGAGGGTCTATTTCCGAAATGTTAGAGCCAATATTCAACCACGACACCCACCAGCACCATCCAGAAAACCTGACATTGTATCGCTATTGTCCCACAGAATAGGGATGACTTTTCTTGTACGGGTAGCTTCTCCCAGGACAACTGAGCGTTCAAACCTTCTGTGATCAGGATGCATTAACCTTCCTTGTCCTCCTCTCTGCTGTCCAGACTTATGTGCTTCCCATTACCTTCAACAGCTTTCCTTCCTTCTCCCCTCATGAGAGGCCCTAATAGACTGACAATTCTGCTCCCAGACAATATTTCTAAATGCTTTGAAAGACCAGCAAACACAGTAGGGCATCAATTCTTCCTACAATCATCTTCCTTGTTTCACCTGGAGACACCCAAGGGCAGACTGAGAACCACAAACAGCACAACTCAAGAAACCGGTCTCTCCTGTTAAAGCCTGATTCAGATTAATACAGCAGCCTTTTTAAAGTCTCCATTTCTCCACCCTCTGGTCCACACCAAAACTGCAGTTATTACTCATTTACCCCATACATCACATGCTTGTTCAGCTTCTTTTGTGAAATAACCAAGTACTACTGTGATTTTCTCATTGCCTTCAAATTAGCTTAAGAAAAAAAGTGATGTTTGTTTTGGTTTACAGACCATTAATCATTTTGTTTCCTTCTCCTGTATCCTTTATAGTGCCCATGTTTCCCTCTCTGCAAGGCATTCTGACCCCATGTGTTTCTTTAATCACAAATAATGCACCCTCATCTTTTAACACTTCCTCTTACCCACCTGCTGATCTGAAGAACACAGAGCCACAAACACACTAAACCAACTGATCTGTAAGTCTTGCAACTACAGCTCTATTAAGACGAAAATTCAGTCCCCTCCCAACACCTCCTTCTTCCCTAACGCACTCACCACAACATTTGGTGTCAGTAACAAACTTTTACAAAATAGCCACCTGAAAACTCAGACCAGGTTTTCTTATTCATATATGTGCCAGAGAAGCCTGCACACTCATTACAACCCAGCTTGAGGAGACAGCTAATGAGCCTCAGAAATGTAATCAAGTCTTTCTCGCTTTTCAGCAATTCACGAATACTTACTAAACTATCAAAAGGCAAGAATAAAGCTTCCCTAAAAGCAACTTGACTTACAGCTCATAAACCTATCCAATCCCGTCTTGCAAAAGTTATGGAACCACTGATGCTGGGAGAAGCAGCAAAATTTGGTAAGTTTTATGATACGGAGAAGCCAGCATGCAATCAACAGGAAGACACAGGACAAACACTCACGCTGACTTTGGCGTAGATGTGCCTATAATACAGCTCCTTGTAAAGGATGAGGAAAACGGCATCTGGAAAAGATGGCATAACTCGACATTAGCAAGCCACAGGGGCTAGGCAACTGAAACTCTCAGATATGCCGGTGGTGCTCCTCCTGTCACAGTAATAAAGGGAGACACAAAGAGATACTTCCTTCAGTCTGGACTTCTTGCCAGGCATCTACTGAAGACATTGCCAGAGTGAACAACGATGACTGACTCAGGCGGCAGCAACACTGTGCACCTGCTCATTCATGCATCAAAAGTAATTTAGTTCCTTCTTTCTCTGACAAGCAAAGAAGTAAAAGACTTACCATTTCCAACCTGAGGGGCGATGGCCTCAGCCTCTGGCCATGGGGTATTCTTAAAAAACCTTTCAGTCAGCTTTGTCCAGCTGAAAGAGACGCACACATGTGGTATTATAAACCATTTCTCAGCATGACAGTGTTGGAGTTAGAGATCACAATATAGAGGACTTGGCCTTCACCACCATCCCCTTTTAGTAAGTCCAGTGTTGAAGCAAAGAATGAGAATGGCAACCTAATCAGTAAAAGTCTTTAATTTATCCCTGAAACATGGAACAGTTGTGTACGTTACTTTCACATTCCCCCTATGGTAAACTAGCACAGCTACAAGCGGGAGTGGGACTATCTGTAGGGAACAGACACAACAATAACACCTCACAGCCTTCTGCAAACTGCCTAACTAGCACTACTAAGGTCACTTTTTGCTGCCTCCATACCTGTTAGGCACGAGCCTGGTACCTTCTTTCCGACAGGTGACAACTCACTTAGACTTCTGTTAAATTAATAGCCCAAAAATATCTGTTTTTTCCCCCCAGTGATCAAATCAAACCTCATGCTGTATTTTGGAAAAAGGTCAGGTTGGGAACAAAACAGCTAGTCAGCCTTTCCTTTTAAGAGCAGGGTGCATTTTCATCGCAGTTTAAACAGTGAACCCCCTTGGCACCTGTTTTCATAGATGTCCTGGATCTCATACACCTTCTGGTCAATAACATCGCTGGAAACACGGCTGGCCTGGAGCTCGTACACCTTCTGGTCAATGAGATCCGACACAGTCTTGTGAAAATACTGAATGAAGTTTTTGATCACTTCGGGGATCACCTGGTAGGTCTGCTGCTCGTACTGCCGTTCATAGGCCAGGTCTTGCTTCGGGTCTCCTGAGGCGGAAAAGAGGAGCGGTGAGGTGGTAAGCAGACCCCGGCCCGGGTCTACAAGACCCAGCCGGCCGCAAGGAGGCCCCGGTCCCGGGCCGACAGACCCAGCAGGCCGCGGCCCGGGCCGACAAGACCCAGCCGGGCACCAGCAGGCCGCGGCCCGGGCCGACAAGACCCAGCCGGGCACCAGCAGGCCTTTCCGCACCCGGGGGCCCACCGCCGAGGCCCGCACTCACCCGTGTGCATATCGTAGTCGTTGGAGTAGGCGTAGGGGTCGTAGGCGGCCTGTGGAAAGAGGGCGGCAGCCCGTCACCCCCGAACAGCCCGGCCCCGGCCCCCCCGACTCCCCCCCGCCACCCCGAGACCCCCACCTCGCACCTCATTGTCGTAGTCCTCCCCCGGGTAGGCCATGGCGGCGGGGCCGGGAAAGGGCTCCGGAAGGCAACGCGGGCCCAGCGAGGTGCGGACCGGAAGAGGCAGGGTGGGACCAAGGGCGGAAAGGGCTGCGGCGACGGAGCCGGGTGGGGAGGAGAGACTGCGCCCTTTCACTGGTTGAAATAACTGTCTGTCTTCAGCGGGCAGAGCTGTGATGGGCCTGGTGCGGCCCGCCCTTCATTCTGATTGGAGAGAATGCCTGCCTGTCAGCCCTGCCTGGGCACCGCCTCCGCCGCCCGCCTCGCCTCTCTCCTCGCCTTTCTTCTCCCCGCTCCCTCGAACTCCCCATTGGCTGCGCCCACGGGGGCGCGGCGCCTACGATTGGTCGAGAAGATACGGCCCGCCCCGTTGCTATAGCGACGACCCTCCCCTCCCTCTCTCCCCCCGCCCCGCCCGGCCCGGCCCGGACCGTGAGGGGATGGAGGGCAGTGGCGGGGCCGCCGCAGCGCCCGGTGCGGAGCTGGGACCGGAGCCGGAGCCAGAGCCGGAGGCCGGGCTGGCGCTGGGGCCGGCGGCGGACGCCCCGCTCGGCTACCTGCACGTCGTGTGGCAGCGGGAGGAGCCCGCGGGCAAGATCCCGGCCCGCCGCCTGCGCAGGGCCGCCCGCCTACATCGCCGGCTGGGGCCTACGGGGAAGGAGAGCCACGGTGAGCGGAGAGGGGGACCGCGGGGAGCGTCCCTCCCCGGGACGGCCCCTCCCTCGCACGGGGAGCGGCCGTACTGCCGGCCAGGCCTCGGTGGGGTGGAGCGGCTGCGATCTGGGGAGCCGGTAAAGCTTCGGCTTTCCCTGTGCGAGGCCTCTGCTCGGATCCGAGTCGGATCTGCTCGGTGGACGGCTTGGGGAGGCACCTTTGCCCCTGCCAGGGAAGGGTGTCCGTCAGGAGTGGGAGGGCCCGTGGCCGGCCTCAGGAGGAGGCAAAGAGAGCACTTCTTACCCGGTATCTTGATGTCCTGCTTCCCCTTCTCTGGGCTGAGCCAGCACCAGCATGGTTTGGGCCCTGCACCCGAACTTGAGCGCCGAGGTGGGATGTTTCGGTAGGGAAACACTCCTTTTTCCTCTGTGCTTTCCAGTGATTGCTTTCTTTTCTCCATAGCTCTGAAAAGGCTGCGTGAAGCTGCCAATAGCAACGACTTGGACACAGGTAAGACTTCTGCCAATCCTACTCAAGACCTCTTTCTGGAAGGGCAGTTTTGTCGAGGACATTTATTTTAGGAGGGGAGGAAGAGGAAGGTGCAGATAGTTTGCAGGCATAGTGCTTTAAATGTTGCAAATCTAGAAACTGCTTTTCTGGAGCCTTGTTTCATGCTCTGAGCAGAGTGAGGCTGTTATAATATTTGCTTTTTCACTTCATCTGGTTCATAGTGTTAGTTTTCCAGATGCCTCAAGCTAAATCAGCACTGTACTGTTGCAGCTTTTTTTGGTATGTACCTTTAGCCCAATTGTAAGCAGCAAGAGAGTAGTGTTGCGGTAAGGTGGAAAAGTTATGATTATCTAAGTCATGCCCTGTGTGATGAGACAATGTGACCCAGTAGATCAAACCAGGACCAGTGCTGGACTCTGCCTCTCACAGCGACTTCAGAGAAGGCTTATGGCCTATTCGTGACTCCCTTTACCTCTCTGTACTGTAGATTAGGTGGCATTTGATATGAAGTGTTCAGCAGCAATATTGGCATATATTATCTACCCCTTATCATTGTCCCTCCTTAGACTATATTGTCCCCTCAGCTGTGCTGGCTTAACTGTTCATTGGGCCATTCTTTGAACAGAGTTGAAAAATTCTGTTGTAGAATTGTACAAACTCCCAGTATATCAGGATGGAAGGTTGTCTGGCGTGCTTCACCCTTCAGCTCCACAACACAGCTGTTTTTGTGGACTGATGGATAAAGTTAATCTTTGAGCTCTATCAGTACAGAAAGGCCCGGCTTCAGTTCATCAAGTCAAGAGTAAGAATGAAAGAATCAGGGTTTATGAAAGTCTTGATTTCAGTCTATCTTAGAGTTTTACACCTGTATTTGATACAGAGGTTCCCCTGTTTAGTGTCCTGCTGTGTTTTGTGTACTCTGCAACTTGAGGAAGTGTTTGATGATGAATTTATTCTTCATCAAAAGTAAAAACGTTTGCTGCTTCCTGTGGTAGCACTGGGTGGGAGAGGTTATGTTATTTCCCACTTACTTCAGGAAAGGACTAGGTAAAACCTTCCCCATTAATGGTTCTCACTATCAGTCTCCCTGTCTTTCTTGTGGAGTATCAAACGTCCCCCATTAATGCCACTTCCATCTTTTCAGGTGTTCCTTTCACTTCTGTACCACACTTAAAGCAGCAGGTATACAGGAAGAAATTCAAATGTGGCTATAATTTGATCTCTGGAAGCTGAGACGAATGGTGACTTTCAGTGGTCCAAGCTATCTAGTTTCTTATCTCCAATATTGGTCAGTCTTGACTGTTGCAGGATGTGCTATTAAAGATCTCAAAATATAGCAAATCTGTCAGTATTTTTAACAGCTACGGAACGAGCTTTATTTTACACACCAATTACTATATCAGGATAATCTCTAAACAACAGGACTAATAGCCCGTACAGGTGCCCTTATATGTGTTGCTGTAGGTGCTACTTTTATGCCCCTAATCTTTTCAGCCTTTACTGGTCTCTTTGCCTTTGTTATACCCAGTATTGGAGAGTCATACTAGTTTCTCTGTCTTTCTGTGTGAGCAGGTTTTTCCTTCTTATCTGACAAAAGGAGGTAGTTCAGGTTACAAGAAGTGCTAGTGGTGACATTGAAGAAGTAGCCGGGTGGAAAAGCAGGGGGAACAAGTGCAAGTAGATGATGGTATGGCTACTTGGGCTGTTCACTACTTCGCTTCAGTACATCATCTCCTCAGGGTACGTTTGCACTGCTGTTGGCAGCAGTTGTTGGTGCACTCGCCTCCCTGCTTCCCAATCAATAGCCACCATTAGTATGGTGAAAACTAGGTGTTTGAGATGAATCTAGGAAGTGGCGTATTCAAAACAGGTGTGAAGAGGAGGGGAGGCTTTTCTCACTGCATGTGGTTACACTGTGAAACTTCTCACCATGGATCCATGTTGATGAGAAAAGTTTACACAGATGCAGAAAATGACCATGCAAATCTACAGAGAAAGCCCATGGAGGGCTAGTAAGCACAGGATGCTAATTCTAGCTTGGGAAGTGCCTGAGATGCAGCTGACTAAAGGCTGTGAGAATTAGCCCCACATCCTTGCCATCTTTTTATACTCTTCTGTAGGCGTTTGCTGCTGATTGTCCTAGGAGCTTGAATATTTGGCTAGATAGATCCTTAGCCTTAGCCATTACAGCTGTTGGCTTATCTTTTATGCAGTACATGGAAGCTGCTGCAGGCTGTAACAGAAGGTGGAGGGAATGTTGCCTAGGCTGGTTCTGCTGAGCCAGGATACTCACTGGAGCTGGTTCAAGTCCAGTTGATTTGACAGCTGACAGAGTGTGTATCTAACCGCAGAAGTGCAGGTAACATTACCCCTTTCTGATCAGGTGCCTCTTCAGCTTACCTGCTTTCTTCTTTCCTTGGCACTGTCAGTGCAGCAACTCTTGGAGGATGGAGCTGACCCCTGTGCTGCAGACGACAAAGGCCGGACAGCCCTGCACTTTGCCTCCTGCAATGGCAACGATCACATCGGTGAGTAGGGAGGGGGAGTTTTGTCATCCGAATTCTCTGTGGCAGAGATTTCAAAGGATACTCTTTCTTTTGGTTCAGCGTGTGACAGAGGTTGCTGTTTTCCATGTGTTTTGTGGCAACCTTGCCAGCTGAGCTCTGTCTCCAGGGCTTGCCATGTCCCCCTGCTGAAGGGAGAGCAGCAGCTCCCAGCTCTCGGGCTGTACTGGTGCAGAAGGATGTTCTTAATCCCAGTTCTTCCCCTCAGGGAGCCCAGGGTAGTGACGCTGCCTGGGTTTGTGCTGGGTCCTTCTGCATTGCTGCACAAATCTCTGTCCCCTGTTTCTGGGAGGAAGTTGATGAGCTGAACAGAGGCATCCCTAAGGCAGCCTGATGGCTGCCGCGTGGACCTGTGGCCTGTGTGGGCCTGACCTGTGGGACAAAGGGATGGGACTGACGTGGCTGTGTTTCCTTGTTTCCAGTGCAACTACTTCTGGACCACGGGGCTGACCCGAACCAGAGAGATGGGCTGGGAAACACCCCCTTACACTTGGGTAAGTGCCACACAGATGAGCTTTGCATACAGAGAGGTGAAGTGAACGCTGCCTTGCTGCTTCTTTCCTCTTCACCTTTCTCTTTCCTGTGCATCACAGTATGCATTCTCAGCTTTAAGAACCTAGGAGGGACTCTTTGCATTTCATTAGCTTCACTCCTTGTGGAGGTTTAAGGGTCAGAGGTAGAGAAAATCCACTTCCCTCCTTCTGCCAGCCCCAAGGAGCATGCCATCTGTTCCAGAGAGAGTACCTAGGCATGAGCGTGAGGTTACCCTTAACAGTTGGGCTGTTCCTCTTTCTCATGGCAGAGAGCCATTTGGGAAGCGGCAAGCTGCATGCTTGAGCAGAAACTCCTTTGTTGTTTGCTAGTACCTCTGAGTTGTGTGTCCTGTGTTTTCCCTCCCCAGCTGCCTGCACGAACCATGTTCCTGTCATCACCACACTGCTGCGCGGAGGTAACATTTCCTCTATAACAATTACAGCCTGTCCCTTTCCTGCCCTGCCCCTGTTGATACTCCCCAGGGACACCAAGTCTTGAAGACAGACCTCACTTTCTGTCCTTGCTCATCCGTCTTGCAGGGGCCAGAGTTGATGCCTTGGATCGAGCTGGCAGAACCCCGCTGCATCTCGCTAAATCAAAGCTAAACATCCTTCAGGAAGGACTGTCCCACAGCCTGGAGGCCGTACGCCTTGAAGTGAAACAGGTAAAAGAAACAGTCCCATGATCTGGTAAGGCGGTGCAGCCCCTGGCAGTCTCCTGCACCCTTTATTTAAATACCTCTCTGTAGGCTCTTAGCTCTTCTGGGGAGAGTTTGACTTTTCCCTTCTATTTTCAGAGACCTTCCTTTTTCCCATCCACTACTCTGAATTTTTGCAGGACCTCTCTTGGCTCTGGTAGGCCAAGGATGCATTGAATGTCTTAATTCTCAGGCTGTATGGAGCACTCTCTTTTCTTCAACCACCGTGTAAGACAGATGCCTTCTGGCAGGAGAGGGACCGCAGCCTGGGGCTGTAGCCATGGCGTATGCATTCCAGCAGGGACTCTGCATTCCTAGCGCAGTCTGCCCTGCTCCGGTACGTGGAGGCATGGGGTAGGAAAGCAGTCACAGGGCTGCATCACAAATGCACGAGGCGTGGGCCTCGCTTCAGGAGCCGTATAGGAGCCACAAGAATTTTCATCCTTGGTGCACAAGCACATCCTGCTGGAGCGGGAAGTCCCTACTCCTCACAGTGAGGGAAGCTAGCTAGCCATAAAGAAAAGCTTGGTGCTTTCAGGGCTAGACCTTGTGCTGCTTCAGCTGGACCTACCTCTCTTCCCTATTCTTCAACAAGGCACAGGGATCACAAATGGTCTGTGGCTGATCAACACCTCTGGTGACGCGCTGGGCTATGATGCTGCCATTAGTGCTTTCTGGTTGTTTTGCGTGTGTTCTTTGTGTGTCATGTACTCTGCCACGTACCGCAGTGTCAAGGCTGTGCTTGGCAACTTAACTGCAATTTAATTTTTCCTGTAAAAAAAATCCCAGCCTGGTGCAGCTGTCTGATGTTTGTTTCTTATGCCTGTTGGTTTCAGATTATCCAGATGTTGCGGGAATACTTGGAGCGTCTGGGGAGGCACGAGCAAAAGGAACAGCTGGATGACCTCTGCTCCAGGTTACAGATGACTAGCACAAAGGAGGAGGTAGGCAGCATTGAGCTACTGTGACTCACCTTCTTGTGTCGTGACTTCTGCGTTTAGGAGAACGCAACTGCATGAGCAAAGTGACATTGAAGGCATGGTTATGGAAGTGTTCTTGCTCACATTGGGTAAAGTGGGCAAGTTACGTGATGACTCGTGGTACTCCTTTGGGTGGGAATTCAAAATGCAGAAAACATCACTTTGCTTGGCAGCTCAGCAGAAAAGCCAAAGATCAGATGGGCTGAGAGCACAGGCATTTTAAAACCAGCATCAGCACAACTACACAGGGTTGCAGGGCCTATTTGGTTTTTTTCTACAAAAGATTGGCCCTTAGAAACAGGCTTAGAGGAAACAGCTGTGATACCATTGTTGAATTCTGGGTAATGCAGCAACATGCTTCTGTTTTAAGGACTGGTTAAATCGCATGAGGTGGAGGTCAAGCATTGACCTCCTGAGGAATGGGCAGAAGCTTTAGATTAGGACTTGTTTGATCGTGAGAACAGGAGCCCTTCTCCACAGTTGTGGGACCAAAGGGATCATGTCCTAGTATAAGCTCAGTGCAGGTGTTACTGGCAGTCCTGGTGCAGGGGTGGTCCTTGCTGTGTGGGGTTTTCTTCTGTGGTGGTGGGCGACTGCACAACTGCATTCTTCTGCCTAATGGCCAACTGTATTCTGTCAGGTGGACGAGGTTACAGACCTCCTGGCCAGCTTCACGTCACTCAGCCTGCAGATGCAGAAGATGGAGAAGAGGTAAAGGGCTTTCAAATCATCTTCCTGATGCAGCAGAAGAAGCCTAAGAGAGAAAAAGAGGAAGCTGAAGCTTGCTTCCCAAATCGCTGAATAAACATTGCTGCCAGCGGCTGTTCCTGACAGATCCACTCTCCGGTGGTGCTCAGACTGTCCCCATGGGTGCTGCCACACCTGCCTCATGGGGAGGCAGCAGGCTTTGGACAACAGAATGCTGCAGCTGAGACTTTTGGTAAAAAAAGAGCTGCTCTTCTTTTTATCAGATGAGCTGGCACTGAATAGGATACCCCTTCTGGAGATATTCTGCCTTCTCCTGAGCACTTCAGCTCGATATAGGTGGTGGCTGATGCCATGTGCAATCACCAGCCCTGACTAGTGCACTCAGCAGCTGGCCAACGTCACAGAAACGCTTGGAACAGGCACCTTTAGCCACCTCTGCAGTACTTAATTGCAAGGGGAAGAAAGCGGATGCCTTGGACAACAGAAGGCTTTGTGCTGTGAGAAGAACACACGCTTAATTCTGCATGTTAGCAGCTGCGCAAACACTGCCTTGAGACACACGCACCGAGGCTTAATCCTAACCTTCCCCAGAGCTTGTGGTCAGAGGGCAGAGAATCTGTCTGATTACAAATTGGATACAAAGCTTTTAATCACTAGACTAATAGCTTTCACTGGCCCCAGTTTTTAAATCTGCTGCAAGTTAGTGCTTAAATATTACAGTGAAACACTTGCAAAAAATACCCAGTTAGACAGCTAGTGGGTCAGGGCTGCCTGATGCAAGAATAAAGTTTGGGGGGTGATTTAATCCTAGCACAGTTTTAAGCAGACATCTACATCTTGCAGAAATACCCACCGTAACTGACTCTTGTGTTTCCTGTTACTGGCGCTCTCGGGCAAGACGTCCAATTGCAATAGGAGGTGGTGTGTACTCAGCCGTATTACTGGGCTGGGATGGAGGTGGATTTACGGCTGCCTCAGCAGCACCAAACCCAGAGCTGACCCATACTGTGTTTCTTGCTTGTCGTGGAGAGATGCTGCTCCAGGACCTTAAGTGCGGCCTGAGGAACGAGTTATGACCTCTGCTGGGAGCCTGAAGTGATGCAGGATGAAGGATGCAGGGAATTGCCCTTGCTAATCTCTTGCTTCTGCACCGCTGTGGTTAGTAATGAAGATGTAGATAGCTTTGGGAGCAAGGATCCATAAAATCTTGTTGGTAGGGTGCAAATAGCAGCAGGGTGACAATAACATGCCCAGTAGCAATCCGAGTTCCCACCTGTGTACCACACAGTATGCTGATAGCAATACCCATCCCACAGCTTGGGAATCGCCGGTTTGGAAGTGCCCATTCTTAGGATTCAGCTTAACCATGAAACGAACACAGTTTGGAGCATTCTTCAGAGACCTTCAGGTCAGCATGTTCTCTAATATCTGGCCTCTTGTACAGGGAAAGGCTAAGCGGACCTCCGTGTTCAAAGCTGAGATACCAGAAATACACATGGCTTCTAGATGGGTTCCTCCGTGGGGTTCTGGAGGCCGTGGCTGCCACTAATGGCCTTGTGGTTTGGCTGGAGCTCTCACTGAATACCAATACGATATGGTTGGGTGGGAAGGATACTGAGGGGGTGGGAGACAATCTGACCTTTTTGTATTTCGAACTTCAATAAAATCCTGTCAGCCTTTTCAGACTCCTCAGCCAAGTTCTCTCTTTTTTTCAGGGTGGCTCATTCTTCTTTACGTATGTTCTAGGCCTCAGGCACAGCACCGGACTCGGTAACTGCTGCTCTCATACCCGGTACTGAAATTAGAAGTGACAACACAACGTCGCTTAAATTCAAACACCGGTCTGTTTGCAGATCGAAGTACGCGGTTGCTGACTCACCTTCTGATCTTGGATCCCGCAGCCAAGAAATCCAAACTTTAAATATAGTTAGTTGCTGTGAAACCATAGAAATAGAGGAAAGAGAATCTCAGGGGGATTGATTCAAGCTGGAAGATGGGCCGTTTTGCAAAGAGGAAAAGCAGCCTTGCCCAGCCTGCTCTCCTGCGTTAAGTATGGAGCTGGTGGGGAGAAGGCGGCTGAACTTGTGCCTTGCCCCATGCCAGATAAAATGGCTGTGCTGTGACGAGACAGCCAGGGGATGAGGGGCTGGGGAGAGACATCTGGGCAGGGCAGGGAATTTCCAGCGTGGTCCCTGTGTGAGGAGTGGGTGATCTTCTTGTGCAGTCTTTACTTACCTTGTTTCTTCACAGCCAAGTCTTGGTGTCCACATACACCCAGCTCTCAACGCTTCTGCACTCAACAGCCTTGTTGCTGAGGAGACCATTAAGATGCTCAAAGAGCAGGCGGCTGAAATGCTCTCTATCGCTGCAGTTACCTTAGTTGCTGATGTTGTCCACAAACCGTGCGCAGCTTGGAAGCTTCCCTCAAAACCAGGAATACGTCTAGCTGGGACTCAGAGCGAAGCTTTTAGCCTGAGCGCATGTGATGAAGTTGTCCACAGCTCTCCAGGTCTTTGGCTTGCCTGGTGCTGGAGTTTTTCGTAACTGCTCCTGAGTGTACGTTTGGAGGGGAAAGGCGGGGGGTGCTGCAGCAACAGCTTGCTTCTTTTGGAGCACTGCTCCATCCATGGGAGATGAGACATCCCTGGCAGTCCCAGGGAGACTAGCACGGTGAGCTGAGGCAAATAAAACGAGCAGGCTTATAGAAAATTTTGCCGCCGCTTTAGCGATAACACCGGATAAGAAAGAGAAAAGGGGGATCTGGTTTTCAGGGGGAGAAAAAAGCAGCATGGAGGAATCACTGCAGTCAGTTCTGCTTTCCCACCTTGGGGCTGGAGCGCTGGGCTGCTGAAAGCCATGTCACATGTTTGGCACTGGACTGAGAAAAATTTTAGGTTTCTTTGTGCCGGCTGGTCGTGCCAAAGCCTTGGCTGCCCTGCCATGCTCAGCAGCTTTATCTCAAAAGAGAGTTAGGTGCTGGGGAGGGAAAGAAGGAAAGAAAAGGTTCCAGGGGAGGAGGAGAGTGTGGGTGGCTTCACACTGTGCCAAGAACAGTTCACTGGCGCTGTTTGCTTTTTCTGCTGCTCCTCACCTAGAGACTTTGGCCTCTCCCAGAAGCTTTTCCCACTGCCTTTGCATCCCAGGCCACAGATTTCCCTGTACAACCCATAGGTGGGAGGCTGGTGGCAGCTTTCTGCCTATCCCAGAGGTGTCTGCTGCAGTAACGGAGAATGGAAACAACAGCACGGGTTTCCCTCTGCTATTTATTTTGCCATTAAACTCAGTCCAACCTCCTCAATTCCCATGTGCTACATGATCAAACACACCTCCCAGGTCCCTTTCCTGAGCGGAGGTACATCCCTCTCCTCAGGGCCGTGATGTCAACCAGGACTTGATCCAGGGCCCTGCTTCCCCCTCGTCACTGCCTGGCCTCCAAACACACTCCATTTCCCCTCCTCATTCAGAGCACGGCTCTGCAGTGATGTGCTGAACCCCCAGCCGCTGAACCCAGCAGCAACCTCCCTGGCTCTGCAGCCGCCGCTGTGCTGTAAGATGCAACCAAAACCAGCCAGGTTGAGGATCTGGCTCACCCAAGCAAGCCAAGACTGAAAGCTCTGCCTGTGTCTCACCGATGACCCACGGCAGAAGCAACAGCCCTGAACAAAGCCTCCCCACCAAGGCTGCATGGCTGTTAAGCAAAAAGCCTTTCTCTGAAGTGGCCACTCACCCATGCACGCGAGCGCAGAGTGCACGCTGCAGTATGTGCAAACACCAAGAATCTCTTCCACTCTTCAGCAGCTGAAATAATTAAACTCCAGGGTATTGAGCCAGCATCTGAACTCCATTACTTCTTCCACCTTTGCCTTTCTAGCAGACTCCAAATCCATCACCGTAATTATCTGCGCTGCTAAAGAAGCCCCACAAAGCATCTCTGGCAAACCTCCCACACTTTCATCTGCTTCCTCCGCTCATTCCGTGAGCAAGGCAGATCTCCTCTGTCATGGAAAGGTACTTGAGGAAAAATGCCTTCTTCGTGCACTGTGCCTGGCCAGTGTGGGAAGGCAGCTCAGGGCCCACAGGGCGACTAGGTGGAAGAGCCAGCAGTTTTGATTAGGAAGCTGATAAAGGTGATATGGCAAATAGTGTTCCTCTGGGATTTTCTGAAAGCTCTGAGAGGGGAAGAGAGCACGTGGTTGTCAGAAGAATTAAAATAATCAGCTAGCACCCTGCTAAGGCTGGCCATGAATTAGGAACCAGCAGCTAAACCCAAAAGCAAATAAGCAGAATTCCCTATAGCTAATAGTGCTATGTGCCCTGACCCACCCCTGTCACACCGTTCCCTCTCTGTTCTTGCCATGAGGTGCATTTGCAGTGCTGTCCTGGCTGTTTGCAGAGTGTCTGTACAAGGTCCTGTTCCCGAGAGTGCAGAGGCAACACTTGAGCCGCCTCCTTGCTCTGCCGGGGAATTAGGAGCCGTCCCTGTAACAGCTTACCCTACCCACACCCCACGTGTCTGCAGAGAGGGAAACCCCCACCAGCGCTGCCAGATTTATCATAGAATCACAGAATGGTTCGGGTTGGAAGGGACCTGAAAGATCATCTAGTTCCAACTCCCTGCCATGGGCAGGGACACCTCCCACTGGACCAGGTTGCTCAAAGCCCCATCCAGCCTGGCCTTGAACACTTCCAGGGATGGGGCATCCACAGCCTCTCTGGGCAACCTGTGCCAGTGCCTCACCACCCTCACAGTAAAGAATTTCTCCTAATTTGCACGTGAGTTTCTTGGTACCTGGGTCTGACACCTCCCAGCAGCATGAGGCTCATGGCAGGCACTCTGGGGAGGTGCCCGGCCACCAGAACTGGCACACAACTGGCAGGACTAAGCTGGTCTGCATATGCCTGGCTTGCAGGGGAGCTGGTGCTGGCCACTAGCTGCAAAGCCCCAACCTGCCCTCGCCTCTCCTGTCCCCTCTGCCCCGTGCCAGCTCCCGGTGTGGCCAACTGGCCTCTGCAGGGTTAAAGCCAAGCTCATCAGCCTGAGTGATGACAACTGAAAAAGAAAATATAAGCAAGGAGTCATTAATTAAGGCAAGAAGCTGGGAGCGGAGACCACAGAATGCTAATCAGTCTGGAGAGGAGGCTGTTTGGAAAGCAGCAATCAAGCTCCTTCAGCTTTAATTAAACTCTGCTCTATATCAAGGACATGACACCTTTTCTTCACCTCTGCCTTCAAGCTGTGAAACTGTTTGGAGTCTGTACGCTGTTACTGAGCAGACAGGAATTCCCTTCTGGCTCCGGAGTCTCTCCAAGCCAGGCTCAGGACCTGCCTTTTCCACTCACATGTTCTCCAAAACTGGGACTTAGCACCAGACAGAGCTTAGGGATGGGAGCCGGGGCTTGCAGACGCTTGCCGTGCTAAATACATCTTCTCCCACAGGTTTTCTCCCTGTCTTCTCTGTCTTCACCCCAACGTGCAGCAGTCAGTCCTGGCGTGATCCACTCCTTTTGCAAGCCAGGACGAGGAGGAGCAGGATCAAGAGGGAGCAACAGCCTGACCACAATCGGGCAAGAACAGGCAGCGTCCGGCTGTGCCACATCACTGCTCCCAACCGCCATTCCCTTCTCCCTCCGATGTTTTGGGCTGTGAAGTGGGGCCTCACTGCCAGAAATGATGCAGATATTCATATTATCTGGAGGCTGCTGGTGGCCACGCGAGCTGGCCACCAGCCACAGCATTGCGTGCAAAGGGCGGCTGCAGGACTCGCCATCCCTGGGAAGGTAGGCAAAGCACGCTGGGCACGTTGCCAAAAGTCATCGGCTGCAGAGGAGCAGCAGCCACTACAGAGGAAGGGAGACGGAGAAATCAGAAACAGGGATAGGAGACGGGGGAGGCTCAAGGTGCAGAGAGCAACATCAAACACTTGGATGGAAAAACAAAAATAATTCCCAGTGCAGCTCTTTGTCTGGCCTCAGCATGGGGAAAGCGATGTCCTCGGAGCCGAGCTCTGGCGAGGTGCGCAGCAGCTTCAGCGAGGGTTAGAAATATCACATCGCCTGGGAATTTTAAGAGCGGGCAGGTCAAAGCAATAAGGGAAGATTTACCCAAGCAGAAGCAAGGGATGGAAAGAGAAGAGAAATAAGGGGGGGGGGGACGCTCGTGGCTCTGCTCACACACACCACAGCTCTGCAAGCCCCTTGCTGCCTGATGTCCCCCATCCCCGCTGTACAACGCCTACAGCGCTGAGAGCGTCAAAGGGCAAGGACGGGGCCAAAACCCCTTTGCTTTGGATGCAGCCTCCAGCTGCCTTGCCGAGGTCCCACCGTGCACGGGGACGGCGACACCGGCGGCTTCCACAGCCCCTGTGGGGCTCAGGACATCACCAACGGGGCTGTGCAGCCTCCAACAACTCCATGTTTGCTGCAGGCTCATGTTGGCAATCAGCTCCCGACGATGAGAGGGCTGGCAGTAAATAGCTCCTCTCTGCTGGCTGGGGCTCCCCCACGTTGGGTCCCTGGCTGTTTTAATTAGCTAGAAAGCCAGCAGTGTGGTCCCTGCAGATTTCCAGCTTACAGAGTCTGCCGTGGCACCCAGTCCTCATGTCTCTGCCTGGAAAATCAGCCTGTAGGGCTTTGCCGGGAGGGAAATCTCCATGCACACACTGGCTGTGGGCAGTGAAGCCAGGGAAAGAGAACTGCCATGGAAGGAAAACCATCTGCCTTGTTGAGGGCAAGCACGTTCACTCTGAAACCTACTGCCACCATGATGATCTGTAACTGTTTCCCAGCTTCATCACGAGAGTCTGGAGTGTCCCATAATGTCACAGCTTTCACTGAACACTTTCTGCCAAGCTTTCCCTTTCATCTGCTCTTAAGACACTATGGGTGAAGATCTGCTTCACTTTAAGAGTTACACACTCAGGAGCCACACAGCACTAATTAAATGCCATATGTAATTAAGAGAAAAGGAAGGTTGTTGCATTCATGTAAAGTTTACTGTAAATATTGAGCCAGGACAGTGGCAGGTCTAATGATTTGTGGCCGAGGCATCCCAGGCCTGGCTGCAGGATTACAGAGGAGGTTGCTGAGGAACTCTGTGGGGCTTGAGCTCAGTTTAATGGGTCTGAATGAGCGAGCTCATCTCTTTTGCTGCCAACAGAAAACCATCTCGGTGGGGATAAGGTGTGGGCCTGATGATCCTGGCCTCTCCTGGAGGAAAGCAAAGCCCCTGGGATGTGGCCAGCAAGTGTGATGCTAATGGAGATTTCTCCCTTGCCTCTCACCATGGAGGTCCTTCCACAGGCCGGTGTCTTTCCCTTCCTCAGGGTTTGTCTGGCCAGTAAAAGCCCTTTCCCCACTCCCGGTCTCTCAGAAGACTTGTCTTTGTCCCCTTCCTAGGGTTTCTTCCTGGGCTTGTCCTACAGCATCACCAAAAGCTCCCAAGCCACGGGACTGATGCTCAGGGTCTGCGCAGGTGCTGGCAAACAAAGCAGGATCTGTCCTGCTTTCACGCACAAGCCAAGTGGCATCACAGAGTTTAATGTCCCCAGGGCAAAGCTGTCTCATCCCCGCAGAGGATGGCCTCAAGTGGCTGTGATTACCTGTGGCACAGGGACTTGGCACACTGGGGAAGCCGAGTACCCTGCTCAGTCCCTCTCCCCTCATGTCACAACTACGTGAGAAAACCGGAGCTGTGTGAAGTCAGCCACCTTCCCCGGGCTGAGCTCTGCCAGGCACCGTGGCAAATCACGGCATTGCAGCAATGCAAATCCCACCAGCTCCCTCCCTCCCATGCGTGCTGGGCTGATTAAAGACCTTACTTGGATGATGTTTTTCTAGGCTTCTCCGGCAGCCTGATGTTGCAGAAAAATGCTGTAGAAAGCTGCCATGGGGCTGGGGTCTCCAACGCGGCCAAGTGATGCTCATCCCAGCTCTGAAGCAGCGTGACACTGCTGGGCAGGGGAGAAGGTGAAAAGGCTCCAGCCAAAACATGGGTGCTCTCCCAGCACATTTCTTCCCACCTCCCTCATGCCTCCTCATCCTCCTTTTACCCCTCTGCTTCTAACCCCTCACTTCGCCCTGATTTCTCACCGCCACTTTCTGCCCCTGTGGGTGGCTCCCACCCAGCCCCACACATTTATCATTTATATTGCCCCTTCCACCTGTCCTCTCACCGTCCCTCCTTTTCCCTCTCTTGGCTTCTGTCTCCCTCTCCCACGACTTTCTCTTGAACACCAGCAGTGCGGGATCCATCTTAAAACCCTCAGCTTTGCTTCTTCCGTACACTTCTGCAGTGTCTGCAAAGTCAAATAAAACAAATGATGCCCTATTAGTGACTTGGGAGCACCAGGCTGTGGTCAGGCGGCTGATACGGCCTCCACTGCCTCCTGCCCGAGCCCCATGCTGGGCAGAGGTTGTATCCAGCACACAACAAACATGGCAGGTGAAGGTAATTACTGGGGTTTATTCAGGTCAAGTGGGGAGAAATTCCAGCACCTTCTGGTGAATGGGATTTTTGTCCCACCACGCCACCCCCATGGCACTTCCCATCCTTCCCACGGTCATACCAAGGGGACGGTTGGTCCTGCTGCGAGGTGTCGTTGAGCTGCCACCACAGCCAAAGTCTCCTCCGTGGCTGCTCGGTGCAGCAGGGGACAAAACAGGGGGAAGTTTTGCTCCGAGGCAGACATGGATCCCACAGCAATCCCACAGCAGCAGCTGTCTTAGAAGATGTTCCAACCCACTGAGCGGTGTTAGCCTCACACTCTCCTAGAAACCCTCTCCTTCAGGTAGAAAGGGGCACCGAGGAGATAGGACTGAACGAAGTGCACGTGGGTCTGTTTCTTTCGCTGCCTCGCCACAACTGTCACCTGGCTCCGCCACTCGTTGTGCAGCTTAGCTACTTTCTTCTGCTTTGGTGACAGCCATCAATTCACTCACAATCATCACCATCACATGGAAAACACTGCCTGGCCAAGTCAGTAAACCACACACACGGGGCTAATATCAATGAACAATGTCACTGCCCAGAGAGCAACAGGTCCTTCAGCCCCAGAAGGAAGGGACGAAACTCCACATAGCAAGGAAAAATCAAAGAGGAGGCAGCAATCCCTCCAGAATCCTCAAAAGGCAAAGAGAAAGTAAGCAGAGGGGCAAATCATGTGGAACAACGATGTGGTGGAAGGAGGAGTTGTCAGGTTTGTTTAGGAAGAATTTGGGATGGCTATCAGGAAGTATTTCTGAACTGCAAGCGGCATTAGGAAGTAGGACAGTGTCCTGCGGGATCTGCTTGCAAGAGCTCAAGCCAGGTGAGACAGAGCTCTAGGAAACATCTTCCAGAGAGTAATTCCGGTGGGGCAGGGTTGAGGGAAGAGACTGGATAGACGGTCCTTTCCTCCTTGACCTTCAGAGATGCCACAGCTGCGGACGGGAGGCACGCAGAGGTGTCGGCACACAAGCCTTTCCTTTCTCCACTTGCTGTGGCATAAATCACTTGAGTATGACTAGTGACTGCCACAGAGGTTGCGTCACTGAGCTGTTGGCACAGAGGGCTGTCTTCCTTGCACGCGAGCCAGTGTGGCAAAGGCCCTCTGATCTGGATGAGGGGGCTAGGGAAAGGGACGGAGGTGGACTAGGGCTGCCCCTGGACCATGGGCAAAGGACCTGTGGGCAGGGGACAGTGCTCGGGGGTGGGCACAGCACCCCAGCCCTGCCAGGGAGAGAGGCTGCCAGCTACCCTGTTGACACTCAGGTCCCCAATACACTCTCTCCACCCTTCCCACCCATGCTCTGATACGCTCTTAACAGCCTGCATTTCCTACCAGGATATTTTCATTTTGCTTGCCTCCCTCTTAGGCTTTCAAGGTGCCGCACAAAATTAGCAATTTAGGAAGCTGGGAAATAGAGGAATTAAAACCTGTTGCAGGAATGCCACCCAGATCACTTGGCATCACATTAACACACCCCTCCACTCTGTGTTTCTGTGGGTGGGTTGTGCCATTCCCATATGAATACTGTGGGCCAGGGAGTGAAGGTGCGTGGGGACAACGGGTTAACCTTTGCCACAGGAGGTTTTGGTGGCTCTGCTGTGTCCATTCCCCTCTGTTCCACATTATCCTGCCCGTTTGGGAATGGAGTGGTTACTCGCAGGCTGGAACACAGGCTTCTTCACTTTGCACATCTGTAATGAACAGTCAGAAACTCCTCAGTTCCTCTTGTAGGGGTCATGGCTAGGGGATGGCCAGCTGTTGCCAAACTTTCCTCCTCCAGCAGCTCCTTCTGCACAGAGACCATGGCATCTTGCAGCTGGTGAGTCCATGCTCTGGCATCATGACTGGCACCTTCAGGGTCCCTCTTCCTGGTGTTATCCTCTGGGACCTGGGTCACCTCAGTGTTGCCTCCATAGAAACCTCTGGTGCTATTGGTGAAACCTTTGCCCACATGGACCATGTGGACTTTCTTTCCAACTCTCTTCTTTTTCTTCCTGGTCGTGTTCTGGAAGAAGAGGCAGGTGAAGACCTGCTTGAAACGCTTGCGAAAATGCTTGGAGATGAGGGCGTAGATGATGGGGTTGAGGCAGGAGTTGGCATACGAAAGGCAGTGGGAAGCCAGGCGGCAAGCATAAGTGGCTTGGTTGAAGGGGAAGTGGCCAAACCAGAAGCACAGGATGACCAGGTGGTGGGGCAGCCAGCAGAGGCAGAACAGGATGGCCACAGCCACAATCATCTTGGTGACCTTACACTTGGCCTTCCGGGACTCTGCGATCCTTTCTATGGGGTCTATGGAGGTCCACAGGAACTTGATGGTCCTGGCGTACGCCAGGCTCACCACGATCACAGGCAGGAGATATCCAAAGACAAATGTGAGGATGTCCAGAATCTTTCGGCGCTGGTCCTCCCAGATGGGGACGCAGATGGGCACCTTGTGGTAATGGACAATCTGGTAGTAACTGAGGTAAGGCCCTGCGAAGAGCAGCGACAGCAACCAGATTGCTGCAATGGCCACTCCTGCATTTCGTGAGGTGCGGAGATCCCGGGACTTCAGAGGATAGCGAATGGCCAGGTACCTGGTGGGAAGGGGAAGGAGAGATGAAACACAACATAGGTTGTGTGAGATATCTCTCCTGCCCTATGGAACTGCCATCTGTGCAACCCTGCCCATGCAGCCACCCATCTCTCCCTCTCCTCACCTCATGGGATGGAAGGTTACAGTTAATTCACACGGGGTCATCCCAACAGTGGGTCTGGGATCTCCACTCACTACCCATGCTGCTGTGCTAGCTCAGGAAGGGCAAGCAGCGTGCCACTTGATCCAGGGAAGAGAAGGACAGGAGCAGGACCCAGAGGGCTCCCTCTTCTCTGGTGCATTGCTGCCCTGAGGCTTTGCTATTCTTGGTTTCACATGGTGGACACCAAGCCTCAGTGTATGCCTGCACTCCTCCTTCCCAAGCGAGGGCTGAGTAACCAGGCCGAGAGCTTGGCTTGGTTCTGGGAGAGGGCACAGCAAGACGGGGAGACTGGCTTTGTTGGCTGTGCTTCTGGGAAGACTCTACATGCTTCTTACAGGACTTTCAACAGGGTAAGGACTGGCCTTTCTCCCACCACTTAGCTCAAGGGTAGAAAACACATTGTCCCTGAGCTGAGGGACTCAGAGGGGAGGGGACGCTTACCTGTCAATGGAGACGGCGGCCAGGGTGAAGCTGCTGGCGTACATGGTGAGGTAGATCAGGAAATGCACAGCCTTGCAGGCAAAGGCCCCAAACAGCCACCCATCCAGGGTGTAAATGGTGGCCTGGAAGGGGACGCAGCAGACGATGAAGCACAAATCAGCCATGGCCAGATTAAGGATGAAGAGGTTGGTGGTATTGTACTTGATTTGTCTGTTCCGCAGCAGCACAGCCAGCACCAGCCCATTCCCCACAGTGCCCAGGAGGAAGATGAGGGAGAAGATGACGGGCACGATAATCCCCGCGGCTCGCAGTTCCAGGCTGTCAGAGGAGGCGTTCCAGTCTCCCGGCATCTCCTCGTCTGACTGTGGGAACCTGTGTGGGGACAAACGGAGACACAGCACCTGTGCATGGCCATAGGCAAGTGGGTGCTGCTCAGTGTTGGCCACAGTGGTCACCAGAGATCTGGCCCTAAAGTGCCTGATCCCAGCCTTTGTCTGATGCCCACATTTCTCCCAGAGATGCCAATCCCAACCAGCTGGTTAAATAATGACATCAAGATCCTCATGACGGCGCTGGCAAGAATGCTGTTGGGATCAGTCAGCCCACATCTGCCTGGCTCGAGTGGAGAAGGAGCCCCTTTCTCCTGCCTGTATTCACAGCCCCACCATGGCACCGCCTGTGCTCCCAGCCCCCTGAAGGAACGCCCCTGCCCTGCCACCTGCCCTCCCCTACATTCCTCCTACAATCCCAAAGCCGCTAAACCTCTTGGGATTGCTTGCTTTGGCACGTCTAGATCCTGGCCAGTGTTCAAAAGGGGGAGGCCATGGGGAGGGGGGCTCCCGTGGGCTGCGAGTGGTCCTGGCACCCTCATCCCAGGCCTGAGCTTCCTCCAGGAGCAGGGACCCTGATGCCTGGATGACACCCCACAGCAGCAGCCCCCACCAAACTCCCGCCCCAAGGGAGCTCCTTAAACTGGGACCACCTCCACCCCGGAGCTGGCTGCCCCTTGCTCCCTTTGCTGTAGTTATTACTCCACAGAGGAGAGGTGACTCAGGGCAGGTCTTCCTGACGCTGAGAGGTGGTCACGGGCTGGACGGTGGTGGCTAGGAGAGGATGGGGGGAGACCTTGGGGCTGCCTGAAACACAACACGATTATCACTGTGAAGGGGTGTAATTATTACTGCAGCTCAAGGTATTATAATTTGCAGCAAAAGTTCCTCCAGCCTGGAGTAACGCCGTGCTCAGGCAGGGAGCACCAACAGCCTATCTCCTAATGAGCCTTTTCTGTGTTGTGCTATCATTAGAACAAATTGTCCTTCGCTGAGCAGCAACCAAGACGGAAAGACACTGTTATCTAGCAACTGTTGACATGCAATTAACTCTTTTTTGGGTCATGCAAGCTCCTTCGCCCCACGCTCCCCCATCCCTCAGCTCACGCCACTTCTTCCCAGCAGCCTCTCTGTATCGCACTGAAAGGTTGTCCCTTCCTCCCTGGCTCTGTGGTCCCCTCTGTCCTACTGGAAACTATCTGATTCCTCCATCCTGACCCCATGGGATCTCCTCACTTGAGCAGAGGACCCTGGTTGTCCTGTGGGCACACACTCACAGAGAGGCAGTGTGGCATCTCTGGGCACTGTTGTGTCCCTGCTCAGGTAGCCCAAGGCCACCTCTTCCTTGGGAAGCCGACACTCACCTCTGCGAGGAAGGGCCTGCAGCTTCACCGCTTGCTCAGTGGAGGCCTCCGATGCAGCCTGGGAAAGCAGCGTTGAGGAAGATGTGGGCCACCGAAGAGTTTGTCCGAGCAGTCACCCCTGCCCGGTGCTCCACTGCCAACCCCTGCCTGCTTCCAGCTCTGCTCTCTCTTCTTCTGTCTCCCACACTCGTCTCTCCCCTCCTGGAGCTCCTCTCTCGATGTCTCCCCCTTTTCCCTCCCTCTGCTCTAGCTGCTGATCCATTGATCTCTGTTGTGTTTTTTTTTTTTTCCCCTCTCTCTGCGGTTGGGTTTGGAGTTAACTCCTCTCTGCCCAGCCTTCCCAAAGGCTCAGAGGCTCCCTGCTCCAGCGAGGAGAGGGCAGCCAAGAAAAAGTCTGCTGCTATGTAGTGGGAGGATGGAGGGGGACAGGGTCCCACGGACCCCGGCAGGCCCCCCTTAAGGCTGGGTGTTCAGGATGTGTTGCCCAGCACCTCCAGGGAACATGAATATCCCACCATGGTGAGTCTGGACGTGGCCTCATCCTTGGGATATGGGTCTAAACCCTCTGGAGCACGAGCAATTAATTGCTATTACTAGCTGTTATTAATTAATTGTTAGTAGCATGGCACAGAGCAGATCGAGTCTCTCCCACAACGTCTGACACAGAGAAGAAGGGGAAAACAGGTTTTGGTTTCCATCCAGCCCGGGTCTGCTTTCCACCAGCATTGCCAGGGCACTGCAGTGTGGGGAGGGAGGACAAGCCACGAAGGGAGGCCATCTCCAGAGGTTCAGCTCCCTCACTGCTGCCTGGGACAGCATGTGTGATGGCTGATGTGCTGAGAGGCAACAGTGACCCACGCAGCCCTCCTGCCCCCACCGCCCTGCCACCATGTCCATCCCCGTGAGTGATGGGACCGGTCCCCTGCAGACTTCCAGGTGCGCTGAGGCCAAGCGCAGCTAGACCTGAAGGCCACCAGCTTCCCTTGGCTGGGAAGGTCCTGGGCGCCTCTTCCAACGACGGGGCAAGATGCGGAGGAGAAGGAGGAGGCGCCGGCCCCTTCCCCTCCATGGAAACCCCGACGTCCCCGTCGGCGGCCTGGCGGGAGGGACGCTGCGTCCTCCCCTCCGGCGGGAGGGAGCGGGGTGTCCCCGCCGGCTATCAGCCGCGGTATCCAGGGAAAAGGGGAAGGCCGCGCCTCGGGACGCGGCGATAACCCGGGGGATGCGGCGGAGCCAGAGCCCGCAGTGCCGCTTCGCCATGGAGGGACCCCGCCGTGCCTGCCTCCTCCTCCTCTTCCTCCTCCTCCTCTGCCTGCTGCCGCCACCGGGCACCCCGGGCCCGCTGCCCCCGGAGAAGCCCCGGGAGCCGCCGCCGCCCTCCGGCACCGCTGACCCCGCCGCCCACCTGCTCCGCGGCCGCCCCTCGGCCCCGGTGCGGCCCTACAGCCTCTCCCTCTCCCCCGAGGACTACCGCTACTCCCCCAAGCCCCGCCACCTCCGGCCCGGCCGGCTGCGGCGGCTGCTGGGCTCGGCTTTCGACCCTTTCTGGATGGCGACCGAAGAGCCCCGCGGCCGCAACGGCAGCGTCCCCGAGGCGGAGGAGGAGAACCTGGAGGCGCTGAGCCGGGACCTGGCGGAGGGGGCCGGGCGGTACCGCCGCAAGCTGTGGCGGGAGGCGGAAGGGCTGGAACTGCCCCCGCTGCTGCCCCCCGGCCCGGGGCTTTCCCCCGAGCTGCCGGGGGTGCTGGCCCGCCGCCTGCGGCAGTGGCTGGTGGAGCGGGCCACCTGCCGCCTCACCTCCGCCTGGGTCGACCTGGGACCCGTCTTCTGGCCCCGCTGGGTGCGCCACACAGCCTGCGACACCGCACCCCCCGGCTGCTCCTGGCCCCCCGGCATGACCTGCCGCCCCGCGCAGCTCACCCACATCAAGCTGCTGGCCTGGCACTGCTGGGCGCCCCGGAGCCCCGGACCCCAGCACTGCGCCTGGCGGCAGATCCCCTACCCCGTCGTGGCCGCCTGCAAGTGCTCCTGCCGTTGAGGGGCCCGTGGAAGGACCCCCGACCTGGCGCCTTTTCCTGCAGCCAAATGGACCGAAGAAGCGAGGGGCTGCCTGGATGCACCCACGAGGCTGGGAAGACGAGGTGGAGGCCGGGGGGGGGCGTCCCAACTGGAGAAATAAACCACCAGAAGGAAGCGGGGACTGGCTGCTGCCATTGCTGTTTCTCGTCATAGTCTGTGGATGGGTGGAGGGGAACACAGCTGCTTCGCCCCTCACCCCTCACCTGCCAGCGCAGGGAGGTTGCACCGGTGGGGGCCCTTGTATGGCATTTATCTCTGGTGAAGGACGTAGGATGGGAAAATCACGGCACCCGATGGCAGGTTCAGACCCCATTTGCATCGGCCCCAGTGGGCTCAGTTTGAGCCAGGGCATCCCTGCGGGCAGAGAGAAAGGACAGAGGGACACCGGCTGGGAAGGGTCAGGGGGAGGTGGGTCACACACAGCCTGGAGAGGGGATGAAGGGTGTCAGTGGGAAGTGGGGGCAGGTTTGGGGCTGTGAAGGGACAGCCCGGTGAGGGTTATTTGGCCAGGCAGGTGGAAGAACTTGTGGGGGGCAGCAGGGATTCAGGGCTGGAAGAATCCGTGGGGGTGGGTGTCTGTGGAAACAGGATGGGACAGCACATTTCCCTACTTGGAGGTATAACGGGAGAGATATGGGGCTCCCACACACACCCCACTTGGTAGTGAAGGTAGCGTCTGGGCACCAGGGGGTTCTGGCAGATCAGCATAGGGATCTGGGGTAGGTGGTCGAGCCCAGGGTGGGAAATGGGTCCACAAAAAGTGGTGTTTGCCTCTACATTTCACCTAGCAAAAGGTCCTCTGCTTTTTGGGCTAAAAGCTGCAAACAGCTGCAGATCAGACCTAGTTCGGGAAGCCTTGAAGAAATAAAAGAGCTGGAGGCTTTGCCTGGGAATGCAATGTTAACACAGCGCCTGCATTATTCATTTCCAGCCTGCCATCGTCTGACCCTCCTGCCTTCCCCGGCGCCCCGGCACTCGCTCTGCCACCCTGCAAACCGCAGTCTGCTGCAGAGCTCGGCCTTGAAGCAGGCGGAGAGGCAACCGGAGCCAAGGGTCAGCTGCCGAGGGGCCTGGGAGAGATGGAGGGGAGAGGGAGGTCAGGGCGCCTGGGGAGGAGAGGAGAAGGAGGAGGAGGAGGAGCTGGGGGGAAGCACACATGTGCACGCAAGAGCAAGCGTGTGGATTGCAGGGGAGGGAGGCTGCTGCTGCCCTTGCTTGCGGCTGAGCAGCGAGAGCTCTATATGACTGAGGAAAGACTTCAAAGACGGAGCAGGGTTAAACTGCTTGTGGTGGCTGCCCTGAGCGCAGCAGAGACACGGGCAGGATGGTAGGGGTGGGCAATGGAGGTGGGCAAGTAGCGGGGAGCAAGGGGTGAAGGAACATCGGGCTCCAACAGCAGTGATTTGGTAGAGGGACCCAAACCCCCCCCCCGCGGAAGCGCCCATCAGGCTGAACCTTCATCCCCTCCAGGTTGCAAGAGGGGCCTGAGCGCGACCCCTTGCCATTTCCCCATTACATTCCCCATTCCCAAAATACTGCCCGTTGACAAGGGGGAAAGGTTTGCAGCACCCTGAGGGCCTGGCACCACACAGAGGGAACTCCACATCATACTTTATCAGCAGGCTGAGCTCAGGACCCTGTGGAAATGGAAAATTAAATAAAATTGGCACACAGTTACACTACCAGGTGCTCTGACAAGGTCTGGTGGCAGACCCATGGAAAACGCATTTGTCCCCTGCCCTCTGTAGCACGGAAAGCGCTGCAACCCCGCATTAACTTCTGTATGCCCCAGCAGTTGCTCTCGTTCGGGTCAGACGCATTATCGCCCTCATAGCTTGCTCCCTAATGGCAGGTAGCATTTTTCAGAGCAGGTCTTTGCTGGTGCGACCCAGTGCTCCGGCACCCAAGCTCAGCACAGCCGCATTTCGGCTGGAGTGTGTCTGTCCCCGGCTGCAGGCAGCTGGGACTCAGTTCAGCACGTGGGCAGGCGGCAGGAGACACATGATTTCTCATCTAGAGCAGAAGCGATGCAAACAAAGCAATCCTGAGAGATGCCCACGACCCACTTGTTCCTGCTTAAGTGCTAAATTGCTACCCCAGCACGGCTCGGGGGAACAAATCCAGAGATCCCAGCCTGCTGTGTGTTCTCCGCTGTGCGAAAATTGCAGCTGACAGAGGAAAATTACAGGTTTCTGTCACCTGCTCTGCCCCCAGCCTCAGCCCCAGGCAGACACAGGCCCTCTTGCCACACTACTGGCCTCTGCCACCTCGTCTTTCCCGATGCCCGATGGCCTCTCTGGAGTGAGATGCAGCTCCCAAGGCAGGTTTGGGAATGCCGCAGCGATGGACAAAGCCTTGGAGCCAGCCCTGGGGACCGAGCGAGCCTCACGCCCAACACCCCAGAGTGGGAAGGGGAGAAAGGAGGACCAGAGCTTTGCCCAGCCCATGCCCTCTTTCCCAAACCAGCTGCTGGTGGCACAGGTTGCCAAGGGACTGGGAAACCCTCCCTGCCTTGGTGGGGAATTTCAGCAGGCAGATCTGCCGCTGTGACGCTGCTGGACCTACAGGAGACGTGGAGGAAGCAGGAGACCTCATGCATACCGGCAAGGAGACAGCAGGAGCTGCGGCACTTCAGTGCCTGGACTGAAGCTTCCAGGAAGACACAGCAGAGTGTCCGGTCACAGCAAGAGAGGATGGGGATGAGCTGCAGCTCCCGGATGAGAAAACAAGAGCCGGACAAATACCCACTGCACTGCAGGACACCTTTAATGACACAAAAGCTGGTCGCCAGCACCGCTGCCAGGATGCTGCAAGAGCCACAGCCTCCCACAGGCTGCGACATCTCGAGGACCGGTCCTGATTTCGGCAGCGTGCTGCTCAAGCCCTTTCCCCCGGCACAGGCACTTGGGTCACGGGCAAGGAAGGTGCCGGAGGAGGCGTTTGCTGACCCCTCAAGGCAGTGCTCCGTGTTTCCGTCCCACCTCAGTGAAAGCTTCCACACAGCGATCAATGTCTTCATCGCTGTGCACGGCTGATATCTGGACCCGGATGCGGGCCTTTCCCTTGGGGACCACGGGGTAGCTAAAGCCAATGACATAAATGCCTGGGGAGGAAATGTATCAGGAGTCAGAGCTGGCTGGAGGGAAGGAGGCTGAGGTGGCACTGGGTGACAGAAAGGCTTCTGGATCCTCCCTCCCCTCTCAGTAACCGTTTCCAAGCTTCAGGGTTTTCAAGTGGCATCTGCTCCCAAGCATGGAAATGAGAGTTAGGGACAGTGATGGGGATGGAGTCCAGCATGGCAGGGCAAGAGAGCTAATGTAAACCCCCCCACACCCCACCCCTCAAAGAGAAAGGAGGTGAAGCCTGCAACGTCTGCAGGAGACCACAAGGAAATTTGCAGCTGGAGAGTACAGGAAAAACAGATTTCATGCAGGAACATCCTCTGGAGGAGGGATGGTGGTGGCACCGCCACCGGCTGTTCCTTCCCTCAAGGCATGTGTCTGCATCTAGAGCACCCTCCCCAGTTCACCTCTGTTCAGCATGTCCTCAGCCATCACTGCAGCCAGCCGAGCGTCCCCAAGCATGACAGGACAGATGGGGTGGTCTTTCCCTGAGATGGTGAAGCCAGCTGCCGTCATCTTGCTTCTGAACCTGGTGGAGAGAACAAGAGGATGAGTGAAGCCTCATCACCCCTGTCCTTGGGGACTGCTGCCCCGCTTTCCCCTGGGAGCCCCTGCATCTCCTGTGCAGGGGAAAAGATCTCTCTTTTTGGAGTGACCTTTTGCCGTTTCCTGCTCAATGGCAGGGAGGCAGCAGCTGCTTGAGAGGCAGATGTGTCCCAGCTCATAGAGCATCCAGCCGTGATGCATCTGCCCCCACATCTGTCTGACACAGAGGCATATCCTGCAATTTCCCCTGAGACCTCCTTGGCCATGACTTGCAAATTGCCTTCACGGCTGTCACTGGGGGGGGGGGTGGGGGTGGTGAACAAACACACGTGGACAACTCATTCCAAATGAACCTCTCCCCCTGTTCCCACACCCCAGTACGACCCCCTCACCGTTGGGTCTTGGCAGCCATGGACTGTGCAATAGCATTGCTCTCCATGAGGAGGTCCAGGGCCTTGGACGCACAGCCCACCACGGCAGGGGGCAGGCTGTTGGAGAAGAGGTACGGGCGGGAACGCTGGCGGAGCAAATCGATGAGGGGTTTGGGGCCAGTTGTGTACCCGCCTGCAGATGGAGGACAGAGAAATGGACAAGGCACCACAGGGTGACCTGTTCAGAGTGGAGCTCCTCAAAGCCAACCTGTCACCTACAACAAGAATTTCAGTACAAACCAAGCCAAAAAAAAAAAAAAAAAAATCACAGCTGATGCCTTTTACCCAGAGTTTCCACCTTGACCCCGAAGGCAAATGAATAGGGAAGATGAAAGCAGAAGGAGCACACAGCAGGACCTCCCTTGGCCCTGCAGCAGGGTCTCAAACTGAGCCTCATGCAACCAGCAGAAGAGGACAACATGCATTTGTTGCTCTGTCATTAGACAGAGGAAGGAAACATCAAAGCGATGCTGTGGAGCTCTTTAGCATGTGGAGGTCCTTCAACAGGGAAATGCCTTCACCTGCAGCTCCTCCAAGAGCTTTCCCCAGGGTGGAGTTGATGATGGTGACTTTGTCCATCACTCCCAGGAGCTCATCGGTACCCCTGCAGAAAAAGGAATACCACATTACCAGCTGTGCCAGCACGCACCAGGGAAGCTGCTCTACACCTGATGTCTCAAGGGAAACAAAGCGCCACCAGACAGGTCTCTGGTGTACCCCCTTCTGGTAAAGGAAGAACACTCCCTGTGCTAGTTCAGCCCAAGTGTTGACCTTCCCTTCTCCTGCAGAAGGGCTAAGCTGGGATCTCCCGAGATAAGGGATGAAGAAACCCATGCTCTTACGAATGGGAGAGCACTCAAACTTCCCACACAGAAGTTTAATAGTCCAGAGAACTGGACATCGACGTAGGTCTTGTACATGCCTCAGACATGCCACACCATTAGCATACTCCAGGGAAAAACAGTTGCCTGGCTAGAGTAGACAATATCCTCTGAGGTGGGCTGTGCACATCACTGATGTGCTGCCCCAGATGTACACAGGCCTAAAGCACCCATGTCCAGGTCTACACTAGTGGAACCAACCAGACATAGCCAACGTGCTCTGCAACTTCACGTCCTCCAGCCCAAAAAGGCAGGACTGGGCATGGCCACCCACCTGTTGGATCTCTTGAAACAGTGTTGTAGACAGTGTTCACACTGAAACACAGTGTTGCACCAGGTTCACACTGAAACTGGCACAAGTCACCAAGCGCTCGGTGACCATTCCCTCTTCCTCAAGCCACTGTGCGCTTAGATACCTCAGTGCAGTCAAACAGTTGGTTTTGCAGCTGGTGGGACCACAGAGCCCACTGGGACAGAGCAACAAGGTCTACCTCAACTCATGGGATGGCTAGCATGCCCCAAGGAAGGAAGATTACAAGACTAAAAGACCATCCTAATATTTCTTCCTTATGAAGACTTAAACTTGAGAAAGCTCAGTACTACAAGGTCTGGAATATACTAAAGCTCAGCACGACCATCTCTCTTGTTAGTGATGAAGCGTCACCAGGAGTGGCATCCCTTCTCTTAAAAGGTCCCTCTTGCACCATCATTTTGATCCACAATGAAAGATTTGCCACAGCCTCAGTGAGAAAACGAGGCAAGTTTTCTTGCTTAGTTCCCACTTCTCACCCATTTCACACCTTAATGTGGACTTGCCAGCTTCCCACACGAGATCTGCCTAGAGAGGGGAGAGCTAGAAGGGAGCTCTTCATAGAGCAACTTTTGGCTTTTTCAGAGATGCCTTTTTCCTCTTGTCATCTCCTGCACTATCCTTCCATCTGAGGAGGGTCCCATTGCTCATTCCTACAGGTGTTGTCTCACACAGGTCTCTACCTTCCAATAGAGAGACAGCAGGAAGGACCACCCAAACAAAACAAGCATGGGAAGCGTCCATTCTCAGCAAACACCTGCACAAGTGCATTACTTGGCACCTGGAGGATCTCCAGGGATGGAGGAAAAAGCTGCCCTGAGGGAACTAATCAAAGCTAACTCCACAAAACCCCCAAGAACCAAGCATTTGAAAGTGATGACTGAGAGAAGAAGGATTTGGAAGTCAGGAATTCCAACTGCTTGCCAAGAGAGGCAGATGAGATGATCGCACCATCCCTTATGCACACAGAAGTGGCTGTCATGTTGGGATGGGTCATTGCTAAAGTACCTCCCTTCAATCCCCTCAGGTGCCCCAAAGATAGGGTGTGAAGCCTTCAAGAAATGGTGGCATCAGGAATCCCTACACAAAAATACGTTGGTTATCAGCGCCTTTGGCCTTGCTTCAGAGGTAGTCAGGGTCAGAGGGGAGAAACAGCCACTTACCGGCCATTGGGTCCCAGGAAGCCTGTGGCATGGCATTCGTCAATGAAGACCAGGGCATCATACTTCTGGGCCAGCTGGCAGATCTCCCTCAAGGGTGCAATGTCACCATCCATGGAGAAGGCACCGTCGGTGGCCACCAGCCGCAGACGATGTTTCTGTGGGAGGGAGAGCGGCATCCCCAGGGGTGAAGATGTCACCCTGAGGAGAGAGGCTGGCGGAGGAGACCAGAACATGGTCCAACTCTGGTAGGTAATCGATATACCTAACCAAGATGGGGGGTTTGCACTGCAATCAGCTGCTTCCCCACCTTGCCTCTCCATGCCTACCCGTGCCTATTGGCAAAACCGATGCCTATTGCATGGGAAAAGGCAGAGCTCACCCTTCGGGGCTGGTTACTGCACAGGTAGCACAGCCAAGCGAGCACCCTCACGTTGGGGTGGGAGCAGACCTCCGTACCTGCGCCTCCTGCAGCTTCGCCTCCAGGTCCTGCATGTCCATGTGCTTGTAGCGGTACTTGTTAGCCTTGCACAGGCGGATCCCATCGATGATGGAGGCATGGTTCAGCTCATCCGACAGCACTGCATCCTCCGGGGTCAGCAGGGCCTGGCCGTGCCAAACAAAATGATCATCCTTTGCTCCGGGGCAACACATCACTGAGATCTTCCAGCGTCTCTCAGAGCAGAGGACGGGGCTGTGTTTCATTGCAGCTGCCACGTCTCTCCTGGCACCGCTAAACTTTCCATTTTCCTTACCAGCCACCTTATAGCTTGATCTCCTTAGGCCAGGCTCTTGTCTGTGGCTTCTGAGCTCAAAACCTCCCTCCCCTTCCCTTCCCTAGGAGTCCTGGGGGATCACCCCTTCCCCTCACCTACACTTCAAGGGGGAGTACACACGACCCAGGAAATGGGAGCCCTCCCAAAAAGCTGGAGCCGTCTGGGAAAGGAGGAGGCGAGGGCTGTTTAAACAGCTCTATGTGGCAACCCCAGTCCAAGGACACCAAGTCAGGGTTCTCCACCACCGGTCACTGCCATCTTCTCTGTAGCACAGAGCTCACATCAGAGCCTCTGGAAGGCACGGCAGGCACATCATCATCGCCTCCCTCCTCCACGTGCAGCACAAGGAAAGCCCTACAAACCTCAAAGATACCAGCGTTGGCATCAAAGCAGCTGGCGTAGAGAATGGCATCTTCCCGCTGGTGGAAACGCGCGATCTTCTCCTCCAGGTCCTTGTGTATGCTCTAAAGAGAAGAGAGAAGCGAGCGTCACCGGTGGGGCAGCGCAAGTTCTCGCTTGCCCGCTGCTGTTAGACGCTGTCTGCAAGGGAGGGAACAGCCAAGTTTTATCCTTAGAAAAGGTGTGTGTGTGTGCGTGGGAGAAGTTAACTGTGCTCAGAAAGCACTTGCAAACGCCGCCCTAAAATGCGGTTATGGGTTTAGGGGCCAAAAGCGCAGCAGGGAGACACCAAGCTCCCCACCCACGGGGGAGCAGCTCCGAGTTTTCTCTGCGCCTCACCAGCCAGGGCTCTGAGAGGCCTCTGGCAGGGATAAACCAGGGTGGGTTCGACAGAGACGTTTCAAGTCAGGCTTTTGGTAATTACGACCCTTAAGGGGAGGGGGAAAAGACATTCATTTTCTGAATCTGGAGGGGTGTTACGTTTCTTTGCTCCCTGAGGGGTTGTGAATGGTTTAAGTTGGTGTATTTCCAGATCTTTGGCGAGCGGGGAATTCATTATTTTTTTTTCCCCGCCTGGCCACGTGTACCTTAGCCCTATGCCCGGTGGGGAGGCTGAGCGGAGAGGGAAATCTCAGAGGGGAGGCCGAGCAGGGGATGCTGCCCCGGTACCTGGGTACCGCAGATGAAGCGGACGGAGCTGAGCCCGGCACCGAACTTCTCCAGGGCCTCCACGGCCGCCCGGATCACCTCGGGGTGGCTGGAGAGCCCCAGATAGTTGTTGGCGCAGAAGTTGAGGATCCCTGGAAGAGAGAAAGAGAGAGAAACGCGGGCGTCGCAAAGGAGGATGAAGCCCGGAGCCCTCCCCGCCCCCCCCTCCCCGGTACGCACCGGCTCCGCCGCCGGCCAAACGGAGGTGGGGACCTTGTCGGGAAGCGATGACCCGCTCGTTTTTCCAAGTGCCGGCCCCTCGGATGTCTTCCAGCTCCTTTTCCAACCGCTGGCGGAGATGAACCACCGCCGCCGCCGTTCCCGAAGCGGCCCGGGGGCTGCCGGCCCCGCCGCCCCGCAGCAGCCCCCACGCCGCCGTCCCACCGCGCCACATCCCCGCTTGGACACGCCCACGCCGGCGAGGGGGGCGGAGCCCCGGCGGCCAATGGCCATTGGCCGCCGGGGCTCCGCCCCCCTCGTCGGCCAATGACCATGGACCCCCGCGGCTCCGCCCCCTCGCCGGCGTCGGGGGCGTGGTTTCGATATGGCTCCGCCCCCTCGCCGGAGCCGCTCGTGGCTTGAATGGACTCGGGCACCTTCCAGGTGTTGTTCAAGCCTTGGGTTGTTTTTGTTTTTGGGAAACCTCTTTTATTCCAAGGGTTTTAGGCACACACACACACACACACACACACACACCCCCCAGGTGATCCCTGGGAGGGATTTGCGGCAAGCGCATCCACGGGGATTTAGGAACCGTTCGGGGAGACGGGGGGGGGAGGTGTCGTGTAGAATCATGTAATCGTAGAATAATTTAGGTTGGAAGGGAACTTGAAAGGTCATCCCACCTCCCCCTGCAATGAACAGGGACACCTTCAACTACATCAGGTTGCTCAGAGCCCCGTCCAACCTGACCTCGAATGTTTCCAGGGATGGAGCATCTACCACCTCCCCGGGCAATCTGTGTCAGTGTTTTGCCACCCTCATTGTAAAAAATTTCTTCCTTATATTTAGTCTAAATCTACCCTCTTTAGCTCAAAACCATTAGCTCTCCTATTGCTACACTCCCCGATAAAGAGTCCCTCCCCGTCTTTCCTGTAGGCCCCCTCTAAGTACTAAAAAGGCCACAATAAGGTTTCCTCGGAGCCTTCTCTTCTCCAGGCTGAACAGCCCCAACCCAGCCTTTCTTCATAGGAGAGGTGTTCCATGCCTCTGGTCATTTCTGTGGCCCTCCTCTGGACCCGCTCCAACAGGTCCATGTTTTTCCTGTGCTGAGGACTCCAGAGCTTAACACAATACTGCAGGTGGGGTCTCACGAGAGCGCAGTAGAGGGCCCGAGGGATTTGGGAGCAACAGGCCGTCATGGACCTTGATGATCGAGAATCCCTGGAGCATTAGGTATCCCGACCTAAAGGATTTCAAGTCCTCAGCACAGGTGACTTGGACCCTCGTGTCTAGCTGGTTTATGGGTGCCCACTACAGAGTGTAAAGAACCAAGGGTTTATAGGATTTGGGTACATCAAGCTGAATTGACCAAGAGTCCTTTGGTTTGAGAGGTTTAGGACTTACCAGCTGAAGGAGACTAGGTACCTGAGCCTCAGGAATTTAAGCACCTTTGGCTGAAGGGGTTTATGACCCACAGGCCCACCAGGTTTGGACACAAAGAGCCCAGCTGGATCAGGCATCTCCATCCTCCCCTATAGCTGATTAGGGATACTGTGGCCAGGGTGGTTTAGACCCCTGCTGTCCAGCGTGTCCAGGAGGATTAGGCACCAGACTCTTGAAAGGGGTTTAGGGTTTTCAGCCTGGGTGGTCTGGGAGCCTTCCATCCAAGGGTCTCAGGAACAAGAGCCCAAAGGGATTAGGTGCCTCCAGGCCAAGGATTTGAGTACCCTGAACTACACAATTTGGGATCCTTGACGCTAAAAGGCTCAGGCATCATCTACCCAAGTGATTTAGGATCATCAGTCCAGTGGATCTGGGAGATACCATGCAGGAGGGTGAGGACCCTGGGCCCATGAGATTTAGGCACAGCAAGCCTGAGGGGACTGGGAACCCACAGCCCCTGGGATTTCAGAGCTGCTGGACCAGGTGGTTGGGGATCTTGACATCCAAGGAGCTTAGATGTCTCTAGCCAAGGGGGATTAGGCACCTCCTGCCTGAGGCTCAGACCCTGCTGAGCAGTAGGGCAGGCCAGGCCATCAGGACCGCCCAGCCCTTCCTGGGGAGGGGCGCTGGCAGGGGACAGGCAGGCCCTGGAGCTGTGCCAGCCCCCACTGGGCACAAAGCCAGAGCACTGAGATGACAGTGGGGCCGCCCTGGCTGCCCACCCCAGCCTTGCCCACGGAGCTGCCCACTGCCGTGCTCCGGCTGTTCCTCCCCGGGGAGCAAAGCTGCTCACAGCCGTGTTTGTCTCTCCTCCCCAGGGATCAGCTCCTTGAAAGCAAACGTGGACAGACCCTGGCCCCACTCCACCTCCTCCTCCATCCTGTTCCTGCCCCAAGAGTCCCCTCGGCAGCTCCACAGGCGGGTGGGCAGCCCCATCGCCCAGCCGGATGGGTGGTTATCTCCAGCACCAGGCAGACCTCACACCCAGCAGCCCAGTACCTCGCCTCGTCCCCATGGTGGGGACCCGGGGTGGCGGAGGAGGGAGTGGGGAGCCCCTCTTCCTCCTCCTGGGAAGGCTGTGGCTCTCACAGCTGTATGTCCCCGCTTCCCCTCCAAGACACGCAGAGCCTTTCCCTGGCCCCAGCGAATACACAACCCCCCCGGGAGCTGGGGCAAGATCAGGAATTGAAATCCTGTACGGCCTCAACAGACATGCAGGGTCACCATCACCCCCAACACAGAACAAGCAGCCCAGTATTAAAAAAAAAAAAACAACAGACACACACAAGGAATTTCTGAGACATCGAAATAAAAACCCAGACCAGTAACTCTTAAAAATTGGAACTCTCCGTACCAAAGATGTTCCTTTTTTCTTTCATTAACTGCCTTGTTTTAGCTATTTCCAGACAGGAATAGATCAATTCTTTATAAAACACAATAGAAAGGGGTAAAAATAAAGGCAAAAGCTATTTACAGAAACCAAAGGGGAGAGTACCGAAACGCCCCTAGACTTCTCACTTCTTCTTGGGTGATTTCCGGGCGCTGGATTTGGCTTTGGGTTTCGACCGCTTTGCCTTCTTGGTCTTGGACGACTTCAGCGACTTGACCTTAAAAGTCTTTGTCGTCTTGGCTTTCTTCGGGCTGGCCCTCGACTTCTTCCTGGCTTTCCTGGCGGCAGATTTGGGCTTCTTCGCTGGCGACTTGGCTTTCCTGGCCCTCACTGCTTTCCGGGGCGATGTGGATTTCCTGGCCACCTTCTTCCTCCTCTTCTTGGCCGGGGACTTCTTCGCCTTGCTGGCCTTGGCCAAGCGGAAAGAGCCGGAGGCGCCGATGCCTTTGGTCTGCTTGAGGATGCCGGCGGCGAGGAGGCGCCGTATGGCGAGCCTGATCTGGACGTCGGCGTTCTGGCCCACCTTGTAGTGGCTCTTCACATACTTCTGGATGGACTGGCGGGAGGAGCCGCCGCGGCTCTTCTCGGCCCGGATGGCCGCCGCGATCATGTCCGAGTAGGTGGGGTGGGCCGCCGGCCGCCGCGCCGACCTGGCCCGCTTGGGTTTGGCGGCCGGAGCCGGGGCTGGGATCGGGCTGTCCGTCATGGTCGGTGCTTCGTTCCCGGGATGTTCTGCTATCCCCTTACGGTGGGAAGCTTGGCCCGGTCCGGCCCGGGACCCCCGCCCCTGGGCGGGGAGAGGCTGAGGAGAGGAGCGGTGGGGAACGACCGCCGCGGACCCGGTGCCGGTGCCGGTGCCGCTCCCGCCGCCGCCGCTGCGGCCGCGCCCGCCGCCGCCGGCATTTAAAGGCGCGGCGCGGACCGCGGGGAGGACTGCCCCGCGCGCGCCATCCCGCCCTCCCGCCGCCGGCGGTGTCCCCGTGTGTCCCCCGCCACGCCCCGACCCGCCCCGGCGGCCCGGCCGGCTGGGACAGTGAGGGACATCAGGGGACGAGGGGGGACACCTCGGGGGCGATAACGGTGGGACAAGGAGGGACAATGGGTGGGGACAAGGAGTGGCACTGGGGGGGTCACTGGGGAACAAGGAGGAGCACTTGGGAGACACTGGGTAGGGACAAGGAAGGACACTGGAGGGGACAACAGCAGGACAAGGAGAAGCACTTGGGGGACACTGGGTGTGGACAACAAGTGACACTGGGGGGGTCACTGGGGAACAAGGAGGAGCACTTGGGAGACACTGGGTGTGGACAAGGAAGGACACTGGAGGGGTCAACAGCAGGACAAGGAGGAGCACTTGGGTGGAACATTGGGTGGGAACAAAGAGCCACACTGGGGGTGGCATGGAGGAGACAAGGAGAAGCACTTGGGGACATTGGGGAGACAAGGAGGGACAGCACAGGGACACTTGGAGCGACATCAGGACACACGGAGGGACACTTGGGGACAGTGCTGGGGGTCAGGGAGGGATGTTCAGGGGGACATAAGGAGGGACATAGGGAGAAACGTCAGGGGATAAGGAAGGACATGGTGGAGGACACTGGGGACACTGGGGGGGACACCAAGGGAAAAGGGGGAGCACTGGAGTCGAAACAGGCTCACAGCAGTACCCCACAGCCCAACGCCTCTGCCCCACTTCTCTGCCCTCTTTGCTCCCCAGCAGGTGCTTTGGGGACATCAGCTCAGCCCTGGCGCGTGTGTGGCAGGGGCCGCAAATAACAGGCTGTCCCCTTTTTGAGGGGGGACACACGTAAGTCTTTGTGAAGGGACAGAGTGGGGACGTGTAACAGTGACAATCGGTCGTCCTTCCCCAGCTGTGTAAGTGGTCGGCTGTTCCTGGGAGATTAAACGTAGCCACTATCATCACCTTGCCCGTAGGATTTTGATGATGTTTTCCCCCTTACTTCTTAAAAACACGCGGGCGCAGCTGCCTGGTGCCCACTGAGATGCTGTGGGGTGCTCGGAGGTGAACCCCGGCACCTCCAAACCCCTCGGCTCTTCAGCAGGGAGGTAAAATACGCAGTGAGCACCTTCCTGTAACCTCCAGGCACCCTGGATGCCTGGGGGCGTGAAAACCCCCAGGCAGGGGCACCCAGAAGCATATACAAAAATAGATATAGCTGTAGAAATAAATCTAAATCTAAATATAGAAATATAAATATAGAAATAATAGAAGAAATAGAGTAATAGAAGAAACGGAAAAAATAGAAATAATAGGAATAAATAGAAATAGAAGTGAAATAGAAATAGAAATGAAATAGAAATGGAAATAGAAATAGGAATAGAAATAGAAATAATTTGATGCCCCCTCCCCGACACACACACATACTATGTGAGGGTCCAGCGCACCCTGCCCTGGGAGGAGGCACTCGTCCCCCTGATGCTTTTCCAGGGGTGGCAGGAATGCATCCCATTGAGGGTATCCCTTTCGGCCCCCTTCCCCACGGCCACTATTTCACTTGCCCCGCTCCACGTGGGGAGCGGGACACGTTCGCCCCACCTGCAAACCACTCGGTTTTATTAAAAGCAAAGAGCCAACTGCGGAGGGGAATAACCACCCTTTCACCTCCCCTGGGGTTGTGTTTTTGTTTTTTTTTTTTCCCTGAAGACCTGATGAATGCATGGCTTTCCATCCCATACGGAGCGCGGGGGCAGCGAGATCTGGTGGCCTCTGCACAGCGCTTATCCCGGCCGAAGGGATCGCTCGTTTTTTCTAGCCGGGAATAAAGGGCCGTGGCTGGGTGCCTGCACGTAGGCAAGTTGGGTGCGGGCAGATAAGGCACCATCTGCTTTTATTTGCATCCAAGTTTTTAACGGTCAGACGCGGCTGGCCCGCAGGCCGGGCTCCGAGGGTAGAGGAGGCGCGGGGGTGTCAGCATCGTCCCCGAGCCCCCGGGGTTGGCACGGTGCCGGGGGCTGACCGCGGAGCCTCCAGCCTTAAAAACCATTATCGGGGCAGCGCAGCGATGGAGAGGCAAGGGATGGCGGGGTGGGGGGAGGCAGGGAGGGAGGAGGGCAGATGCTTCAGCTAACTTTAGCCAGATGAAAATTCGGGGTCTAATCTCAGCCGGTCACCTGGGCAGCTCCTGCAGCTGACCAGGGCTGCTCAGCCTCCTCCGGAGGGTGCCGCTGCCGGCGGGCAAACACCCTCGTCCCCTATACGTAGGGGTTCCGACCCTTTCCTCCAGACCAGCTCCCTAATTTTTAGCCAGTCAAAATAAGGGGAACACCCCATGGCGCCAAGGGGCTTGGCGGAGGGAAGGTGTACGGGTGGTCACAGCTCATCAAGATGCTGCTGACCTTGCACATGGTGGGGGGGATCCTGGTCAAGGTAACCCCCTAAGTGCCCCACTTGATACTGGAAACCCTCCCCTTGAACCCTGCACTGTTGTACCGATGCATCCTTAATATTAGTCGGGCAGGATCGAGAGGGGTTTTCCGGCTCCTGGTGGGATGCCGGGGCTGGAGGTGGGATGCAGATGCTGCAGGGCAATGAGGGCCCCACTGCCTCTGGGAAGCGGGGTCTGGTGCTGCCAGCACCCCACTGCAGGAAGCATGGCGGGGGGGGGCTCATCCAGAAGGAAAAATTGTTCCCATGGGCCACCCGCTCCCCCATGCCTGGCTTAGGCTCATGTCTCTATTTTTGGGCTCTGGAACCTGCCACCGTGCCCAGAGTAGGGTGGATTACTCCCTGCACACTGTTTTCTCCTTGAGGAGAGCTACCCAACTGCTCCAAGCCTCCTGTGCTTCCCGTTTTCTGGCATTAGTCGTCAGAGATTGGGAAATCCCGCTTCTCCGATGAACCCCAGAGGACAGAGCCTGGCAGAGGAATCCTCTCCATAATCCCATTTACCTTCTCCTCCCTCCCCACACTGCGTTCAACCAGACCCCGTGGGGATTTACGCACTTCCAGCTGCGGATTTCATCTTAAATGGTCAAACTGCATCCATCGTGGATGTGCTACGGATCCGCTGGGTAACAGCTCCTGCCTTGTAGGGGTAGGACGGCTCTTCATTGGTATCCAAGCGCACGGGGGCCCTTCTAGTGACTAATGCCAGTGACAACATTTTATTTTACCTGGTTTCCATTTCCAAAGAGGCTCAAAACACCCAGCAGTGGAATTTGGCTTGGCTAGCGCTCAGTTCCAAGTGCTTCAGTGCTTTTTTAGTGGCAAACCAGGGAAATTGGCTGATTTTCCTCCCGTGCTCATCAGAGCTTCAGCCCTGAGCCCCCAGTTGTGCAACGCACTGTGGCCAGCCCAGCACGAAGCCGCTCAGCCAGGCTGCTGCTAACGGCAGAGCGGGATTTAATGATGCCAATAAAAGGCAAAAGAGTATTGCCTCTGCCTGCCGGACCAATTGCCACTGTTTTAAAAGATTTACAAGCTTTTTTTTTTAAGGGCAAGCTCCTTATGCAAGCTGGGATGCTGGCTCTCATGCAACCAGGGTGCCGCACGGGCTGCGGGTTTTCCCCGTGTGTGAGGTTGGGACATTTCTCGCAGCCACAACTTGTCTGAAAGCAAGTGGACGGGGTACACACACCGGCTTTGGGATGCTTTTTGGGCTCTGCTGGCCATCACGCCTGTCACCCAGGCATGATGTCAGTCGCCTCCCACCCCCGCTGCCCTCCCCCCACCCAGCTTCCCTGCACCCGGGAGATAGGGATTGCAGAGACGATGGGGCGACCGTATCGCCCCACCGCAGGCGAGACGGGGGCTGCCCGATTAACGCCGTGCCGGTTTGAGAGACGGCGGTCCCCCGTCATCCCAGGGATGATGGGATGCTCCTGCCCAGCCGGCGGCTGATCTGCAGCCGCAGAGCCTCGAGGAGGGGCGGCTCGGCGGCATGTCAGGCGCCCACACATTTCGCCCGCGCTCATGCGACGCGTTTATCGGGGTCAGCAGCCCCCAGTCAGGAAGGGAAAAAAAAAAAACAACAAACCAACCCCATGCCAACAAACCAACCCAAACAAACAGGAGATACTGAGGCCCTCAGGGAAGGGGCTGGCAAGCCGCACGCACCGGGAGTCTGCAGTTCTCCCCTTGCTCACCCTCTGCTTGCCCCCAGTGCCCCACTTTTGGGGGTTTCCTCCCCAGGGGTAGGTACGACCATACAGACTGTTATTTCAGTGGCTGTTTTTTCTAAAAATCATTCATGCACCCCCCAGCCTTTGACATCGTGCCCTGAACCCGGCTTTTTTCCCTCCTCTCTTGGTCCCCAAGGTGACACCATCCACTGCAGCCTGGAAGACCTGAACTGCTCTATCCCCTCTTCCCTTCCCATCTCCAGCCCCCAGCATGACAAATGCTTGCCCCATCCTAAACTCAATGGCAACAGCCATGTCCTGCTGGGAAGTGGAGGGAAAAGCCTGGACCTTGGTCAGTGAGGGGATGGGAGTGTTTGTAGCCCGGAGGCAGGAGGCCAAGCACCAGCATGCGCAAACCCTGGCTCCGCACGGGCGCAGTGGGGAGGCGGCGGCTGCTGAGCTCAGCGCCTGGCCTCTTGCACCATCCACCGGGTTGCCCAAGGGCCTCACGCGCGTGACAAAAGCCTGCAACGCAGTTTTACCTGAATTTGTGACTTACGAAGCGACTTGCCTTAGCTAAGGAAAGCAGTCGCCGCATTTGCCTGCACCCCCGCTGCCCCAGGAGCCACAGCTATCACAAGGTTATCACACGCTGAGCGAAGGCGTGCTGTGCTGCCGTAACCCTCCTCATTGCGGCTGCCACCATGTCCTTACACCCCAACCCCATCCCCGTGTCTCACAGTACTTCACCCTCCCAGTCACCTCCATCCAAGGGTCCTCCTTGACCCTTTTGTCTTCCCTTCTTCAGATGGTGTCTCCAGCCACAGCACGAGCCTGCAATTAGGGCTCTTCCGTAATTGCCAGCAGCCTCCCTGCAGAGCAACAGCTCACGTTTACATTGGCATGGGGCTGAACAAGGAGCAATCACCCCAAAGTACTTTATCCTGCCAAAAAACCAACGTGCTTCACCCAAAAACAGGAGAATGAAGGCATTTGAGATCCCTCTGGTCTCCCCCAGGATCTATATATACTGTTTACTCTGCCAGTAATTTGCAGAGCCATCTTCCCCCCGACCTCCCCGCCAGCAAATACTGGATTTACTAACACAGCCCAGGCTCAGCTCTTCCTCGGGAGGGGCTGAGGGTCCACGTGTGATTTTTGGAGCAGTGTGATGAAGCAGATTATTTCATCCTCAAACCCAAAGGCAGAGCTGGATAATGGCAGTGCAGGGCTCCCCTTGCTCTCTGGCCAGGGAGGGGGTGCTCCCGCTGCTTCCCCTCCCCAAATCCAGAGGGAGAAAAGGGACAGGTCGGGATACCCCAAAATCACACAGGGTCTTGGGAAAATGACACTTCCCCCCCCACCACACTGGGCTAGGGACGTGTTCACATGTTCCCCTTGACAACCACGTTTTTTCTCAGCGAAAGGGGAAGATTTTATTAAGTTAAAAGTTGAAGGGCGCAGCAGAGCAGCAGCAGCTGCCACCTTGAGGGAGGTTGGCTCCGGCGGGTGCAGTAGCAGCCTCACAGCTCCTCTTCCCCGGAAAGGAGAGACCCTGTGGCTCTGGGCTCCTGCCAATTTGGGTTCTTGAAGGAGCCAAAGGACAGTCACGGAGAGAGCTCGATCATGCAGACTCTTGCCAAGGTCTCCTCTTTCAAAAGTCCCAGGCAAGCACGTCCATGGCAGACTGCCCCGGCAGCTCCCTCCTATGGCTTGCATGTCTTCTCCACAGGTGCCCTGGGGGTGGCACAGGGAGGGGGGAGCGTGCTCCTCACCGTACATCCCAGGAGGGCTGTGGAGACATTCGGAAGAGAGGGAACATGTGCCGAAGGTGGCGGCGTGGCCGGGAGCAACAGGGCTGGGGAAGGGGTGAAAAACAGCTTCTCTTTTTCAGGTTAGAAAACGCTGGTGACGTAGTAAAAGTTTTCCCCCTCCTCTCCCCCTTCTTCCCAGGGGGGAAAAATTCCTCTATAAAATATAATTTTCACATATAAAATCCTGAAGAAGGTGCATGTAAGGAGCCAGTCCAAACAACGTGCTCAGGTACGCAGGCAAAAGGGGTTCATCAAAAAAGCTTTGGGTGGGGAGTGAGGAGGCTGGGGGGTGGGTGGGATTCCTCGCCGAGGTGATAACGGATGGGATTCCGTCTCCCCCTCCCCGCAAGTGAGGAACGGAGCAAATACAAAACAAGAACAGATAAACAAGTGAAGAGCAGACCTAGAGAGAGACAAAACCAGACATGATTTAGGAAAGACTCCACTGAGCGCAGAAATGCCGTCGCTTCTGCTCCCCCAGGAGATGGCTCTCTGCCTCCTTGCTATAGACCCGCTCATCTTGGAACCCATCAGCGTGTGCTGGCAGAGCGAGGTGACCCCAATCCTGATGGCCACGGCATCCAAGCAAGGAGCAGAAGCGGTCCGGACAATGGGATGCCCTTGTTCCTTTTAGCCTGCTTCCCTCCCCAGCCGCAGCAGGGATGCCTGCAGGCGAGCGTGGGAGGAGGGCTAGGACTAGTCAGGGCTGCTTTGATGCAGACCTAAAACTTCCGTGCTGCAATAGAGGAACCACTTCAAAGGTGAACGCAGCAGAAACATCACCTATGTGGGTAGTGCATAACTGTCCCCACGCTGTCACCCAAGCCACAGGGCGAAGGCCAGCGTGCGGCCAGCCTGGTTGAGCAGCGCTTGGTGGTGCTGTCTGCAGAAGCATCAAGGGCAGCACGGCGAGAAGGGGGCTGGGGACCTTGTGAGAACATCAGGGACAACAGGAGGGCCCGGGGTGCAGGGCAAGAGGATGCAAGAAGCAGAGAAGGAAGACTGTAAGCCTAAATTTTCGGCACTGAGTGGAGCAGGAGGAACTGGCAGCTTACAACCCCCTGCTCAAAGCAGGGCAGCTGGTCTTAGCCACCTGCCCCTGCAGGGGACATCACGGCATCCCCGGTGCTCACCGTTACTCGCCAACGCTGTTGCACAGCGACTCCTTCTCCTGCAGAGCCGCCATGGCCAGGCGCAGGTGCTCCTTCAGCTGCTCGATCTCTCGCTCGGAGCGCACCTTAATGTGATTCAGCTCTGCATAGACGTCTTGGTATTTCCCTGAGGCAAATCTCTTATCCTGCCAGGGAAGGGAGAGGGGTCAGCAGTTTTTAGGGATGATATTAGGGAGGGGGGCAGCAAGGTGAGCCCAGCAGGAGAAGGGCAAGCAGGTGAGGAGGGGAGAGGCAGCCCTGGGTTTGAAGTCCATCCCAATCTGGGCCACACAGAAACCATTCAGAAGAGCCTGGAGGTAGCGCTTCCCAAACCCTGGGCCAGGGAGGAAGGCAGAGTCGCTGGTCCCGCAGTAGCGAGGATCTGCAGCATCAGATTGAGGGGGCGATGTGGGCTTTACCATGACTCGTGTGAGTTGGGACAGGTGTATGGGAAAAATAAACCCCACCAGAGATGCACGCTGCTGAAAGGGCTGGTCCCAGTCACTTATATGGCAAAAAGCTTAAGTGAGAAAGATATGAACTCCTGGAGCATCACTGAATCTCAAAGCCTCTTTCAGGTTCCCCTTTGGCAGGGGTCTTTGACAGGAGTTTCAAAGGAGCTGCCGCCAGCGGAGGGAGCAGCACACCCAGCAATGGTGCCCAAGGAAACATCCTCCCAGCGAGGG